>NC_141904.1:65944375-66251718 GCF_057802395.1 Ceratotherium simum simum
CTAACCCCCAATCAATTACCAGTCTCACCAGTCATGGCACCTCCCACACGAAGTCTCTATCACCTCCTTCGTGAACACAGTGAGACTTTCTGAATCAAAATCTTGTATCATCTCAAAGAAATTTAGTTATAAATAATAATTATGACTACCATTTATTAAGCATCTGTTGAGTGCCTGGCACTGTACTAGATCCTTTGCACATGAGTCAATCAACATTTATTGAGAGCCTACTACGGGCCAAGCATTATTCTAGGTGCTAAAGATACAGCAGTGAACAAGATACCCAGATTCCTAGCTTTCTTAAAGCTTCCATTCTAGTAAGAGGAGATAACCAACAAGTTCATAAACAAACAAACAAAGAGTCAGCGCTATGCAGAGAATTGAAACACGTAATGTGACAGAGAGTGATTGAGTAGTACCCCTGTCAGAGGGGGTATTTAAGCTTAAACCTTAATAAAAGGAAGCTCCACTTGATTGGGGAGGTGGGGGTGGGTAGTGAAGCCTGGTATCTGAGAGGTACTGTAGATATTAAACCAATTTGCTATTTTTCCTGTTCAACTTGAGGGGTGACTCAGGGGTCTCAAGGATTTGTGAGCCTGTTTTGCAGTAGAGAGAGAATGCCTTCGGGGAGGTTGTGATCACCGGCTAGCCAGATGGCCGATCACCGATCACCGGTTGGAAGGCCGGCCCTCAGCAGCCATTGATGCCCAGAAGTGAGATTGCCCAGAGGCTTATCGGGAGTGACCCCTTTGCTTCCCTGAAGCCCCTCCTGCCAAGATCCTTAGCTCTATAAAACCCCGCTGCTTTCTGTTCTAGGGGAGGTGGATTTGAGCCAACCCAGGCTCCCACCTACTTGTTTTGGCCAATTTGAACAAAACTTTCTCATCTCCAAGCATCGATGTCTCAGTGTTTGGCTTGCTGGGCATTGGGCACACGAACTTGAGATTAAGAGGTTTGGTATCAGTAGAATTTAATCCTCATGATAACTCTATCAACCTTATTTCAAAGAAGAGGAAAATGAAGCTCAGAGAGGCTAGGTAACTCCTCTATGATAGGTTTGGGATTCAAATACTGCTCCCACGTCCATGAAGCCCCCCTGTGTCAGGAATAATGATGGTTGGTCTGTTCACAAATGTCTCTCTCAAGAGATCACAATGAGTGTGGCTGCCACAAGGTGGGAGGGAAATAGAGAAGACAGGCGACTTGGGAAACAGAATATGAGAGTTTATTATTGCAGATGTGACTAGCCGGAGTGAAATATATTTGAAAAGGGAAAGTGAGCTGACTTTCTGGTGAGCATCCAAAGGGCTTGTCCAGTTAGAGAACAGGGGATGGCCAGAGTCCATGCAGGCAGGGCCAGGCCAACACCCCAGTGGCCAGCGTTTGAACCTGCCTCTCTGTGGGTTTGGCACCTTCCTTTTGCATCACTGGAGGTAACTACTTTGGGTTCCTGAACTTCACATTTAATATCAATCTCTTTAAGAGGAATAATCCCTAAGACGACCGACCGCCTTTTGGAAGTTTCATAATCTGCTTTCCTTAGCTCATTAGCCTACTGTCTGAAAGAGCAAAATATGAAAAAAAAAATTCTCATTAGGCTTGAATTCTTACATATTCTGGACTCATTGGCCATCTCTTCTTCCAGGGATGTTTTTCTATTTTCTGCAAGCTTGTGACCAGGGATTTATGATCATCTTAGACGATCTCCTTAAAGAAGAGACTTGTTTTATTATTCTTTGTGTCATCCATGTGTTTGTATCAACACATTCAAGTTTGAGAATCTCTGGTTTGGGACGATGGTTCTCAACCTTGGAAACATATTAGAGTCACTCAATGAGATTTTAAAAATCTCGGTGCCCAGGCCATATCCCAGTCCCATCAAATTAGGCTGGGGAGGTGGGGGCAAAATTCAAGCATCCATAATTTTTAAAGCTCCTTAGGTGATTCTAACGTGCGGTCAGGATGGATATGCATTGGTCTGGAGCTTCTCTCTGGCACAACTTGACATATGGTAAAATTCAATACAGGGAAGTCAGCCCTGAATTGCATCTATAGAAATACATTATTTCGGGCCAGCCCGTGGCTTAGCGGTTAAGTGCGTGTGCTCCGCTATTGGACGCCCGGGTTCGGATCCCGGGCACGCACTGACGCACCGCTTGTCCGGCCATGCTGAGGCCACGTCCCACATACAGCAACTAGAAGGATGTGCAACTATGACACACAACTATCTACTGGGGCTTTGGGGGGGAAAAAAAAAAAGGAGGAGGATTGGCAATAGATGTTAGCTCAGAGCCGGTCTTCCTCAGCAAAAAGAGGAGGATTAGCATGGATGTTAGCTCAGAGCTGATCTTCCTCACACACACAAAAAAATACGTTATTTCAAGTTCCCAAGAGCCACCCTGAGGCATTAGTCATACTTTGTCCTTTGATCAGAGAGGCATCTTTACCAAACAGGTAGAATTTATGCCTGTAGTTGTCTTTACAGCTATGTGAGCATAAGAATTACTTGGTGATCTTGGTATTCATTGATTCAGCAGGGCCAGAGTGAGGCCTGGGAAACTGTATTTTTAACATGCACCTAGGTGATTCTGATGCAATTTGCCCGTGGTTCAAGTTTGAGAAACAATGCCTTACACCAGTGCTTCTCAACTAGGGGTGATTTTTTTCACCTTCAAGGGACATTTGGTAATGTCTGGAGACAGTTTTGATTGTCACAACTGGTTTGTGTGTTTGTGTGTGTTACAGGGATCTAGTGAGTAGAGGCCAGGGATGCTGCTCAACATTTTACAATGCAAAGGACAGCCCTCACAACAAAGAATTATCTGGCCTAAAATGTCAATAGTGCCGAGGTTGAGAAACCCTGCCTTAGATTAATATCTCTTCTGAATCAACCTTCTTCTCTGCTGGCCTCAAAGAAAAGGCATCACCCTCTTTAGCACTTCCATAGCTCTTTCTTGTGTTAAAAATCATCTTTATGTGTATGGCTCATCTCCCTGAGAGAAGAAAACTTTCTTCAGGCCAGGATCCTTGCTTCATTCATTTGTGAGTCTGGCCTCATCCCTCTTCCAGGATACAGTCCTCGCTCCATGAATCTTTATGCCATTTCAAACAAAACGCATTTCAAGTACTCTTTGGGACCAACCACAAAATGGCTTTGTGACTGGTAACCATACCTGGTGTCTACTGGGAGAAGGAAAACCCAGGAGCCTAATTTTCAGTCTAAAAGTTTAATACTAATCCTCCAGGCTTCCTTAAAAAAATGGCTCTCCATGTATTTTTTTCAACATTCACCAAATATTATAGGTGCATCTGGACCTGCCTGGGGTGTCTGCAGGCGAGTTAGCTCTGTGAACGTGAGGACCACCCAAGGAGCTCCACCATCACATGAGGAACCTCATTGGCTGTGTCTTATATAGCATCTGGCTACCAGTTGGCACCTTTGAGCAAATGAACCCAGTTCCTAAGCCAACCCTGAATTCCAGGAAATACAAATCCAGCGAATAACCTCAACACAGATCTGCAAGGGAACTGAGCAAGGAAACAGTGCCCTCAATGGTTCTAAAAATAGCCAGGTAATTACCTTTGAAGATCTTTTAAGAAGATGCACTTAACTGCACAGAGTGAAGCAGCAAAGCGTTCCTTTGTTCAGAGGAGCTGTCTCTATGTAGTCACAGACTTTGGAGTGTTGGAAACCCAATCAATATTTGGGTACTATGGAGTTACTACGCTACTGGGCTGACCATAGGTAAAAACAAGAAACTACACTTAGTGGGACTGACCTGACCACGTTTTTTACTAAATTGATCATGTCGTTTTCCATTCCAATTTTAACACTTGGCATGAATATTGTGGTGAAATGCATTCACTACTTTTTCACTTTATGTGTTGGAGCAATCTATCAGCACCATCAATTCTTTAAATGCTACTTTAAAGATATTCCATCTCCAGCAAGATCTGTTGAATACAGAAATGAAATATATCACAGATTGGTTGCAAAGTTCAACCAATTTAGTACTTTTCCTCCTGTGGTTAATCATCCATGGAATACTTTGTTTGCTCTTTTTTCTTCTTCGTGTTTTAATTTTTGGTCTTGGCAATATCTGCTAAAATGACTTGGAGTTATGAAAAGTATGAAAATGTGTTTGTTTCAAATAGTTGGCTAGGTTTTTCATCAGCCGGAGGCCCAGCACAGGTGTGAATATTTGTTTATAATCCAAACACAGCAAAGTAAACAGTCCCACCTTGCACCACCTTTTTTCTATACAATGCTTTGAATATTTTCTTTGTGATGGCCAGTGACTTTGTTTAACTTTAAAAGAGCCTGAATGGAAAGGAAGGGCTTGGAGACTCCTAACTGTTTGTACAAGGGCCTGAAGTGACTGACGGCTGAACTAAGCTGGGCGTAGAGCCCTGACATTTTGTCAGCTTCCCCGAGGAGTCAGATGTGATGTCCACGGCTCACCTGTCAAGTGCTGATAGAAAAACAACTCTGTCATACGTAGCCTGTAAGGCTGCATACATGACCCCTAACCCCGGAACCCCTTCCGGAGTTTTCCACTGGGTATCAAAATCCTTTCAAATATTTCCAGCTGGACATCTTCTTGAGCTGTAACAGCAGCTCAGCATTTTAGCACTGGTGGTCATTGCTGAGGGAATTCTCCCTCCCCTCTTTTCTTTCTCCCCCTTGGCAACGATCAGTTCTGAAATCTTATTGATAGCAAGAGAGAGGGCCTGCCCTCATTGTTCAAAACTCAGCTTTTGCCTCCCAGTTGAATCCAAGAGTCCTCTGAAAAACAGAGTATTTTTGAGGCCACTCAGATTCCTGTCCTCATCTCAAAGTTCTGAAACGCTTGAAGGATCCTGCAAGACGATAAACTTTTCCATGCTATGAAGTTCGCTGTCTTCCAAGGGCTTGTTTCGGTTTCCTTTTTTGTACAAGATGCAACAACAAAGAGCAAGAAACCCAGACGCCCCAAACACCAAGGTCTGGTGTTAAAAAACCTAGTGCTGAATTCAAGACAATTTGCAAGTCTTTTGATCTTCATTTTCTACTAAAGTGATAAACACCACCAAAGATTATTTAAAAAAAGGAAAACGGGAAAAAACCCAACATCGGATATATCCAGGAGAAAAGAATTCATGCCTAAAGTAATAAATATCCTACAAATGGAAAGGTGACCCTTCAGTCAGCATAGCAAGAAAATAAGTCAGATGACTGAGTCCATTCAGAGTAATAATAAATGAGTTTCATGGAGGAAAACAAAATCACCTTAAAACTATGTCCGTTGAACTCCAACAGGGTTCTAGAAGTCCTTGGGTCAGTTACAGCGTTTCTCAAGATAAACTAAAATGGCCTTGGACAGAGTGTCCACAAACAAAAAGATCTACAACAGTCTAGTTTAAGCCAGAATATTTCCACTGCTCCTTCCAGAGATGGTTCCTTTTTTCTCTGGTTTCCCAGATTGTCAGACTAAAAGACCCAAGCATTTGCTGAGCACATGGAAGCTCATGTTCATAGTTCCTCTACAGAAATTTCCATTGAAACGAGCTAAAAATAACCAAATGAAAGGAAAATCATGGACTGTGTCTTCAGACAGTATTAACATCATTTCCTTTGTTTTATGGATGAAGAGATTGAGATCCAGAGAAATGAGGTGGTTTTGCCTCCAGATTATAGAGCTAGAAAATGACAAACTCTCAACAAGGACTTGAATTTCCATCATTTCTTTGAAGCCTTGTGCTTAAAAGTCACTGCTTATTTCTAAAGCTAAATTTATACATTGGTATATCTTAGGGATATAACCCATTTCATAACCTGTGATATTTTAGAAATATATCAGAGGCTCAATTACATTTCTGGGAAAAATAAACTCTGAAGGATCATTATTGTTCTCATGATTTTTTTTGAGCCATTCATAGTACTATCTCCTGAAGATGGGAATACTAACTCAGCTAGTCCAAATGCTTGAACTAGCTGTTCACGTCACTGTTCAGTCTGATACCTGGAGTGTGACTGTTCTAGGACTCCTGTGCACGGAATAAGCTTTGTGGTCTGTCTAGCTTCTTTGGCAAGTCAGATTAGCTCTTCCGTCCTCCCTGTTGGAGCCGAGTCTTACTCTTTAGGCATTTTTCTCACATTTCTTTTCAAGAGACTTGTGTACCATCAGCCTGAGGTGGCTCCAGCTTCCTCAGCCACCAAAGCCCTAGACAGATGAGCCTCATTCGCATCACGTGGCCCAGGCACCTGCTTGGACTGGGAAGTCAACCAGCTCTCTCGTATCAAAGCAGTGGTCCCCTACCTCGTTATTCACGATTTAGTCTCACAATCTGGGAAACTGGAGGTAGCAGGGGAAAGGATCAATCCCTCTGGAAGGAACAATAGAAATGTCATAGGTCAAATGAAATTTTTGTAGATCTCTTGGTTTGTGAATACTCTTTCTGAGACCATTTAGTTCATCCTGAGAAACACTGTTCAAGCTTTGACTGCAAAGGATGGTGTGGCTGTGCTATCTAGCTTCTCCGTACAACAGTAGCAGCGGCATCACTTGGGAGCTCATAAGGAATGCAGTATCTTGGACCCCAGATCCACTGAATTAGAATGTGAATTTTAGCAAGATCCCCAGGTGATTCATGTGCACGTTAAAGTTTGACAAGCACCTGGGGCTGGAGAGATCCACAGGGGTCCCTCTTCAATTGTGCCTCCCTTATTCCTGGGATCCATGGTCACTGGCTAAAAGCTAAGCCCTTTCCAACCACCTCTTTTTCTTCTCCGCTTCCACCCAGCTCACCCCTTCCCTTCTCTTTCAGTTTCCTTGTCCTGCCTATCCACCACCAACTCCCTTCTACTTAACTCCCTAGAATCCTATTTGTTTGACCTGAAATATTGCTATATATTGTAGTCTTTTTCCTAGAAACCTCTCATGCCTTAATAGAAGTCTCTTTTTCAAGTAGAGGCTGCTCACTCTTCCTTACTTTCTATAACTCAGACAAAAAGTAAGAATCAGATTTCCCCTCACTTATCATGGATGCTTCCAGATCACATTCATTCTAGAACTTAATCCAATTGGAAAACAATCCAGTTTAAAGAAAATGGGAACAAGATACATTGAGGCAATCCACAGACCCGGAAACATGACTCTCACACAAAAAAATGAGAAGATGCTCAACTACACTACTCATTAGGGAAATAAATGCCAAAACCTTAGTAATTACCATTTCACACCCAATTAAGAAGTTGGACCATATCAAGTAGGGATGATAACATGAAGTAATGGAAACTTAGACTCTTGGATGGAGTATAAAGGTTTATGACCACATCGGAGAGCAATTTGGTGGTATCTAGTCAAGTTAAAAAAGCCCTTACTTCAGACCCAACAGTTTCATTGCTAGGTAAGTCCAGAGCAACTTTTATTCAGATGCGCAAGAAGATATGAACAAAAATGTTCACTGGAGCAGTGCTTGAAATGACAAAAATTGGAAACAACTTAATGTTCACCAAGAAGAAAAAGGATAAATAAATTGTATATTCATGTAGTGAAAAACTGTGCAGCAGTTGTATGTGAATGAACTCCATGTAAGTATATGTGTGTGTATGTATATAGACATACATATACTGATATTTATGTATCTCAACTTTGGATGATTCTCAAAATTTAATGTTGAATTAATAAAAGCAAATTATAGAGAAATATATAGTATATCATTTACATAAAGTTTAAAAACATGGGAAACAAAGCTTTGTTTAAGGACACGTGTATGTGTAGTAAAAATATAAAGCTTGGCAATGACAAGCATCATATTTAGGACAGTAGTTACTTTGATGGGAGTAGGAAGGGGGATGAATCTATGAGGATTTACACGGGGGCTGCAATAGTGTTGGTCTAGAGCGTCATTTCTTAAGCTGAGTGATAGATACAAGGATATTGATTATATTTTCTTTATACTCTTTTGGGTATATGAAATATTGATCAAAGTAAATTAAAAGAAAATAACGTTTCCCTTTAAGACTACACAAATCAGTCATGTCACCCTCTTCCCACTCTCATCACCATCATATATTGATGAACTCTCACCCAAACCCAGACAATTTTCCTCTCCATCCTTCCTACCATCAGCTGCATGATTTCAGCAGCCCAGTTGCTCAAACATCAAATGACCCCACAGTTCCTGGTCCTCCTGTGCTCCAGCAATCTTCAACACCACTTGCCCTCGTAACTCACAGGCTGCATTTTGGATCTTGTCACCCAGAACATTTCTGTCCAATACCCCCCTGATTCTCTCTTCTACTTCTATGTTCCTGCCTAGCTAATCTTCACATTGACCTCCTGGTGGGCTCTATTTCCTTAACCCACTTTATTCCCCCAATTCTCTCCTGAGTTATTTTCTTTCTTAACCAACCTAAACCCATAGTCAACCTCTTAGAGCTCTAGTCACACCAATATTGCCTAACTCCAGTCATCCATTTTCTCTAAACCTGGCCTAGGAAGCTGAATAACACTAACAGAAACCACATAACAGTCCTGACCTGCATCATTTCAAATCCATTTTCTCCAGAGCAGCTGGGCTCTAGGCTCTGATACCAATCCCTGGTGCTCGATTCACTGGGCAATGGCTCCCCTTGACCCAGAATGGTGAGTTAACTGCGTCCTGCAGAGCCCAGGTTCCAGGGCGGTACCTCAGGAGAAGCTAGGAGGAGAAGTCTTCTCAGGTAGGCTCAGGGTCCCCATCCTCCCTTCAATCAGAGAAGGTCTGCTTTAACCATGTTAAATATTGGTCTTCCAAATAAGATTTCATCTAATCAAAAAAAAAGGGGGGGAGGGAGGGTCTTGCTCTTTAAACCTTTTGGTGGCTTTCCATTGCACTGGGTATAGAACACAAACCCCTCCACACAGAGTCTGTGGGTCGTGGCTCTGTCTCCTCTCTGACCTCATCCATTGCTACCCATCCCTGATTTCCCATGCTGCAGTCCCATTGCCCTTCTGCTCCCACCTCTAGGCCATGTGCTGTTCCACCTGCCGACATACCTGTTCCTTCGTTCTGTGCCTGACTCCTCATTTTCAAATTCTTCCTTAAATGTCACCTCCCCTGCTCTTCCCCATCATTCTCCATCAAGCTACTTTATTCATCTCCTTCATAGCACTTCTTGCCATTGTTATCCAGTTCTCTGTTCACTTCCTCATTTAGTGTCTGTTTCTCCCACTACTAGATTGTACCTCCCTTGCAGGGAGGCATCATGTCTGTTGTGTTTAACAATTAGCAGCAGGGCCAAAGGGTGGTTTCTGCCCCTCCTCAAATCCTCACAGCAGGACCTTCATGCCAAACCACCCCAAATAAATAAGTAATAAAAGGAGAAATAGCACCCTGGCTGTGTACATGTGGCTTTGTGGGAAGTACCACAGTGCTCCCCTTCCCAGCCAGATGCTGCCCCTGGATCTTTGCCACAGAGATATCTGGGAGGTGCTGGGATCAGCTCATCCCTAGTGGATTCTATTCATATGCAAAGGAGGCACTCAAGAAATATTTTGTGAATGAATCAATAAATCTTGGAAAGTTTGAACAGCACCAACCTAGTAAATAAAGTTCAGCTCCCCTAGATCAATATGAGCAAGAAAAGTAGTTGGAGGTCGGTACTCCCTCTCCTCTTCATCAGCCATCACATATCCCTATTCATCCATTCCAGGACCAAAGACAACGAAACAACCAACCAACCAACCCTGCCTTCCAATACGTTTGCCACATTGAATCTTTGGACACAATGAATCAGGACACTTACAGAGTTAAGTGTTGAAGGAGTTAACTAATTTTGGAACAAATTGGTTAATTACCTAAGTGTTTCAGGACACACCTGAAGAATCCTCAGTCCATCTTAAAATAAGTGGCAAGTCTTCCTAGAGGTTGGAACGGCTATCGTTATTGCATGCAACGCCACTACAGGACACAGAGCAGCGGTTACTTCAAATACATGAGGCAGATGAGATATGATCAGTAGGTAAGAAAGGCAAACCCCAAATGGAAAAATCTCAATTATACCTCTGTGTATGCATGGGTTGTCGTGAGTGCACCTTTGCTTGGCAAGTGTGCTCAAGCATATTTTCTTCCTGGGCTGCCTTTCCCCTGGCCTGTTATGATTGTCTGCAAGGCTTAGAATGAAACATGGTGAGATAGCAAACATGTGGTTTGTGTGGGTGTATTTGTCTTTCTGTGCAAAAAAGATTGAGTCCTTTAGAAGAAATACACAAGCAGGAGTTGGCTTCAGGCAAAAGCAGGGTAGTACTGTGTGGGTAAGGGAAGTGGTGGTGAAGGTGGGGGGCTTCAGGGTTCTCGGGCATGTGAGTTGGGCATCTGGGTGAGCACAGGGATTATACTGAAATGGAGTGAGGTGGAGGTTATTGTAGACGAGCTGGTGAGCATGGTGATTATGTAGCTACCTTGTCTTAAATAACTCAGGAACCAGGTACTGTGCCCTTCACTTAGGTTGCTTATTTAATCCTTTCAGAAAAACTATGAGATAGGTACTCTTATGATTCCCATTTTACATGTGAAGATATTGAGGCGCAGAGATGTTAAGTATTTTGCATAAGGTCACACAGTTGGTGCTGGATCCAGGGTTTTTTTGTTTTATTTTTGGTGTGGAAGAGTGGCCCTGAGCTAACATCTGTTGCCAGTCTTCCTCTTTTTGCTCAGGAAGATTGTCACTGAGCTAACATCTGTTCCAATATTCCTCTATTTTGTATATGGGACGCTGCCACAGCATGGTTTAATGAGCGGTGTGTAAGAGTGTGCCTGGGATCTGAACCTGCGAACCCTGGGACACCAAAGTGGAGTGTGTGAACCTAACCACTACGCCACCAGGCCGGTCCAAGGAGCCAGGATTTTGATTGAGGATTGTCTACTTCCAAAGTTTGGGCTCATAACCACTGTTTCATGCTCTGCCTCCAGTTGGCAGGATAGTCTGGAGCCCAAGAGAGAGGTTAAATTTAGAGCTGTAATTACAGGGGGAAATTTCTCAGAAGATAACAAGGAAAGAGTCAGTCTCTGGCAGCTTCACTAAGGTATAGCATAAAGGAGAGACCTGAGGAGCACTGAGACTTTGTATGGGAGAAAGCATGTTCTGTTGTTCCTTAACTTGGGGATAGAATAAAAGAAAAAAAACTGTAAATCTGTGGCTGAGGTGTGGGAAAGAAGGGAAAAAGATATAGGAAAACACTAAAAACAATAACCACTAACTTTACTGACCAGTTTACCAAATGCTTAGAATTGCCGATGCTGGGTTTTGGTTAAGACTTGCTTCTTGGGCAACTCCATGACCAGGGTGGGATGCTTAAGGGATGTATACATTTAATGATGGTTAGTGATATTTCAGAGCAGAAGGAAGGAGGTCAGCTGGTTATCCGTAAAAGAGGAGTCAGTAAACATTAACATACTGTGTAATTCATGCCTCACCATCACCCAATGCATTATAACCAATGCCATTTCTACCTCTTAGAGCTTTGCTACTCAGTGCAATCTGTGGACCATCAGCATCAACTGGGAGCATCACCGCAGAGTCATTGAAATAGAACTTGCATTTTAATAGAATCCCCGAGTGATTCATATATGCAGTAATGCCTGAGAGGTACTGTCCTAGAATTTGCATTGTGCCATTTTGGTAACTTGGTGAACTCCTATTCATCCTTCAAAGCCCAGCTCAGATATTACCTCTTTTTTAAAGCCTCCTTTAGCAATGCCTGACAGAGTTAATCACTCCTTGTCTGCTATTTCTCTGGATCTCCTACTTATCTCTATCCTGTGCTCATCACACTGTGTTGTTTACATGTCCTCGAGGAGAGCGGCATCTTTGTATTCTCTTCTTTGTATTCTAGTGTTAGTCGACTGTGTCACTTCAACAAGGTAGGTTCTAAAAAGTATTCAATTATTCGATTTAGTTACTGTTTTTCAATTTAAGTCCTTCTTGGACAATAGTTTTTAAAATTTCCTGTGCATAACAATCACCTGGCAAGCTTGTTAAACTGGAGGACTGTGGACTCCACCCCCCTAGATTCTCATTCTGCATGTTTAGTTGGGCCCCAGGAATGTGCGTGTTTAAGTAGCAGCTCTAAGTATTTCTGATGCAGATGGTCAATGTAAAACTCTGGTTTAGAAATATTTCTAAATATGAGTCTGGGATGTTGAGCTTCTGGTCTAGTGGGCTGGTCCTGCCCTGCTTATTGTACTGGTCTCTACATCCTCCAGATCCGAAAGTGACCAAATTCGTCAGCGAGGGAGCCACCAAGTAGGTTTGGACTATGTTTCAGGAAGGATGTCTTTATAGAGAAATGAAAATGTGCTCAATTTCTGGCCATAACAGTCTGAATTATTCAATTCTGTTGGACAACTCCACTGTTGTAGAGGTCTCCCTCCTGACATTGACCCACTGGCTCTTAGGACCCATTCTAATATTCTGGCAGCACGTGAATATTTTCCACATATACAGCTTTGATTGTGTGAGTGCTGCTATGTGCCAAGCAGTACATGACATTTTATTTAATTCACACAACAACACTAGGAGGCAAGGGACACTACTGCCCTTTTAATGATACGGAAACCGAGCCTTGATGATAAGGAAACCTCAGGGATGTTTCATAACTTAGTTGGCATCACACAGTTAGGAAAGCACTGAGCCAGAAGTCACTCTGATTTGTCTGATTCCAAAGCTGTTGCCTCCTTCTTGTTTGTCAAACTGTCTCTCTGTTTCTTCAGCTACAATTTCCACACAAAATCCCCCAGGGGTTGGCACAGCTGGGGCTGGATAGAGCCCTCCACAACGTCCATTCACTGTACTCCTGTTCTAAGCCACATCCGTAACCATTGTTCTCTAGCTGTAGGGTGTGTCTGCACTACAGAATATCTGGAATCACAAAGAAGTGATTTCTTTCCCTTCCTAAGAGAATTTTTAACTAGTTCAACTTTTCCCTTAGCTGGTACTCTAGTCCACGTGTACCTTCATGGCTGGAGTAATAGACACAGAGACATGTATTTTTGAGTTGCTATAACAAACTGAATCAAATCACAACAGAGTGGACACAATAAATTTTTGCAGTTGATTGGGAAGACAATTAAGCAATTGGATTGGCAGAGCCGTAGCTAATTAAGTTAACTATAGAAAGTTCTCAGGGAACAAGCAAAACTGTTTTTTCTTGGGGGGTGTTGTTATTCTTGGGGGTAGGAGGAGAGAAAGGGTTAAATACATTAAGGACTATCCATAAAATGAGATACTATGCCAAATTTTTTCAGTGTCTACTATATATAGGGCACAAAGATGAACACAGTAGGCATAATTCCTGCCCTCATAGAATTTTCTGTATATTGGGTGAAGCAGAACAATGTATACATACTATCAAGGAAAGTCATCCGAGATATGTTGTAAAAATGCAAAACGTAATTTGCAGAAGAGTATATAAAAAGAGAAAAATGTAAAAAAATAGTCTATATGTTTGTGTACAAATGAATTTGCCAGATGGTTATATACAAGGTTGTCAATGGCAGCTATCTTCATGGACTAGTTTGGGTTAATGATGGGGGAATGGAGGGGAAAGGTGGACTTTATACATCTTCGTGGTAGGGACAGCCAACTACTTGCCTTCAAATCCCTTCTTCAGTTAAAAAACAAAACAGAACATTTCTCGTATTCCTTGCGGCTCAGCGTAGCCATGTGAGTAAGTTCTGGGCAGGCTGTAAGTGGGGAGTCTTGTGGAGGACAGTTAGGAAGCCTCCTTAATAGGGAAGGGACTAGCCCCTTTTACCCGTGTACCTTTCTGCTGGAATGTGGATTCATGTTGTGGCTCCAGCCATCTTGAAACATGAGGAGATCTGGAGGTTGGAAGCCAGAGAACCTAGGATGAAAAAGCATGAGTCTTCTCCACACCAACCCACTACTGCTCTGCTGTCTACTATGGGAACCACGAGCCACATGTGGATATTTTAATTTAAATTAGTTAAAATTACATAAAATAAATAATTCAGTTCCTCAGCTCCAGTAGCTACATTTCAGGTACTCAATAACTACCTGTGGCAGCTCATAGCCAGCGAATGAGACAACATAGATAATGGAATGTTTCTATCATTGCAGAAAGTTCTGGTGGATAGTGCTGCTCTACTGCTTGCTTCCAGACTCTACAAAGGAGAATAAATCCCCATATATTTATGTCTTTGTTACTTGCTGCTGAATCAAACACATACTATACAAATTCTTTTTTTACAAGAACATCTATCAATTTTATGACATAAAGTGAACTTAGGTTTAAATACACAATTGAACATCAAACATGGATTAAAACAAATAAGGATAGACTAAAAAAATCTGGCTTGATTATCTTAAAAATAGAGGAATACTGTATCAAAAAATAGATTTTTAAAACCCTAGATGTATAAAAGATCTCGAAAATTATAAACCTTTAGATTTGTTTCCTTGTTCAAAAGCAAAAGACTGGGCACCCAAAGTTTATACAACCTTCACTTTGAATTGACACAGACCACACACCAGGTAAGCGTATACATTTCTATAGAGTTATTTTCTACACATTCAGCTACGGAGCATATTAAGAATGTTCTGGGAGATACAGTTAACATTCACGGGAGACACTTTTATAAGGATAAGATATGGTCTGGTGCTCTCTAGCTATTCATCAAACTCGCTGCTGTTTGCATTTTGAAAATATACAATGACATTACATTTTAAATACGCTGAACTATATTGTGCTGTCTTTGAACCTGCAGCAAAATTATGATACCATTGTGTATTTTTAAAGATTAAATATTTCTCATATTTTTGTGCTACAGCAAGCAAACCAAAGGCTTTTAGCATTCCGAGTCATGTAGACGATTTCAACAAGGTTGTTTATTCTTTGTTCAACGTGTGCGGGATTGAGGGGAATCATTTCCATTCTTATAAGAAGACGCCACCCAGGTAATCTTCGGCAAATGAATGTCAATGCATATTTTGATCTTTCTGGAAAATGCAGCATATAAAACCGATCCACTGGGCTGAGGTGACCAAGGACAGATAAGCTAAGATTCTATGGTGGATACTTATAACAAAGCAGAAAATCCTTAAACTTTCAGCAGGGCACCAAATGTAGTAAGTCGCCAAGCCCCGCATCTGGTACTTTGTCAGCACAAACCAAGGACATTTGTCATTTTTTCCCCTCCCCTTTGTGTGTGTGTGTGTGTGTGTGTGTGTATTTTATGCTTCAAGTCATGATGATTTGCTATATAGGCTGTTTCTGCACAGTTTTATTTTCTAATTCCACTGAGAGTCTTAGAGGCTCATTGAGATGAGAGTCGAAAGCTGGGCAAGTGTGTTCTTGGGTGGCAACTGGTGCTGTTACGAAATCCCGTTTTCATCACACTGGGAAGGGAAGTGGTTTCCACTGTGGGCTTTATATCACCACCCTCTACTTTTTACCTTTGCCTGAGAAACGAAGAGTAGAGATGGTTGAGGGGGACAATTTGGAGAGAGGACTCCAGGTTCTGCTCCTAATACTGACCTAACATTTCAGAGTGTTGTGTATCTCCTTCCATCTCCATCAGCAGAGGCAATTTTTAGTGCAAGTTTTAGGATCTTGGGTTACTGTCCATTCAACACAACACCACAACTGACATCCAGAAAATAGTAAAGAGCAATTTAATTTTTTACTGAAGTCTCTTGAAATGTTGCACAAAAGGAACTACATTTCCAACCATGGAAACTTTGTAAAGTCCTCTTTCCCCCTCTTTGTCCATTGTCTCTGGAGTGCAACCAACTCTGGCTGCCTTGCCCCAAACCCCCTACTCTTCCCAATCCCCCTTTAGCTTGGCTCCTCTCTGACTCCTGCCCCTGAACATTCTGGATCTGGATCTTTTCTTTCATAAGGGTCTTAGTCTTTCCTAATGTAAAGATTTCTAGATTTTCTGGTATCTTTCAATTCTCCTTTTGCTATTTACCAGCCTTAACATGACTGAAGGTCCTAGAGGGTGAGCAGGCTAACCCAGAAGTCCCCTGGGAAGCAGTGGGAGGGGAAAGCCTGAGAAACTTGCGTGCTAAATTTTGACTTACATGGATCTCTGCTACAAAACCTCTTAACAATCTTTTAACTCATCCCCCCTTCTTCCTACCTCCACACCCCCTTAACTTGAGCTGATCTGCAACTTTGAGAGTTTCTTTCCAACTACTCGTCCCCACCCTAACAATGACAGCTTGTTCCCACCCTCTCTCCCACCTGCCTCTGCTATGTGACCTTCAGTGAGTCACTTCTCATCCTAAATCCTTGGTTCCTTCAGTTGGAGATGAGGCACCTGTTCTAGAAGGTTTCTGAGGATGCTCTTATTCTGAGGTTATAAGATTCAGGTCATGCCTGCTCAAGAAAAACAGACGTGACTTGGTTAAAAGTGAGCATCCGGGCACGGGTTACTCTTTCTACTTTAAAGTATTTTTTAATGGCACAAGTAAAACATGAGTATTTTTTCCTACACAAAATGAAAACATCAGAGATAAGACTCAAATTGTTCCTTCCTCCAACCCCAACCCATACCACCTCAATTTTTGAGATGAAAGAAACCCACAAAAAAAGTACCGAGTTTGATCTGTACTTTTTCTGACAAATTTTCTGTTTTTATACACACATGTATATCCAAAGAAACTGTATAATATTGTTTTGTGAGTTTTTTTCTAAAATATACTTGCTGTTTCTACACATTTCAGTTTTCCAGTTCCACTGAATGTCTGAGAGACTTGTCAAAAGGAGAGTTGAAAGCTGGACAAGTGTGTTCTTGGTAGGCAATTGGTACTGTTGTGAGTACAAAAATAAAAATATAAACAGTATACTCTGTTTATTGTTTTGCATTTGCTTTTTGTTTCCCTTAATATCAGTTAATATCAATTGTTACTACAGAAGAACGTAGATCATTCTTTTTAACAGCTGCATAGTATTCCATGTAATAGTAATAATTATACTAGCTATGATTTGTGGATTGCTGACTATTTTTCCCCAAGCATTCTTAATTAATTCTCATGAACTCCATGAAATAGGCAGCCAATATTTGTTTCATTTTACAAACGAGAAATCTCAGAACCAATATGAAAATACCATGTCTTCTTTCACCTACTGCTGGGCATTTAGGATGTTTCCAATTGCCTGCTATAACAAACATGCTACCAAACTTCCTTGCCCAGGTGCAGGCAGGATGAGTCTGTGAAGGGGAACAGCAGAGAGTTAAGGCATGTACATTTTTAGGTTTAAGAGATCCTTCCGAACTGCCCTTGATGATCTTATCAAGAGAGGCTGTGAACACTGAGAAGGAAGAGGAGGGGATATGAAATGGGGAGCGGGCTGGGGGATGGGCGAAGGGACACGCCAAACTCCAACTCCATTGGCTTTTCAATTGTGCATAAGGACAATCCTGGGTTAAAGCAGGAATTTTCCACTATTTCTCCTAAGTCTCCTAAACCCCAAGGCATCTTTTCACTTCTGCTCTGTCTCCCCAGCCCCTAGGACCTTCCCTCCACCCAGCAGTGCATCTGGGCTCCAGCTGTGCCAGCTTTGTTAGGCTTTGGAAAGACGTCAAGCCCTTCAGTATTTACTTTATCCTGAGAACATTAAGGAAGGTAGACAGGCCTCCGTCCCTATGCACCATTTAAACAGATGTCAGACCATGGATGTGGGTTCATTTTTCATTCTTTAATCCACAGGTATGAATTAAACCATAACCTGCCTCGCCGACACCACGGCATCAATATTTTCTCAGACTGGAACATGGTCTCCCTGTTCTTAGCCACCATTTAAAAATAAACTTAACATATGGGGTTTGTCTTATGGCAAAGCAATGCAATGTGTTTTTCTTGACATACGACTCAATTCAAACACTAGGCAGGACTTTGATATTTCAGAGGAGTTTGCAGTTGGAGGGAATATGCTTGCTACCTTCTCTGTTAAACAGGCTAATTCCTTGAGGCAAATTTCCTAGACCTGAGACATCACAAGTTTCTCATATAATTGGGTTCCTTAAATCACAACGTGTATCATACAGACCCTAGGGTTAGTGCTAAATACTGAATGAGATATCTTAAAATAGTCAAACTAATAGGTAAAATGCATACAAGTTGGGAACGTCCATGATGGTATTTGCACAGTTTTCTCAAAGACCCTACAATGCTTGACCAATCATTCAAACACACCCCAATGTCACCACACAAACGGAGGCAAAGGAAAGAGGACATTGGACACATAGTAAAAGCTTGCACATACTAGCAAACCATAACAAAAATAATAATAACTACCACTTACGAGGTGTTTATAATATTCCAGGCACAATGCTTAGGGCTTTGCCTACATGATCATATTCAATACAACAGTCCTCTGAGGTTGGTATTGTTATTATCTCCATTTTACAGATGAGGAAATCGGGATTTAGAAGGCACGGTATTTTGCCCAAATTTATCCAGCTATTAAAGGATAGAACTGGGATCCAAATCCACTTCTATCTGATTCCAGAGCCTGGTCCCACTCTGCTAATATATAATGAAGGCTTATTATTATATGTCATCAGAGACAGGAAGTTTTAAATCCCATCTCTCAAAATACAACTACAATACTGTGAATTTAACCCCTAAGCAACTTCTCAACTTTCTAACCTGTTCAGGTCTTCGTATTCTTACCTGGTGCACAGAAGTAGCCTCCTAGCTGCTCACTCCATATCCTAGTTTATTCTCCAAGACTACTTAAGTGATCTTTCAGGTGGAAAAAACATCATCATGTGCTCATTTTCTCAAAAATCTTCAGTGGTTCTTCTATGTAGGTCCTGCAATGGCCTGGAGAGTGTTTTATGGACCATGAGTGCTCAGTGGACACCTACTGAACGACTAAACATTTTCCTACTATCTCCTTCCTTCTCCTGACACAGTTTCTGAAATTAGGTAACCGAGGTCACACCTATAGATCTGGGCAATGTTCAATACTAGAAAAGTGCTGTCTTTAGAGGCTGAAAGATTTAAGCTCTATCTTTATTAGCTCCATGACCAGGGTAAAGTCACCTTACCCCTGATTCTTTTTGTGCATGTGTCCCTCTTACCTGGTCAGTATAAAGTTAGAGGTGGTGTACCACCTCAGGCACATAGGTTTGAGGTACATAGGCTTGAGATACATAGGCTGAGGTACATAGGCTTCTAATATCACTATTAATAAACATTGTGAAAACATTTCATCTGTCACTTATACCTTAGTAAATCAACAGATCTGGACCATTTCCCCTGTGACAGTGAGACAGGAGCAGGGCATTTAGGGAAGAAAAGTTTTTGTGGGCAGGAAGGAGGAAGAAGCCCTCTTGGAACATGGATCCCTGCCTGGTAGAGGGCTGGTGGTGACAACGCCCCTGTGATGGCCCCGGCATCTTGGGAGTATCTGTGGGAGGACAGAAGCTCCTAGAAGAGGAAAGAAGAATGCTTAACAAGCAAGTAGAAAGGGCCATAGATACACTTTATTGACTTCACCCTTTTGGTGCTTGGGGCCAGCTTGGGATCCAAATTGAGCTGTTGTGTGCCCAGGAGAAGGAGAAACACAGTGAGGGGGATACAGTTACCTTGGCCTCTGGTGTAAGCCATGCTTGCCTAACGCAACTTGACCCTGAGGACTTTGGGGAAATTTTCAGGTACCTGTTTCGGAGAAACAAACCACCCCCAAGTGGCAATGATTCATTATTTCTCTCAGTTTGGTGGATTGGCAATCTAGGTGGTTCTTCTGCTTCTCGCCTGGGATCACTCGTGTAGCTGCAGATATCTAACAGCTTGACTGAGGCTAGAAGGTCCGAATGACCTCATTTACATGTGTGGCAGTTGGTGCCAGCTGTTGATGGGCAGGGTGCCTCAGCTCTCCACTACATGCCTCCCTTCCTCCAAGGCTAGATGGGGCTTCCGCACAGCGTGGAGGTTTCGGGGTTCCAAAAGGGTGAGAGCTGAAGCCACGAGGCCTCCTATGGCCCAGGTTTCAGTACTTGTGCAACATCACTTCTGCCACATTCTGTTGGTTAAAACAACTCACCAGGCTGGCACAGATTGTTGAGGGTGGAGCAATGGACCCCGCCTTTTGTTGGGAGGAGGGGGAATATCGTAGTATTACAGAGATGCATGGACAGGGAGGCATGATTAACATGGGGCCACTGTTGCAACAATCTGCAACAGGGGATATTCTTTCCCAAATCACTATTTTCAGAAAGTTCTGTTCCTATCAGCCTAAGGGTTTTACCTACAAAGCATCGAGATATTCGGTTTTCTGGAATCAACAGAATAGTTAATGGCCGTTAGTCAGTTACTGACCAAATAAGAGGCAAGTTCAAGCCAGAAACTTGCTACTAGAGCATTCTGGGTCTTTGAATTGGCTTCTCCTACATTCCTGCTCCTTCTCCTCACCGAAAAGGATGTGGTCCTGAAAAGCACCACAGCAGTATATGGTGTTGACTTAAGGCTTAAATAAGGAAAAAACACAATTATTTTGATACTTTAAGATACCTTTTATCATCTTTAGGAAGGGGATCTAATTCTAAGAGCTGTTCTGTAACCATACTATCAACTCCATGGGCTCAGTCTTAGAGCAGAATCACATTTCAAGATACCAAAAGTATGAGTCATTCTAACCTTGAATGGGTTGGGTTCAGGTTTGAGATCTGCCACTTGTTATCAGATTTAGCAGGTCTGGGCTGGGCCTTGGGCATGAGTATTTGAAAGGCTCTTTAGGTGTTTCTGATGGAACTTCTGGTTAAGAGATAAAGGCTGAATGAATGGAGGTTGCTATGGTGGAGAGCATGGAAGATAAGAGACCTGAGATCTTGATCAGGTAGATCACTAACTAGGTGTGTGACCTTGACAAAGGCATTTTACCCTCTGGGACCCATTTCTCATCTTCCAAACAAGGCAGTTGGACCAAATCAGTGTTTCTTGAAGTGTGGTCCAGGACCACCTTGGATGTTTGTCAAAATGCAGATATCTGGACCCCAATTAACATTTAATGAGTTGGAATCTCTCAAGGTGCGGACCCAGAGACCTACATTTTAAAAATGTACCCTAAACTTTTCCTACAATAAGGCAGTAAACATTTACAAATTATTTCTAAGTATCAGATTCTATGATAAGCATTTTTTTTTTTTTCTGTGAGGAAGATCAGTCCTGAGCTAACATCCGATGCCAATCCTCCTCTTTTTGCCGAGGAAGATTGGCCCTGGGCTAACATCCATGCCCATCTTCTTTATGGGATGCCGCCACAGCATGGCTTGACAAGTGGTGCGTTGGTGTGCGCCCAGGATCTGAACCTGTGAATCCTGGGCCACTGAAGCGGAGCACGCACACTAAACTGCTATGCCACCAGGCTGGCCCCAATGATAAGCTTTTTTTTGTTGTCATAATACGTACAAATGACATAAGTGTTATTATTATTATAGCCATTTGACAGATGCAGAAACTGAGGCTCACACTGATTAAGTGACTTTCTCAAGGTCTCAGGGATGGTAAGTTTGGAGAGCCAGGTTCCAACCCAAGCAGTGTGGCTGCAGACCCCAGCCCCTAAACATTGTACACTCTGCCTTTCTTTCGAATACTGATTTTTGAGAGCCTCTGCACTGTAATGATTTCTGAGGCTCTTGCCACCTTGCAAACTTTAAGACTAATTAAAGTTCTTCCAAACTATTTGCCTATACTATAAGCAGTATGGCTTCCTGAAAAGGTAATTTTGTGGGGAAGGAGGGGAAGAAAGAGTAGGATTCACTAAAATAAACATGAACAGTTTTTAGTATTAAGTACCTTTCTCTAGGCCATCAAGGCTAATTCATTGCCATACTTCATTATAGAAACTAACTGAAAGGTTCTAAGTAAGTACTTTCAGTCAGAGGTTGCAGTTAATTTCAACCTCAATACTTATTAATGTTTCTGACTTAATGCTGATTGATCATGAAATTCCAAGAAGTCACATGGAGACTGGTTTGTAGTTTTATGCTCTCATCTTCTTTTCTAGATAGACTATTGCAAACAGCCTTCTTAGGGAGTCCAGGAGAGGCATTTGTTTTGATTTTCCTCATTAATGTTTTATCTGTTCAGGATAAATCATGGAGAATGCATACCAGGCTGAACATTTGCAAGCAGGATCCGCAAAATAAAGTCAAATTCAGGAATAATCTGGTTATATCAATTCATCATGTCTAGCATTACTGACAATATTCAGACAATGTAATTCCTATTACACCTGCTTTTAGTAAAAAAAAATCTAGTCAGTAACCCAAAATTAAATTAACATTTTTAGTGTATATAATTTGTAGTTCAGAATGAGCTGTAATTATCATTTAGGGAAAACCATATGGAAAGCATTACCAGCCTTCGCTAAGTCTTGGGTTTTAACAGTGATCCATGACTCAAAATGCTTTATCCAAACAGGTTGTAAATTCTGAGACAAGCAAGATGCATTTCAATCATTTTTATATTAATTCCAAATGAAGAATTCATTGTCTTTTCAAATTATAATAAATTGGAAAGCAATTTCCCGCTAAACAAATCAAGGAAATTGAAAAATTACTTCTCTGGGAGCTGTTTTCTACATCCTATTTTTTTTTAGGCTTTTTTTTTTAAGACGTGCTTTTATTATTCTTGATGTGTATACTAATAGACGTCTGCATTGCCCAAACAATTTTCTTTCTTTTCTTTAAAGTGGAAGGTGAACTCTGAAAAATGTTTAATGTTCAATGTAATTTCATTCTGGGGGGAGTCTGGAGCCTGCAATGAGAGCTCACATTTAAGAACCTCAATTAATATTTAGAAAATTAGCTCCCGAAGCTACTGCCTTTCTCTCTCAGTGATGCGCTTTACTTCCCGGGGAATCACAGAACTGTCTGTGTCATGGTGAGGCCAAGGATTCACCTACACTGTGCCTTGTGGGCCCTCAAGCGTCCTTCAAATTCTTGGGATTGTTAAATTAATCTGAGATTTAAAATGATGAACATAATAATCCCGTTGAATAGAGAGGAAATGATAACAAATGAAGGACCTTATTGAAAACCAAAATGGGGAGAAAAAATCAAAGTCAAGACATAGTGTGTTGCCCAGAAGATAACCAAAAGCAAATAAAACAAGTTTAAAAAATGATTGCTTTGCCCTTTGAAAATCTACCCCGTCTATGTAGAGACATGGGAACATTCTCTGATGAAAAGAGAAGAGGGGCATATCTGTGTGCTGATACTTCTTAACCAACCCAGCAAAACGTTTTGATTTACTCTGGAGATTGACTTGGTCTCTGTTTAGGTTATCTGCACCCAGGACTCTCTGTGCAAGGCCTAGTTTCACGGCCATTGACACTATGGAAATTTCTGACTTGATTTCACAGGCTTTTGAAAATGAGTCAAGAGCTTTGCATCCTGCAGGTTGTGACTTCTCCAAAGAGACTGGTTGGCGAGCACCAGGACCAAAGCACCCTCGATTTGAAGAAGAGCATCCAGTGGGTCTCATGTGGTGGCAGGAGTTTATTGATCTTTTAAAGGTCTTTTCTGAAGGTGCCATGGGGTTTCTCTGAAGGGTGGTGCCCTGTTGTCAGGATTTGGGCTTGAGTTGGTCGCTGGACATCGGGATATTTTAACTTGGTGGTTCCCAAGTTGGGACAAATCAAGTGACAGACATATGACATCAAGCCACCAGTTGAATGACTGTTGTCTCTCATGGAATTGTCCTGTTTCTGTAGCATGAAGGCAGTCTTATTTCACTTAATTTTTATACTCTGGAGCTGGGTGAAGGAGAGAGAAAACTTCTTTCTTATATAAAAACTATTACGAAAGAATAGTTTTTATATAGGAAATAAGTAACTGTCACCAAGGGAACAATTTTCCTCACTGTTTCATTATTCCAATCAATCTTCCCAATTTGTGTCAATACAAATACAAACATGGACGTCTTAGATTCAAATTTGAAAGTCACCAATATACTAAGGACAACTAAGTCCAAAGCCAAGTCACAGACTGTCTTGGAGATCAATGAACAATGTTGGCTCCAAAGCTCTATTCTGGATGGGAACCAAAGAGGGTTGGCTTTAGCCAAGCATATATATGGCTTGATACTAGCAGACTCTTCCCAGTAAGCTTTTATATAGTTTGGATAAAGATCATGAGACAGCTCTTTATAGATTTTTACCAAGGGCAGAGAAGAGGACATTCTTTTCTTTTTCTTTTCTTCCTCTCCTCTCCTTTCTCTCTTTTTCTTTCCATATATTCAACCTGGTTTAGACATAGTAAAAATTTAGAACCACTGGAAAAATGTTTAATATTTTCCTTGATGATTCTCAGAGTAGTGATCCACAGAGCTGTGAAAAAAAGTCCAAAGATTCCATCCCATTTTTTCTGTCTATATATAAAGTGCTTACATCAGTGCCTATTACACAGCAAGTATTAAAAATGTTTGTTATTATGATGATTACTGTGAGAAATAAATGAGATGATGTATGTAAATCCTTCAGCAGAATGCCTGCCACATAATATGTGCTCAATAAATGGTATTGGATATAGACATAAATTATTATAAATTATATAGTAAAGTATATAAATATATATTGTTGTTATTATTATTATTGTCTTTGCTGGCCAACTTCTGTTTATCCCTTAAAACCTCAATTTGAGTTCAGCCTTCTCTGTCACCCTCAAATAGAATTAATTATTCTATCTTATATAGCACTTGGGTACTTATATATTATAGGTACTTATTATATTGTATTTTAATGATTTGTCCCCTGGTATGTCCCCTTTGATAGGTCACGAGGTCCTTGAAGGCTAGGATTATGCTGTATTCAGCATCAGACTTCCTACAACCCACAGGGCAGTGTCTGGCCATGTGGTAGGTGCTCGACAGACATCTGTTAAATTGAACAAAAACATGAGAATAGAGACAAAGGGAATACTCCCCTCTTTATGCCCAAATGAAGATGGGAATGTAGAGAATGTTTTTCTTTGGAAAAAGAAATCTCAGAGGCTTACTTGAAAATAGGCTGAGCGCTTACAGAAATGAGTGCCAGAAGCAACATATAAGCAACTCAGGCCTGGTGGAGCCCAGCCTTAGTGCTAGAAGTATCCCAGCCTCCTTCTTTGACTCAGCAGCTGCAAAACAGATGGGAACGAATGTGGCTCAGTCACGCTGGCACTGGACTAGGGTAAGGGGCCAGGCTCCAAAAGGAAAAGAATGTTTTCTCCCATGTGTTCGTCTGAAAATAAGATTTTCTTTAATGGTCGCCGCCACTGGACCAACACAACTTGATGTGAGTTTTGGTACTCAAGAGGCAGAAAGGAAGAGTCTATCAAGCGCTGAAATGATCCCACATACCCCTCACGGCAGTTGTGAGGCTGACATGTGAGCCATCTTGCCTAAAGATGTCCTTTCATCTTCCCCAAGGTCTTGCATTTTCTTCAACCCACAGGGTGACGTGATTGGGACAAATGCAGTCAGAGTGGCGGGAAGGATCTGAGCAGAGATTCCGCCCCATAAATGTTCATTTATGGGGCGGAATCTGCAGAAAAGTGCAACAGTTTGGCCCCAAACCACTGCCACACAAGCAAAACTCTGAGCAGCTGTGTGTGGTGCCCCCCACCTCCAGTGCCCCTCAGGCTGACAGAATGTTCTCCGTCTTTACTGCCTGGCTGCAAGAAAATTCTCCAAGTTAGCTGGCTACTGTTACCCACATTATCATGAGCCCCGTTCCCGGTCCACAAAACAAAGGGCAGCTTTTCTTCTTTCTCTGATTAATGAACTAATGGATGCCTTCATTCAACATCAACCGGGGTGTGTTTCAGACATGGTGTGAGGTGACGTGACATACAAAGTTGAGGAAAGGGTTGTCCTCAAGGAACTCCCACTTTGACAGGGATTGTAAACATGTGAGTATAACACAGTGTTGATAAGTCCCCAAAGAAAAATATGTTCAAATAATTATCGATGGGGCGTAAGAAGAGTAATTCTGTTTAACTTTCCTGGTGAATGAGGAAGATAAGGGTCTTTGGTTCACTGGGGCACCCTGGAGGAGATTAGTACCAAGTGTGGATTCTACAAGAGGAATTTGGTATCAGAGATGCCATTTCTTTACAAACTGTTCAAACAGCTATCAATTTTATGATAAGTCTCAGGAAAAGAGCTTGTTTGCATTGAGCTTTTCCTCATAAAAGCGGGTGGGTGGTTTGCAGGATTTTAATGGCATTTGTCTAGCACCATCATAGTCTTAATTGCCTCCAGGTATTAGGCCCTCACACACATGGTTCCAATCCAGAAAATTTTTCTGTATGGTAACCATGTGCCTGAGCCTCCCATTCTTGCATAGTTCAGCAGAAAGCACATCTAAGCTTGATGTTCCATTTCCACACATTCTGGACAGCCATGTGTTCCGACCCCACGAAGGTGCTCCAGCCTCTTCTTTTCTTTGAGAAGCTAGAGGTCAGGGCAGAGGAAATTCAAGACAGTTGATAGGAACAATGTGTTGTCTTGACCTCCAAACACAAACCCTGCTAGCATCACAGGTGGAGAAGCGGGATAGAAAATGGTCCACGGACAGAAGGGTTTGGGTACCTAGTGTAACCTCCAGGCGGTCTCAGACTATAGCGGATTTGTGAAAACTGTAGATTCTTGTGTCCTCGAGAGGTTCTGATTTCTATCCTTCAGAGTCTTTCAACTGAAGCATCTTTCAGGACAAATACATCCATGAGCAATAAAGATCATCTTTTATGGAAACATATTGATGTATGATGATGTTACCATGTCTTTATTTTGTTTCTCTGTCTTATTAAAAACCTCTTCTCTTTACCAGGGCTATAGAGAGATGGATAGGAAGGACTAGGACAGCTGGAAAGACAGAGAGTGGAGAGACACAAATGTATTATATTATGTCGGGAACCTTATAAGCAGCTATATCTCAGGGAGTTTTACTCTTTAAGAATAAAACTTAAAATGAGGACAATATAATTCTGACAATTAAAAATTAATAAAATTCATAGATAAAATGAAACTTTCTAGTTATAGTACAGGATTGGCAAATTTTTTTTGGCAGATAGGAAATATTTTTGGCTTTGTGACCCTATAGTCTGTCACAACTATTCAACTGTGACATCATATCTCAAAAGCAGCCACAGACAATGCATAAATGAATGCACGTGACTGGATTTGGCCCTCTGACAGTGGTTTGTGAACCCATGCTAGCAGATAAAATAATAACTGCTATTTCAATAGTTCAATACATTTTTTGATTCAAAAGAAGAAGTTGTCTTGGGACACACTTCCATCATCTTTCCAATATTAATAGGCCACAATTTTGGGTTAAGTCAGGAAATTTCATGTTTTCTCTCTGAGATGGGAAACTCTGGGGCATGATTCTCCTGTCTCGCTAGTTCCATAAATTTGGATCTCTTATGTCTTTAAAGAAAGGAGGCAACTTTGTGCCGCAAGAGAACAAGAGATCAATGGATTTCGTGCCTTCTCTTGGAAGCCCAGTGCAAAGTAAGGATGCTGTGGCCACGTGGATAGCCCTTTTCCAGAAACACAGCTAAGAACCTGGGGAAATTAGATATAATTTGCCCAGAGGATGCATGGTCTAGTTTCTTTCCCTGCAAGATTAGCTCATACTGTGGCTTTTCATTATCTCACTAGAAATCTTAACCTTCAAAGAACACTTGGTTTGTACATTTGTGCCCGTGTATGTCTCAGCTCAGTGAAATTGTGGGTCAGGCACCTAGTTACAGAACCTCATTTGCGAATAGATAGAATAAAAGATGGGAAAGTTGAGAGAATTTCTCCTTAGAGAATTCCAGAAAAATAGTGTCCCGAGCATATTCCACACCATCCAAGCACCATCTCTCTGGTCTATGCTTTTCCCTTAGCAGAGATGTGAAAATAGAATGACTTCGATGTCTGATAGGTTAAATGAAAATCACCACGTTGCAAAGAAAATCCCTAAAAAGCAAAAATGTTTCTAAGCTCTAGCCATTGGGCTATTTATTTAAAACAATATTAGATAAAGCAAAATTCCTGCACAAGAAAAGGATGTGACAAGGCCCTCTGAGGTCATTTCAATAGGATTTCTGGGCCCTGACAAGTTTAACGGGTCCCAGTGTATCGAGAGAGACATTTCAAAGAAGGATTTTATTTTAGTCACAGCAATGACTCACTGTGAGAACAAGTGGGACAATAGCAGCCCAAGGACCTGCCAGTTATCATAGCAAGGAAGGGACATTTGACAAACGGAACCCTTTCATGATAATCTCAACAATGTAATCTGTCAATGTGTGTGAAACTCCACCTCGGAGGCTGTGTGCCAAGTTTAAGGGCTGCCCAGAGGATGTGCTGGCCCCAGAACTCTATAGGTCACACACTTTTATTTTGCCACCAGCTTTCTGCCTCTAAAGATGAGCTGGGAAACTTCTTGTCCAAATTACATTTTGAAAAACCTTACTTCAACTTCAGAAATAGCAGCAAATGTTCTGAAATCAACCTATATCATCGGAAAATATTGGAATATTGTACAGATCCTTCCACCAGCCCAAACCCTTTGCCCTATCAGCTGTCGAAATTTCTTTTCTCTATTCTTACAGCCTCATTCATTTTTTTCCAAGCAAAGTTTATTTATACTGACATGCTCAAAACATGAGTGTTTGGCATGATGAATTTCTTTTTTTTTTTTTTGCTGAGGAAGATTCGCCCTGAGCTAACATCTGTGCCCATCCTCCTCTATTTTTTGTATATGGGATGCCGCACAAGCGGTGCGTAGGTCTGCGCTCAGGGTCTGAACCCGCGAACCCCGGGCCACTGAAGCAGAGCGCGTGAACTTAACCACTACGCCACAGGGCCAGCCCCAGCTTGATGAATTTTTTTTTTTTTTTGTGAGGAGATCAGCCCTGTGCTAACATCCGCCAATCCTCCTCTTTTTTTGCCGAGGAAGACGGCCCTGGGCTAACATCCGTGCCCATCCTCCTCCACTTTATATGGGACGCCGCCACAGCATGGCTTGCCAAAGCAGTGTGTCGGTGCGCGCCCGGGACCCGAACCAGCGAACCCCGGGCCGCCGCAGCGGAGTGTGCACACCCAACCACTTGCGCCACCAGGCCGGCCCCAGCTTGATGAATTTTTAACAAAATGAAAACACAAAATTAGCCAGCACTAAGATAAAAAAATATCATTAGAACTCCAGAAATCACCCCTTGGGCGCCTCTGTGGCACCACCCACTCTTCTTACACAATAGATCGCAGTGTATCAAGGTGCTCAACTAGGGAGATCCTCCCCCCCAGGGCATTTGGCAATGCTTGGAGACACTGTTGGCTGTCACAACTGGGGAGTGGGTGCTACTGGCATCTAGTGAGCCCCGGGATGCTGCTAAACATCCTACAATGCACGTCACAGCCCCCTACAACAAAGAATTACCTGGCCCCAAATGTCACTAACACCAAGGTTGAGAAACCTTGCTTTACAAATGGAATCATGCAGTATGTTTTCTTTTGTGTCTGGCTTCTTTCCTTCACCATGATTTCTGTGAAATTGCTCCATGCTCTTGCATGTGTCAGTAGTGTACTCATTCTCACTGCTGCAAGGCATTCCCTCACTCACTTTTTAAAAAGGTGCTGTTTTCAGACTTTAACTTGAACACATTTTTCAAAATATACTAGTCTTTTACAAAATTTCAAATCTTAATTCTATGCCTTTGCTTTAGGCACCACAAAAAAATTGAAGTGCTGGTTTATTGTGAACAAAAATGAATACATTGCTTGCTTGCTTCCTTGGCTGAATGATTGGTTCATTTGTTCTTTTGTTTTTTCATGCATTCAATAACCAATAAGCAGCCATTTCCTGCCAGGCTCTTGTAGTTGCTGGAAGGTGTAGAGATAAATAAGGAATTTACATTCTGGTGCTTTTCTTTGGGTGCCAACAGAAGCATACTCAGATTCTAGGACAGGGGTGGGGAGGTGTCACCCTTGGGAGTAGAGTGGGGCTGGGTTGGGGCTAGTAAATACGTAAAAAGGATGCTACCCTTTGTTACCTTCTCAACTTGTTGCCTAAATTTGTTTGCACACTGTTTCCTCCTACATCTTCTCATCATCATCTTACAAACCACCTTAAACTGCTGAAGGGGCAGCACTTTTGGAGTGCGTGCTTAGGGAGAAGGAACTACTTCCCACAAGATACTGCCCACCCCCTGGCTGCACACTTATGAGGCTGTACAAGGGATTTTACCTGATAGGCAAAATAATAAAGCCCATTTGTCCTTCAGTCACTAAATGGCTAGAGGGGGTTCCAAGTTAGCGTGTCCCCATATAAATTTTTCATGAGTTACTAAAGCAAATTGCATTACCGTGATGTCCTAGACCAGGGTTTCTTAACCTCAGCACTATTGATGTTTTGGGCCATTAAATTCTGTTGTGAGGGCTGTTCTGTGCACTGTCGGATGTTTAGCAGCATCCCTAGCCTCTTCCCACTAGATGTCAGTAATACCACCCACTCTCCCCAGTTGTGACAACCAAAAACGTCTCCAGACATTGCCAAATGTCCCCTGGGTGGGTGGGGCAAAATCATCCCGGTTGAGAACTACAGTCCTAGTGTATAGGACACATTCCCTTACCAAGCAAAAATTTCCAGTATTCTTCTTAATAAATAGCCCAGCTTAATAAAATTATTGGGATTTGAATACCAGCAGAGGGAATAGCTTCGGTATTCATTCTGTTTAAGACACAAAGCAGATTTAGGAACTGGAATAAACATAATAACCAATGAAATTATCATTTGGAGATCAGACTCAAAACAGCTATGGCCTGGCTCCTTGCTTCTGTTTTCTTGCATAGGCCTTCAGAATGTTTAAAGGTCAGCTTTTGAAGATAAACCTTTCAATTCATAGCCTCTGTTTTGGCTTGGACACAGGTTTAGTCTGGGATGGCTGGAAGACTGATATCTGAGTACATTTCCTTTTTGCTTAACATTTTGGTAGATAGTGTTTCTATTATGCTTGAATAGTCCATCCCAGGACCATGGTTCTCAACATTGAGGTTACTGAGCATCATAACATTGGAGGAAAATCAGCTCCTGGTAGATAAGGAAGGAAATAGCTAAAATTTGTTGAACACTTACTATCTTCCTGGTGCTGTGCTAATCACTTTACATGCTGATCTTATTTAATCCTCACAGCAATCTAATGGGGTAAATATTATTATGTGCATTATTCCTAATGAGGGAAGGGAGGTTAAACAATTTGTCTAAGGCAAAATAGCTGGCATGTGGTTGAGCTGGGGTTTGAACCCAAGTGTGGTGGATTCAAGAAGGCTGCAGATTCTTTGCCACTCCTGCCTTTGAGAGGTAGGGTTGATTTCCCCTGAGCTGGAACCTTGGCAGGCTCTGTGACTAGTTTTGACCAACATGAATGAGGCAGGTCTTAAGAGATCTGCAGTTTCCACTTTCGCTTGTCTTGGAATATTCCCTCACATTCATGGCAGCAAGATGCCATGTAAGAAGTTAGATTATCTTAAGGCTTCCATACTGTGAGGAAGCCCAAGCTAACGTGGAGAGAGAGAGGCCATGAGGAGAAGTAGTGTGTTGCCAGAAATGTGAATGAAGACTTCTTGGACCTTCCAGCCCAACCTGGTTTCTAGCTGAATGAATGACCCCAGCTGACGCCATGTGGAGCAATAGCTTCATCCTGCCAAGCACTGTCTGCATTCCTCACCCACAGAATAGTGAGGAAATAAAACAGTTGCTGTTTTAAGCCATTATGTTCTGGGGTAGTTTGTGCACAGCAATGGATAAGTAAAACACTAGGTTGGCTGACCTCCAACATCTAGTAGTTTATAGGAAGACTAGAGGGTAGAGGTCGGGAGAATTGACTTCTACCACCACCTACCTATGAGGGGAACAGTCTGTGTTCTCTCTCCAGGTCTTCAGATTCTGTAGAAGGAGTTGGATTAAGTTCTGCTCCCAGTTTTAAGACTCTATGATTCTAAATGTGTATATACCTAAATCTATAGATTATGGAGCATTGTTAGCTCTTTAGGTTGATTTTTCTGATTCATCAAACTTTATTTCAAGGAATCTTGCAAAGCCTATATTTTTGACAACTTTCTTTAAAGCTTGCTTTTCTTGTGGATATCCCCAGAATCCAGAGATTCCATTAATACTCTAACACTGTGCAATCTCTAGCTAGACAATTAAAGCAGTATTTCTCAAACTGGGGAAAAGATGTTATATGAATACACTTAAATAATTAATAGTTATATATTTATTTTATGGTTACCTTCCACTTATGGCAAATGATACTGGCCTTCAATTTATGCTAATGATAGACTATTTAAGACAACTTTAAGTTAAAACAGTGACTTGATTAAAAAGATATGAAGTAAATAATAGTAACAGTGGTATGAAAACAGAGCTGAAATAACAAAGCTGTTAGATGAATGACCAAAGTTTGGCAAATACTTGATGAGACAAAGAAAGATAAAATGCCATTGCAACAGGCATCTTTCTGTTTCTTTCTTTTCTTTCTTTTGTGAGGAAGATTAGCCCTGAGCTAACATCTGTGCCCATCTTCCTCTACTTTATATGGGATACCACCACAGCATGGCTTGACAAGCATCGCGTCCGTCCGTGTTCGGGATCCGAACCTGCGAACCCTCGGCTGAAGCAGAGCACATGAACTTAACCGCTATGTTACTGGGCCAGCCCCTCTGTTGCTTTCTTTTTGACCTGGTTATTCACACCTGGGGCTGGCTGTTTTGGCTGATCACACAAGAGAACCGCTCTTGGTATACAAATCATTACTCACCATGGCATTAATACCTGCACTACTGAATTTGTCTCAAGACAAAATCCAGAGGAAGAAAATGTGGCATACAAGGACAAAAAAAAAAAAAAGAGAGAGAGAGAGATTGTGGAATATTAGAAGTTCGACTTGGAAAGCAATGGATTTAGATAGGAGTGTTATGTTTCATTTGGAAAGCCTGAATAATAATTAATGTGACAGGTCTTGGCTGCAAGGATAGACGAAGACATGGAGAAGCGTTGAGCCAGAAGTCAACTAGCAGGCTCTGATGACATGTGGGCATGACCGTGCTGCTGTCTAGGATTGGTTTGTAGACACCACTGCAAAATCTCACCTTCGTCACCAGTCTTGGGCAATCTTATCTTGGATACTACAATTGCTAACCTGCAACTGGATGGTGATTCACACTTTTCGTATTTGTAGTAATATAAGCATAGAAATAAATCTGCAGATATACGCATCAAACCCTTCACAGTAGTTACCCCTAGGGGTAGGAATTGGTGGGACATTCACACAATGTTTGAATTTTTACAATGAACGTGTGTTACATGTCTAAAAAAAGTTAAATAACAAAGAAAAATTCAGGTGTGTATGTCTATGTATAAATACATAGACACACACACACACACACACAAGCACACACACACCTCTATGGGTTCCATTTCTTTGGAGAACCCTGACTAATACAACAACCAATTACTATATGTAAAAAACAAACAAATGCTAAGTTCCTTATTGCATTTGTCCCCCACAACAGCATTCCAAGTTAGACAGGCTCAGCAACATTATTCGCTTTGCTGAGTGAGGAAAGCTGAGCATATAAGAGCCAAATGCTCTCCTTCCCCCGGCCCCGCACACAGCCAAAGAGGTTATTCATAATACAGTGGGGTAAGAATCCTCTTGCAGTCAATTCTTGCTCCTGCAGAACTCGTAACATGGTGCCACAGACACCTCACCTTTTGCTCATTAGTATCTAACTCCAGATTGCTCTGGCATCACCAATGTGTCATGAAATAGACCTCACACAGAATGCTCCCACACACACCACTGAGATCTTCCCACCGTTGATACACAGGCGTGACCCTTTCCTCTCCTTTGGCTTAGAACCTGATACCTGGCGGTTCTTTGTGCAGTATCTACCAAGTTATACGCGACTCGCCGACAAGTTGACCGCTCATGAGTTGACCGGCCGTGCCCTTAGGCTTCCAGCAAAGCTGGCTGCTTAAGGGAGAGAATGAGAATTCAGACAAATTTTGTGTTTTATACATGTAGACACACATATATAATTTCTCAATTGATTTACCTATAACATAGGAGAAGTGGGAAAATTATCTTTCAGCGTAAAGGCTTCTAAGGGTCTTAATTCCAAACTGCTACTGAAACTTCTTGCTTTGGAACACACAGTTTCCCTTTAGTAACGGGGCTGGTGCACAACAATCTATGTTGTGTAAAGAAACCACAAGCAGGTACTGTCCTCCTACACAGCCTGACACATCCCTCTGGTTTTCTGGAGCTCTTCGATCCAGCTCCATTTCCTTCCTCTATCCTTACCTTACCTCAAGGCCAAACAGAGTGTGGCTTGGAGCTCTGGTGACAGGGTAAGCAAGAACCACTGTTTCAGGTTGATGTAAGTTTTACTCTGGAGTTCAGCATCTACTCCAAGCCATTTGTCCTTCACTATTTTTCAGATCTGAAGGTCATTTCACAGGTTACCAACATCTTTGCACAAATGATTGTGTTTGAAATTTACAAGATAGTGGAGTCCAGGTAAAGACTATTTCCTGAAATACTTATTATGATCCTAAGATTCAAAGAGAAAAAGTGATTTAGACAAATGGCATAGCTAGGGAGTTGGCAGATTGCTGTTTGAATATTCTACATTGGAGGCTTTCTCTTTAACCCCACATTGTGTAGTTCATTCAATCAACAATGTTATTTTTTTTTAATTTTTAATTTTTGCTTTTATTTATTTATTTTTCCCCCAAAGCCCCAGTAGATAGTTGTATGTCATAGCTGCACATCCTTCTAGTTGCTGTATGTGGGATGCGGCCTCAGCATGGCCGGAGAAGCAGCGCGTCGGTGCGCGCCCGGGATCCGAACCGGGGCCGCCAGCAGCGGAGCTCGCGCACTTAACCGCTAAGCCACGGGACCGGCCCAACAATGTTATTTTTAAAAACACCTTTTATGTGCGTAATACAGTGATGAACAAAACAGACACAGTTCCTGCTCTTCGGGAACTTATCTTCTGCTGGAGTCTCTTTCTGAAACAAGTTACATCAGCCATTCTCAAACAGGAGTGATTTTTCCTCCAGAAGACATTTGGAATGCCTGGAGACACTTTTGGTTGTCACAGCTGGGAAGGGGAGGTGCTACTGGCATCTAGAGGGTAGAGGCCAGAAATGTTGCTAAACATCCTACAATCCACAGGGCACCCCCCAACAAAGAATTATCCAGCCCAAAATGTCCTTAGTGCTGTGGTTGAGAATGCCTAACACAGATCAACTGTTTTCTTCAATATATGTATAAAGAATAGAATTTAAAATTCTTTTTTTCTTTTTGAGGAAGATTTGCCCTGAGCTAACATCTGTTGCCAATCCTTCTCTTTTTGCTTGAGAAAGATTCATTCCGGGCTAACATCTGTGCCAATCCTTCTCTATTTTGTTTGTGGGTCGCTGCCACAGCATGGCTGACAAGTGGTGTAGGTCCGCATCCAGGACCCAAACCTGTGAGCCTGGGCCGCTGAAGCGGAGCGTACTGAACTCAACCACTACACCATGGGGCCAGCCCCTAAAATTCATTTTAAATAAGGAGCCCCAAATACACATGATGCAGTTTCTATCATGTAGAAACTGTTTGGTGAATTAGAATAGGAAGTTGAAAATATTTCTCCAAAAGAAAAATGTTGAAAATACTAATTCAGAAAATGTGAGGGAAGACTTGTCTAGCTACACACAATATTGATAAACTGCTATAATAACAGCAAGATGCTACATATGAATACTGTTTTCACGCTATCGAGCCTCTGAACTTCCCAATAATCCAATCACAAGGAAAATGAGAATCACACATTCAGATAACTAAAAATCCTTGCATATTCTGGGAACTGATTTTTCCATTTAAAAGCCTAATTTTCTGCAAAAGCAAGAAATTCTTGCAGGTAAAAATGGTGTCTTAGTAAGACAGTGGGATAGCTGATTCTAGAGTTTTCTTTTCCAAGCAAAGAGAGAAAAGTGGAAGTGAGGTTATGGTCCTGGGCCTTGCACCTGTGACCCCCAGAGCTATCTGGTTGCCCAACGGTGGTGTTGATTACCAGGGATTGGTGGAACAGCTTTCTCAGGCCAACACAGATAAGAAGTGGCTGGTCTAATTGAGTTTCCTTTCTTTTTGACTGTAATGCACCAGGCTTTTTTCTTAAACACAAATTTTGAGATGCTTATCAACTCTTATGGAAAGCATGACTGGGAAATTAAATAATAATAAGCAAATTAGTAGCTTGGAATAAATTTTAACACTACATCTACACTCATAAACATGTGTGACCTTGGACAAGTTATTTCTCCTCTTTGGCCCTTAATCTGCTCGTATGTAAAATGAGAAGGGTGGATTAGAGATGGCTTGTGAAATCCTATGAATCACATGTTGACAGAATAAATTATGCTTATTGTGATTAACAAGGGTGATCCCTCCTCCTCCTCCTCCTCTAGCTCTTTCTATCTCTCTTCAGCTTGGTTTTAAAGACAAAGTTTTTAATAAAATGAACAGGATGCCATTTGTCTCTGGAAAAAGCAGACTGACAACACTAGGTTACATGAGCTCATATCTTTGGCTCAAGTGCTAAAATCCAAATCAACAAAAACATATGAAGAAAAAAGATGGGAGTTCATAGATCAAGGCCAGAGGTTGTGCCCCTATCTGATTTTACTCTGCTCTGGGTCAAGGTTGCTCTTCATTATAAGGGAGACCTATTAAAATTGCACTGAGGGTGCTGTGCAACCCCCTTATCAGGACTAGAAGGCTCCTGAAGCCCCCTCTGAGTGAAGCCATGTTCATCCATCCAACAGGGGTAGAGGCTGCAGTTAAGCATGGAGGTGTACTCAGGTTCTATCTGGAATCTTTATTTTCTCTTGGGTGTTGGTATTTTGTGCTCATGGCTGGGTTGATTCTGTCAATTTGTGAGGGTGTGTGTGTTTGGCATGGGCCTCAAATCAAAACCGGCAACTTCTGTTCATAGACTTCCAACCCGAAAGGTTTTTCTGGAGTCACTCAGTTTTGCATCCGAAGTTCTAGGGGGATTCTAAAAAATGACTACCAAATCCAAGAAGAGAGATGCTGTCATCGTTTCCCTGCTGAAGATGATTGCAGGCCCTTCTTGGGAGTTGGGCAATGTCTTTGCCAGTATCGACTTCCCCTGGTCCTGATGCTCTCCCACCAACTTGAGTGAAGCAGGGAACCTTTGGGAGACCCTTGATGCTCAAGGCCCTGGGTTTGTTGCCCCCCAGCTGCCTTCCAGAGCCTTGGTTCTCACATCCTCATTGCGGTCTGGGGAGTTCCCTGGAAAATTTTGCCAGCAGAACAAAGCTTATTGTTTGTCCAGACAGTGCTTCTATCAGTCTCTAAACCAAACCAACAAGGAAGCGATTTTCATTTTGGGAATTAACGAGGAAAACAGAGCTTTCTTCACCCAGGGCAGGAATAAAATAGGCAATTTATCATCCAGCAATAAGATCCAGATTAGTCAATGCCAGTTATTATTTTATGGCCCTTAAAGAACCAGGTCAAACAAACTCTATGCCCCCAAGTAACCCTGAAACCAGGTGGTTCCAGCTCTTTAGGCTCCTTTCCCAAAAATTTGTACAGCAGCTTCCTGGAGCTGGCTGGAAGGAGTTGAGACTGTTGGAATTTGGCCTGGATTTGTAAATCTTTAGCTAACAGGGGCCTCATTCAATGCTTCTTTTAAAAATTGGAAAGATAATGTGTGTTATTTTTAAACTACCCTGAGGTTTGCAACCTTTTTGATTTCTTAGTCTCCCTGTAGAAGACCTTTGTTTTTCTCACCATCGGCAGCACCTCTATAGGTGAGCTGTAGAATGCCCCATGGCTTCAGAAAAAAAACTGTCTCCTTGTTTGAGTCTCTCATACTTGTCTTTCAACATGTTGATGTGCTCTGGCTACACTCTTGGAAACTGGCAGCCTTAGGGAGGATTTTGTGACCAGTATTATGATTTTGCTGTGAGCTTGCCAGTCCTCCTCTGACTCCCGTCGAGTCAGTCTTGTTGGGTCTTGATGCTTATTCTCTTTTTGTTTACTCCACAGGGGATTTCGTCACAGAGCCTCAGGGGATGGACTGCACACAATTTTCTGTATATATGATGGGACTCAGTCTCAAAGTGTATTCCAAGTATTGGGCAATCAACCTCCTCCCCAAATGGTACTTTTATTCTATTTTTTTGCCTGCTTTCAATGGCAAGTTTTGCCTCCCTTACGTATAAAAGAAGTTTGTGTTGGATTTTTCTAGCCCTGAATTGAGAATGATGTAGTTTGAGGGCTGGAAAGTGACTTTCTGGGGAGGTTTCTTTCTCTCTCTCTCTCTCTCTTTCTTTCTTTCTTCAGGACATCCTTTGTGTTGGTTCCATCATGAAGAATCTAGTGTTGTGACTAGTTTGAGAGGGAACCACTATAATTTAATGATTGGACTCAAACATTACAGATTTGGTGGAGTGAGTATCATAGGCTGGCTCTTGAGTTAGATCCATTCAATCCAGGTATTCAGAAGAGCTGGTATCTTTTCCACTCAAGCTTTTCCAAAATGATAAAGGACAATTCTTCCAATCAGCAGATCAGAGCACTACAGATGGGGGTTTTCCTATTACTCAACGGAACAGAACAAGGAGGCCCTTTATCATTAATCAACACCAAGTGGACTTTGGGAAGTCCCAATTAGTATTTCCGGGCCCACAGATACCAGGTCTGGGCTAATTCCAAACCCCAAGGGGTCTTGGAGTAAGGTCGCTTCAGCCCATTTGAAATCCTTCCCAAGAACATGAAGACTGCCCCCAGGTGAGTCCAGTCTCCATTTCCTGAGCACATTGCAGTTATTAAGATTGATATGTAGACTTGGCTCACAGTCCTATTTCTCTTTTCTATCCTTATCTTTCCTTTAGGAGAGATTCAGATCTTCTTATCTGGTTTTGGAAACTATGATGAGCTCAGGCTACCTCTGCATTTTAGTTCCAAAATACAATATATGAAAGTGAACTCACAGCACAAAAATTCCTAAAACATGTCAACAATTCCATGCAACGTTATTTCTCTGCTCTGAATTCTGCAATGGCTCCCTACTTCACTCAGGGTAAAAGCTACAGTCCTTACAGGGACTTCAAGGCTCAAGGCTCTTGGCCCCACTATGCCTTCTGACCTTGTCTCCTATGACTTTCCCATCTTGCTCACTCCTTGCTGTTTCTTGAACATACCAGGCACGTGCCTGCTTTGGAGCCTGTGCTTTAGCTGTTCCCTCTGTCCCCAGATATCTACATGGCTCACTGCTCATCTTTTCTAAGGCTCTGCTAACATTTCACTTTCTCAAGGAGGCTCTCCCTGATTACCCTATTTAATCCTGCAATATGCCTTCCTGCCTCCTCAGGACTCCTGATTGCCATGCTCTGCGTTACTTATGTTTTCCAAAGCACTTAGAGATACTGTGTAACAATTATTTTGACATTATTGTCTCCCCCACTAGAATGTAAGTTCCATAAGGGCAGTGATTTTTGTCTGCTTTGTTCAAGATAGATACCACATGCCTAGAATAGTGCCCTAGTACTGGGTACATAGAAGGCACTAAATAAATACATTTTTTTTTTTTGTGAGGAAGATCAGCCCTGTGCTAACATCTGCCAATCCTCCTCTTTTTGCTGAGGAAGATTGACCCTGGGCTAACATCCGTGCCCATCTCCCTCTACTTTATATGGGACGCCACCACAGCATGGCCTAGACACTTGGTGCGTCGGTTCGCACCCGGAATCCGAACCGGCGAACCCCGGGCCATTGCAGCGGAGCGTGCGCACTTAACCACTTGTGCCTCTGGGCCAGCCCCTAAATATTTTAATTTTTTACGTACTGTTTTTTTTTAAGATTCAACATATAAGTGAGATCATACAGCATTTGTCTTTCTTTCTCTGACTTATTTCACTTAGCGTAATGCCCTCGAGGTCCGTCCGTGTTTTTGCAAACGGCAGGATTTCCCCTTTTTTTATGGCTGAATAGTATTCCATTGTATATATGGTCATGGGTCACTTAATGACAGGGATATTTTCTGAGAAATGAGTCACTAGGTGGTTTTGTCGTTGTACGAACATCAAAGAGTCTACTTACACAATCCCAGGTATTATAGCCTACTACACACCTATGCCATATGGTACTAATCTTATGGGACCACCATCATATATGTGGTCCTTTGTTGAGTGAAATGTCATTCTGTGGCACATGACTGTATATACCACATCTTCTTTATCCATTCATCCATCCATAGACACTTAGGTTAATTCCATGTCTTGGCTATTGTAAATAATGCTGCAATGAATATGTGGGTGGACATATCTCTTCAACATAGTGATTTAGTTTCCTTTGGATATATACCCAGAGGTGGATTGCTAGATCATACGGTAGTTCTATTTTTAATGTCTTGAGGAAACTCCATACTATTTTCCATAATGGTTCTACCAGTTACTTGGTTTTTTACTGATCCAGTTTCTTCAAGCTTTAGGTCTTTTACCTCAAAGCAACCTCTCTGCTCCTCCAGTGATAGGAAAATTCAGAGCTCCAGAGATTTTATGTGGACATAGTTGCTTGGTTCAGGTTGGGACTATCCTGGTAAAAAAAAAAAAAATAATAGAAAAGCAACAAGAAAAACCTTCAGCATTTGTCAAGAGAATAGTGACCAGTTCCAAAAACACATAGTAAATACTATTCTTAGTACTGTGCCAAATACTCGGACTAGAGAGATTCTTATAACTCAGATCATGTATTTCTCTGCTCAAAACCATCCAGTGGCTTTCCATCTTATCATTAAAGCCAAAGCCCTTACACTGACACATGTGGTAGTTTGCACTTTGTCAACTTGGTTAAGCAGTAACCACTTTTCCCAGAATTGTCTTCCCCTGAATGGTTCTGGATCAGAGTCGGCCAAAGAGGAATTTGTGCAAGATTTGGAAGGCAGAAATGCAACAATGGCCATTACTCTTGGAAGGTCTTTGCAGTCAATATGGTGAAAGACAAACACAGGTGTGTCCAGCAGGTTCCAGGTGTTTCTCACTCTCCTCTGCTCCATGTCTAGCTCTTTCTGGCTACTGACCAATAGCTGCCTCAGGCCCATCTCCAGATGCTTGTCTGTGGACACACAGATGTGGTGGCTATGCACAGGCTACGGCTTTCCATAGACTCCTCCGCCAGCTCCTCTTCATGGTCCTCCCAGCAGCTTGAGGTGCCTGGCTTCTAGATCCCCCTTGCAAGCTCTGGATTATTTACCTGTACCAGGGCTGGTCAGTGACTCGTCTCTGACATCCAATACCTCCTTCCTGACTGTTACCTCCCCAGTTTCTGTCACAATTGTGAAAAGTCTTATTCCTATAATAAAGCCTTTATTCAAAAATATTCATAGTGGTTCTGCTTTCCTGATTGAACCTTGACTGATGCAACCTATAAGGCCCCATGAGGTAGGACCATACTTAGTGCTTCCTCTGCCTAGGATGTTCTTTCTGTAGATAGTCATAGGGTTCATTTCCTTTCTTGCATCAGATCACTGTTCAAATATCATCCTAGAGTGGCATTCCTGATACAAAATAGTAGCTCTTTCCCTTCCCCATGCTTGGCTATCTCTATCTCCCTTACTTTGTGTTATTTTTCTTTATAACACTTATCACCCCTTGGCATATTATTTATTTACTTCCTACCTGCCCTCCCACAAGGGATTCTTACCTACAGTTAACCTGGGAGTCTAGAAGGTCCTTGGACAGGAAAATAATCATATCCTTATTTTTTTCTACCCTCTAACTGAAATTTAACATTTTCTTCAATCATGAGTACAGACAGCAAACTGCATGATTTAGCAGTGTCTGTGACTTGTTATCAACAAGAAATCACAGATTTGTTTCCTGTCATATTGCAGTTGTTGGCAATATCTTGAAATATCACTTATGCCCATCACTTTCAAATTATGGTAGTCCTTAGGCTTGCAGCTAGATGACATGTGATTGAAGCCTCCTTGACTAGAGATGCTCACAAGACATAGCTGGTCAATTAAAGGGCAGTTCTATGCCTAGTTGTCATTCAGCCACCAAATGGTGAAACCATGGCTTCTTACCTTGGTGACCCAGACATCTCTTTGCTTTCTAGGATTTCCTACTGACAACGTTAATCAATACATAGAAAGAGTGAGTTGTTTCTATTGTTCGTTAAAATGTTGTAAGACTGGACAGTTAAAATGAGAATTCTTAATTCTCTATAAGGCTGCATAGCCTTTTACAACAAGGATAAGCGTGCAGTCTAGGAACAAAGACCAGATAAGTTCAAATACATATGGTGGTTGAGATAATCAGCGAAGTGTGTTACTTAAGGTAACTTACTGCTAACAGACTGTACAATAATATGAGTCAAGCACGGTGTTGCAAGTTACTGAATTTCAATGCAATTGTTTTCCCTTGAATTCCGTGTGTCTTGTTTTATACATTTGAAACCACTATTTTGAGAAAGGATCCACAGACTTCACGAAACTGCCAGAAGTCCATGGCACAAGAGGAGGTTAAAATCCCTTACTAGAATATAAACTCCAAGAGGGTACAGACTTTTTCTCTTCTGCTCATTGCAATTGTTCATTTCTTTTGCTCAGGAATCTACCATTTCACAGGATTTGATTAATTCCAAGAATAACCTAAGGCCAGATAGGATTCTGTTATTTAAATCCTCTTCTCACCTTGGTATCCTCCTCCTTACTTTTCCCGAGGGCCACACTTCCCTTTATCGGTATAGGTGGCAGATTCATGAAAGGAAATACATCCGTTGGAAGTGAACGGAGACAACATTCCTGAAGATCGTGCCCACAGGTAAGGGCTTTTCAGAACACAATGCCAAACCTTCACTGCAGCCCTATTAAAAACAACTTAAAATATCCTAACAACAAGAAAGAAACCCAGTAATAACTCGTACTTTGGGGATTTCCATGTTGCTTTCCTTGCCCCACTGAAAGAAACATGGCATTGTATTCAGAATGGGTATTTTTGCTGTTTTAAGAAAACTGAATCAAACTACCTCCTCTCACGCAGGTCTCAAGAATTCCAAGATGATGGACTTTACTGAAAACCTCTAGCACCAGAGGGAGGCTCTCAGGGCCCCCATTGCTCTACTATTTGGGTAAGAAACTTGTGAACAGTTCCCATATTAAGAGAAAAAGCCATAGGAAAAAATGTGGTTTTAAGCACTGTGGTTCATTTCAATGAATGCAGCCAGGATACACAAATCAATTCACACAGCTACAGCGGAACATAAGTGGCAACCCCATCACCACTCCATCTGTGTGCAAACTTCCTAATGCACTTGCACACCTGCTCCCTCCTTTGATCTTCCCAACATCCAGAAAAGATGGGCTGAGCAGTTCCTAACAGATCAAAAGGACCCATTTTCTTATGATGGGACAAAATGATGGGAAAGGGAATTTTCTAAAGAAAATTACACTAAATTTGATTAATATCTGATTGGTAGTGTTCTGACATCTGATTAATAGATTTCCTAAGGTCCATTAAAAAAATCTATATTTTCTTATCAATATTTCAAGGGAAGAGAACTAACATTTACTGATTTTTTATTACTTCTAGGCAGAATGCTTGTTGCTTGACAAATATCAGCCCACTTGAATCTCCCCAACTTCCCTATGAGGTCAATATTAGGGGAACTGAAGCTCAGGGGGATAGGTGGTTTGCCCAAGGTCACATTCTTTCCATCCATCATAACATGCTGCTCTAGAGCTCACAGAATCTCCCGGACTTCAGCCATTTCATACTATCTTTATGATTCTATTGTTTGCTTAATGTTGTTCTTTAAATTGGCTGGCTTAAAAGATTAAATACATTAATTTAAAAAGGAAACTTTGCATTGTTGCTGATAATCAATAAGTAGTACCACTTGCCATAGGTTGAGGGCTATTGTAAAAATAAACGCGATGAAAACAGTACAATGTTAGCACATGTCAACCAGTTCTGGTCTTCAGTAAAAGTTCTGAACCTGAGGCTGCCTCTGCTAACCAGGGAGCTAGCAAGTGCTGGAAGGTATCAAAGCCATAATTAGTGCATTAGTTTGCTAGGGCTGCCATAATAGAATATCAAAGCTTGGGTGACTTCAACACCAGAAATTTATTTTGTCATAGTTCTGGAGGCTAGATGTCCAAGATCAGTGTGTTGGCAGGGTTGTCAGGCCTCCTTCTGAGGTCTATCTTGGCTTGTAGATGGCCATCTTCTTCCTGTGTCTTTACATGGTCTTCCCTCTTTCCTGTCTGCGTCCAAATCTCCTCTTGTTATAAGGACACCACTCATATTGGATTAGGACTCACCCTAATGACCTCATTTTAACTTAATTACCTCTTTAAAGACTCTATTTCCAAATTCAGTCACATTCTGAGGTACTAGGGGTTAGGACTGAAATTATGAATTTTGGGAGAACACAATTCAGCCTATAACAATTAGTACCAAAATGCTACGTTCTCCCTGGGATAATCAAAAGGGCTGAAACAAAAGCAAAAAAGGCACTACTCCCTCACCATGTGATTCAGTGTTATTTAATGCCATGACCCAGAACCAGCTAAACTCTTCTCCCGAAGCACGGGTGGTCTTCGTCCCATGCTTTGGAAAACATAATACAGTGTGCTCCATTGTAGATATCTTTGTCAGATGCTGTTGACAGATCCCCTTGGCCCATGTTGGACATCATCTAAAATTTTTGTACAGCTCCCTTGCATGCAGCTGGCTTCTGAACTCAGCCTGAGGGCTTTCTGTGGTCCACAGGGCCTACTTGGTTAGCTTGCAGAGTGCAAGGAGTTAATTTCCACAAGAACAACCCTTAAATAAGAAGCTGATGGATAAATACCCCTGTGTCCTTATACTTTGTAGGACCAATTTCAAGGGTTTTCTGCACAGTCCCTCAAAGAGGCTCCAATAAAATTGAGCCCCAGTTGCCCAGAGCAGCCACCTGCTCATAACACACCCTTGATGACCTTTCCTCCCTTCTCTGTCTCCTCTTCCACTCCCTCACTGTGCTGCCCCAAATAAACCACTTTCACCTAGATCCTTTTCTTAGGGTCTGTTTTTAGGGAATACAACCCAAGAGTATATCTTTGGTTTTTCATATAAAAATGAATAAATAAATAAATGAATAAGACAAAGCAAAGCTATCTATTTGCCATCATTTCTAGATAATCAAGCCCCATCCTAGATCCTATATCACGCTCTGTCTTAGAATAAGGAGGTGAAGGTAGATGTAGAAGCTGGCAGGGAGGTGGACTGGTCTCTTAGGAAGGTTTCAATAACCAAGAGTTTGCAGAGTCCTAACTCAAGTGTTGATCATCCTCTTGGATGAGTCAATCTCCCTTCTCACTCTGGAAAACGGAAATTTCATATTTAATATGGCCTTACTAACCACAGTAGGTATGCTAATTTTTTTTTCTTTCTAGTCTTTAGACAATTTGGAGGATAATTTGATTACATCTGATCTTTCTTTTGTAGATTGGACTGGTTGGGGGTGGATTTTCTGATGATAAATTTAAAAGAAACTCGTCTGCCAGGAAAGGGAGAATAACCTGATTGCTCGTTTTACTTAAAAGTGAAGAGCTTTGATGATGCTGTGTAGACTTGACTTCAGAGAACAATATGGACAGAATTCCCTCCATACCTTTACAACATTCTCAGCAGAAGTTGTGTACCAAATACTAGATCCACAAATTAGGCAACAAACCATATGAACTCACTGAAGCTTATGATTCCCATTAAGCTTTTAAAAAAAATATGTCAACAGAAAAGGATAGAGAATGATATATTGAGTGCCCACTTACCCACAGCATAACTTCATAAAATCTTAACAATTTGCTATAGCCTCCTTTTTCCTTTTAAAGGAATAAAACATCACAAATATGCCTGAGACTCCCTCGTACTTCTCTCTATTCTTATTCCCCTCCTTCTCCAGATGGATTTTGTTTTTATCATTACCAAGACTGTTTTAATATTTTTACTACACATGCAGTATCATAAACTACAGTATTGCTTTGCATGTTTTAAAACTCTCTATAAGTGGATCATTCTGTTTGCATCATTTTACAATATGATTTTTTTTACTCAATATCATATTTTAAAGATTTATCCATGTTTATATGTATGATTTAGCTCACTCATTTTAACTGCTGTAAAACATTCCATTGTATGAATAAACCACAATTTGTTTTTCCATTTTCCAGCTGATAAACATTTAGGTTGTTTCCAATGTTTTCACATAACAAACAATGCCTCTACAAATATTCCTGGACATGGTGCTTGGTGTATACGGGCAGAAGTTTCTCGTAAGATATATGCCTGGAAGTGGAAATGCTGGTTATATACGATGTGTGGCTTCAACTTTATTACATACTGCCAAATTGCTCTATAAAGACCAGTTTATCATCCCATCAGCATGTCTGAAATTTTTCTTTCCCCCACATTCTCACCCATATTTGATATTAACAGATGAAATTTTTTTCCAATTTGAGGTCTGTGAATAGTATTTCGTTCTGGTTTTAATTTGCATTTTCCTAATTACGAGTGATGGAAAGGGGTTATTTAGATATTTTGGATGCTAATCCTTTGTGGGTTTATATGCATTGTAAATATTTTCTCCCAGTGGGTAAGTTTCTTTGCACCTTGTTTTTCGTGTCCTCAGATGAATGGAATTGTTGAATTTTAATGTAGTCCATTTTACCCATCTTTTTCTTCACAGCTAGTGCTTTCTGTGTATCGTTTAGAAAATCCTTCCCTACCCTGGTTTTACCTACACAATTAGGTCTAAAATCCACCTGGAGTTGGAGTGGAGAAGAACTCTGATTTAATTTCTTCCCTTATGGATACTCAAATGTCCTAGCACCATTTATTGAAAAGACACTCCTTTCTCCACTGTTCCAGATAGCTACCTTTATTGTAAATTGAGTATGCACATATACATGAGGATATCTCTTGATTCTCTACTCTGTTTTGTTGGTCTATCCATCTATCCACGTACCAACTCCACAATATTTAAATTGTTATAGCTTTATAACGTCGATATGCGCCAATGCAAATATTTCCCTCCACATCCTACTTCATTCCTTATTAATAATTGCCTTGGCTTTTTATAGCTGTTTCCTCTTCTACATGAATTTTAGGACCAGCTTGGCCAGTTCCATGAAAAGTTCTGCCTATTAAAATGGTAATTAGAATTTTTGGAATTTATAGATTCAAAGGGATAATTAATATTTTTATGACATTGAGTCTTCCTATCCATAAACATATCCCCATTTATTTTGGTTTTCTTTTCAATGTTTCAACAAAATTTTATAATTGCCTTTATATGGGTGCTACATTTCTCAGGTTCTGCCTAAAGGAAGGATAAATAGACTCCACCTCTTTTTTGTGTGTGTGTGAGGAGGATCGGCCCTGAGCTAACATCTGCCAATCCTCCTCTTTTTGCTGAGGAAGACGGGCCCTGGGCTAACATACCTGCCCATCTTCCTCCACTTTATATGGGACGCCGCCACAGCATGACTTGACAAGCGGTGTGTCGGTGCGCGCCCGGGATCCGACCCGGCGAACCCCGGGCCGCCGCGGTGGAGTGCGCGCACTTAACCACTTGCGCCACTGGGCCGGCCCCTAGACTACACCTCTTCATGGGAAATGGCAAGGTTATGGAAGAGTATGTGGGACCAGAAATATTGGTATGGCTATTTTTGGAAAATACGCTTTGCCACAGTCTGCCCTCTGGTTACAGTAATTCAAATCCCTCTCATATGCCAAAAAGCCTACCCTCTCCCCTAGAGTCTAATCCCATTCTGGCCTGAAGTTCAGGCTCACAGTCCAGGATCTTGCCATCTGGATCATGTTCACATGCAATTGAGGCTTCTCAAGTAAAGCTTCTAGAGATGGTTCCCACTGATCTTAAGACTTGCGAACTCAAGAAACAATTTGGCTGATACATACATACACACACACACACACACAATATAAAATGTGGAACAGGTATAGAGTAACTGCTACAGACTCTTTCCTTAAAAAAAGTGAGAAAATGGGAAGCACACAGGAATCCATAACAATTTTTATGTCTGGTAGGGTGTATGTTACTGCTGATTTGATTATGGTTCAGCGCTACCACCTGGCCATCATTTGCAAAGGCTCTCGGTTATGCTCTGCAAATCCTCTTTCCTTTTCCATAAAAAGTGGCCCATTTTTCAGCTAAATGGTTTTCTCAATCAGCTGTCTGCATGGAAAATGTTGACTAAATTTTCCTTTTCTTCCCAGCTGATACAACTCTTTAAAAACCTTGTGGATTTCTTATGAATCAATTTATAACACATTCCTTTAGAGAAGAGCTATACCCACAAATCTTGTCAAAATAAGTCCTTCTCTACCTTGGGCTTGCTGTAACACTGCTGACAGACAACACTCTAGATTTTTAAGTGTTCTCTTAGTTAACAGAGAGGATCTCTGAAGCGCTCCCTTAAGATCTTTAGGGGGCCTTTTGTCTGAGCAAAACAGCTCTTGAGGCACTGCCTTAGGTATTGCTGAGGATTTAACAAAGGATCTTATGATTTCACCCTGAGTTGAATCTTTGCTCTGAAGTTCTTTCTTAATTTGAGAATATTGAAGAGGCTGGGAATTAGAAATAATTTTATTTTATTATTATTTTTTTGGTGAGGAAGATTGTCCCTGAGCTAACGTCTGTGCCCATCTTCCTCTATTTTGCATGTGGGATGCCGCCACAGCATGGCTGGATGAGCAGTGTGTAAGTCGGCGCCTGGGATCTGAACCCACAAACCCCAGGCTGCTGAAGCAGAGCCCACGAACTCAACCACTACGCCATTGGGCCAGCCCCAAAATAATTTTATTTTTAAATCCATCAAGTCCTGGCTCCTTTATATTTCCTCTATATTTTACTTGAAACATGTATCATTCCTTTTTTTAAAAAGTCATCTCTCTTCTTTCTCATTTTATCATAGACAATGGGAAGAAGTCAGAAGACGCTTTTAATATTCTGCCGGAAATCTCCTTAGCTAGATCATGCCATTAATTAGATACATCTTCAATTTCCTGCATTACTGCAGGAATGGTATTGCTAAATTTTCTCCCACTACATAATAAGGATTTCCTTCCCCCCAGCTTCCAATAACATTTTCCTCACCTTCCTTTAAGCCCTCACTGATAGCTTCATCAAGAGTTATTCCATTTCCTTTCACGGTCTCCTCAAGATCCTTTAGGCTTTCACTAACACCCTCCTTAAAGTTTTTGTGGTTTCTGCCCACTACCTTGTCCCAAAGCCATTCCCACATGTTTTATGTTTTTGTTGCATCTCACTTCTGGCACCAAAAATATGTTCTTAATTTCATGGCTGTATAACATATTATTCCAAAAAATAGCAACACAAACAATCGTTTATTTTATTCATGAATCTGCAACGTGAGTATGTCTTGGCGGGAGTAATTTCTGCCTACTTCACTTGGCATCAGCTGGGGCTGCTTGAAGACTGTGGACTGGAATCACCTGATGGCTCACTCACTCCCATATTTGGTGATTGATGATTGGCTATTGGCTGAGACCTCAGCTGGGGCTGTTGAATGAAACACTTATATGTGGTCTGTTCATGTAGTTTTTGCTTCTTTACAAAATGGTGGTTTAGTTCCAAGGAGAGGGAAAACAGACTCTACCTGTTGATGGGCAGTGGCAAGTTTCTGGAAGATCATGTGGGACTGGCAATATTGGTGTGGCCACTTTTGGGAAACACGTTTTACTATAGTTACTATTTTATATAGGATTGTCAGGTAGGCTTCTATAAAGATAACATTTGAAGATATATCTATAAAAGTGAGGGAGCGAGTCATATTTATATTTGGGTAAGAGCAGTAGAAACAAGTGCAAAGGCCCTGGGGCAGATTGTGATTGATGTATTTGAACCAGTTTGGCTGAAGTCAGGTGGACAAAAGGAAGAGTAGTAGAGGTAAGTCCAGAGAAGTAGCTAGGGCCTAGAATGGTCTTGTAGGTCATTGTAAAGACTAGTTTTTACTCCAAGCCATGGGGAAGGGGGTGGTTAACAGAGGGGAGATATTATTGGACTTATGTTTTAAAAGGATCACTTATTGAGGCACAACGCCCAGGAGTTTATAGTGTATTTGCCATCACTGTGAAGATCAGCCACATGGGGATAAATAGGAATGGGGCTTATTGCTACACACCCAGAGTATTCAATTATATTTGAGCCAAGAAGATGAGTGATACACCCTAGGCTCTTATAAATGTCCTTCTAAAATCTGTATTAGGCATTAATAATAATATTTAGCACCTTCTCCAAGAAAGCATTTTCCGATTTTGAAAACTTATATATGTGTGGGTGGCAAGTGTGCTGGATGTCTCCCTCCTGCCCTCTAGATTCCCTACCCCTCTGTACTCCACTGTCTGCCCTGGAGCTGACCTCTATGGACTAGTTCAATATCCTCTTGGACCTCTGGCTTCTAGGTGGGTGTTGCCAATGGAAAGTTCCAGCAGATATAGGGGAGGGAGGAGAGTGAGATCAGGCTATTAATTCCCTCCAACCCCTCTTTGAGAGTCCCTCAACTATGTCTTGATGAAGATCACAGCTTCTCTCAAGGCAGCTGTTCTATGCTATTCTCTCTCCTTTCCAGTAACCTCTCTCTTCCCCTCAGGCTATGGTGGTGAGGACTTCACTCCTGCTAGTCTCATTTATCCACTATCCCCTGCAGTGCCCCACACCCACACCATTGTAAGTAGACTGTTTGCAAATAAAACCTCCTCAAATAATCTTATTTTGCATGTGCCATCTGTTCTTATTGGGATCCTGAGCCAGTACAGCAATATTTAACCTTTTAAAATTCACACTAGAGTATCTGTGTATTTATTTATTTATTTATTTTGCTGAAGAAGATTCGCTCTGAGCTAACATCCACTGCCAGTCTTCCTCCATTTTGTGTGTGGGTCACCACCACAGCATGGCTGATGAGTGGTGTAGGTCCACACCCAGGATCCGAACCCGTGAACCTGGGCTGCTGAAGTGGAGCATGCCAAACATAACCACTACTCCATGGGGCCGGCCCCCGTGTATTTAGTTTTTATCTACTTCTCTCCTCTATTTGTCCTTTCTTCCTCCCAGCCCTATGGCCTATGGGAGTATCGGAATGTGTATAGAGACATATACAGAATATCAGGAGGCAGTTTATTGAGGAGTACAACTCTTTAACCCCGAATGTAACATGAAGAAATAGATGTGCACCTATAGGTGTCTATTTGGGCATTAAATTCTGTGTAAAAATGGCACTTGAATTTTCCTTAGGTTAGCAGGAGAGTGGTGACCTCTTACCTGTTTCCACCTCGACTCCCCACTCCCCTCACCAAACCATGTAAACTCTATTGTCACCTATGGACATTTTACGAGGAAACTGAGCAGAGGGCAAAAAGAAGTGAGCCACGCTTATATCTGAGGAAAAACTCTAAAAACACATACAAAAGCTCTGGGTGGGGACAATTTTGCAGGCCATAGCTTTGTAAATCTTAAACATGCTGAATCTCTCTTGCAATCAAAGCTAACATTAGTAAATTTTTCTCACCTAGTCCTTAGGTCTTTACATTTTTCTCCTGGTTTTCTGATTCCCCCCCCATTTTCTTTGTCTTTTTCCAGAGAAGAGCATTACAGAGAGAATCAAATGGTCAAGATTTCTAGCACATGGCACATTTCTACTTTTTTTAAAGAAAATTATTGTACAGTATCTTTTGACCAAACAAACTCACTTGGACAAAGCCCATCACTGGTCTGAGAAACTCCTTAGTTGACAATTATTGAAGGACTGGCTACATCTTTCCTCAAAAAGACCAATTTAACATCTGGCTTAAAATGACATTTGGCTTGTAGGCTCTGAGGCAGCCTCTTCCTATTCCTCAACAAAAGATCTATGAAAACTAAGGGAAATGCAAAAACTTAAACAACAACAGAAAGTCTAATGGGAATAATTCTTCTGATGGAGTTCGACCAAGAAAAATCTATGCAAGCTTTCCTCATGGCAAACTCAAGCTTGGTGATGTACCAGAGTGGGTCTGAACAGAGGTGGGGATGGAGAGTTGCTAAGAGCTTATTCTAGTCCTGCTGTAATAGTTAAGAGCAATGTTCCCCAGTTACTCTGGCCACATAACAAATTATCTCAAAACTTAGTGGTTTCAAACAAAGATAGTCATTTATCATCTCTTACAATTTTTGCAGGTCAGGAATTCAGACACGGCATAGTAAGTACAGCTTATTTCTGCTCTATGAGGTCTAGAACCTCAGAGGGAAGACTGGATGACCAGGGCTGAAATCAGCTAAAGGCCCATTCACTCATGTGTCTGGTAGTTGATGCTGGCTCTCGAGTGGGGGCTTCACAGTGGCTCTCAGCCAGAACACCACACAGCTTCTCCATGTGGCTTGGGCTTCCTTATTACATGGTGGCTTGATTCTAAGGGGAAATGATCTGAGAGAGAAAGAGAGCTAGGCAAAAGTTGTATTGCCTTTTATAATCTGGCCTTGAAAATCACACAATGTGACTTCTAGCACATTCTATTGGTCAAAAGAGTTACAAGGGTTCGCTCAGGTTCCAGGAGAGGAACACGGATCCCCACTGCTTGATGGAGAAGTATTACCATATGTTATAAGAAAACATGTGGGATGAGATATACATTGGTGTTGCCATCTTTGGAAAATACAACCTGCCAAGATGGGGGATCCCAGGTTAGACGGCCTGGGTTAGAATTCATGCTGTGCTACATACTAATTGTAAGACCTTGGGATAGTAAATTACTTGACCTCTCTGTACTTCAGTTTCCTGGTAGGGTTGATGTGAAGATTCAATGAGTTACACGTCAAGCAATTAGAATAGTACTTGGCACATATTAAGCGCTAAAAAATGTTAGGTCTTATTACATAATGCAGTAGGAGAAGGGTTCTGACTGTGCCATCCACTTCCACCTTCCCATTCTCTAGTAGGAAAGGAGAGTCTTTAGCATAATAACAAGTTAAGTTACACTGTGAGAGATGCTTGATACTGGCAAAAGGAAAAGGGAGTTATTAGTCTCAGACATTTTCTTTTCTTAAAGAATCTGAAACCCTCAGCCTGGTCCAGATCCCTTGGAGGTCTATAGGAAACTGCTGACTGCAGTGAAAATACAGTCAGCTACAGATAAGAGCTCCCAAGTTAGACGGTCTGGGTTAGAATTCATGCTCTGCCACTTACTAAGTGTATGATAGTAGCAGCTTGCAGGACAGAAGAGGAAGCTGAGATCCCATGAGGAAGAGAGGAGAGGAGGTGAGGGAAAACAGAAAGAAGGAAGACTGCTCACATTTCTGAACCTGATTTTGTATGCCCCAAAAGGCAGCACAGTAAGACTCTGCGTTCATAAAACCCTACTAAAGAGATTGGGTTTTTATGGACCCAAGGTTGTACTTCCATGCCTTCTAGACATTATGGACATAGGGAAGTTGCCTATTCGTCTACCTCTCTGTCCAGAGGAAAAGGCACCAAAATATCAACACTAGTTTTCCTGGATGATGAGATTAAAAGTGATTACTGTTTTAGTTTTTAAAAAACTTTTCCAAATCTTCTATCATTTCATAATTGAAATAAATGTTAGGGAAAAAATGACCTTCTGATACATAGCAACTATGCTTCCATATCAACAATGCTTCCAAGTACCAATTACTAACACACTCTCATCAGCACTGCAATGAGAAGAAATGGACTAAACCAACCATAGGAGTTTTCTTTCCTCAAGAGAGAGAGTTTGCTGAGTTTCTCTTGAACCAAAATCTGCAGAATCACCAAGATGGGGCGACTTAGAGAATGGTGAAGAGGTCAGCTTCATGGCCCAGCTGGAGTGTCCCTAGTGACTGACCTCCTCAGAGACCCAGAGCCCCTTGACATTCACCTGTTGACATTTGCTGAAGAACCCAATGAGTTTCCCAGGGACCCAGCTCCCTGTGACTTGAATGTGGCTTCTGCGATTTCAATAGAAACCACCGTAGCCCATAAAAAATACAGAGCTGAGGGAGGCTGTGTGAAAGATCGCAGAGCACAGCCAAGCTGCACCCCCACCCCTCCTCTCTATTGCTAACAGCACACCCAGAGGTCCTTAGGGAGGGGAAGTACAATAAGAAAACACCTGTGAATTCCTTGCAGAACTCCCCTGAGGGCTACATTCCACCCTTTCCTCTTTTATAAAAGATTCCATTTGCTCCATCTCTGACCCCAGGGCATGGACAAATGGATGGAGGCCTGGTGTGGCTTCTCTGCTCTTGGCTGTGTTCCCCGCACCAATTAATCACCGGACCCCAGCCTGACAGGCCCAGCTCTTTTGCTGCTGCTGCTCATCTTCTGTCTGTTCCGGTGATTACTCTAAAGCCTTCCCCAGATGCAAGAATTTCTCATTTTTTTTTCTTCCCCGCAGCTCCACCTCATGTGCTGGCTACTGCACAGAGAGGGGCCACGGTTCTCTCCCACACTGCTGACTGTGGTCAGGAAGGATACCTGAACGTCTGAGTCCAGGCCCTGTTATCCACTGGCTTTGCCACCTTGGCAAGTCACTTGACTTGCCTAAGCTGCCTCTTCCTTGGAAAGAGGATAATAGTCACTACCTTTCATCTTCAAGGAGTCATTGTGATAATCTGATCAGAGATTCTTAACTTTTTTTCTTTTTTTGCCATAGATCCCTCTGGCAGTCCAGGAAGCCTATGATCCCTTCTCATGACTGTGTTTTTAAATGCATAAAATACATAGGATGGCAAACAAAACCAATCATACTGAAGTACAATTATTGAAGTATTAAAATCAATTGATATGGAAATAAATGTTTCCCTTAATGCATTAAATACCAAGATTTAGCAGTGGGTCTAGAGACTACCACGATTTAAATGAGTGACGAGCCTAAATGGTATGTTCAGATATTTATAACAGTAGTGATGTGATAAGAAAATATCTGTGATTTCATTTGGTGATCAAGTCACAGGTCCCTTTGGGACTGTGGTTTGTTGCTTGCATTCATAATTGAAGAAAATGTTAAATTTTAGTTAGAGTCTAGTAAAAAAAATTTTTACCATTCAAGTTCATAGGGTCCATGGATTTCAGATCAAGAAACTCTGATAAAAATAAATGAGATAATGTATGTGATAATGCTTTGTAAACTGTGCAGTTTGATGCATTTGAAAGATGAAGAAAGACCCCCATCCCCCTCCCCCAGAAAAGAAAATCCCACCAGGGTCAAGTTTCCTTGAATCTTTGGATTTCTTCTATGTTGCTTTCCTTGATGGGGGGATAACCATCCTTACAACATGGGTCATTAATATCCATTTGAGGACTGAGGAATCACATCTCGGAGTTACTCCATCATATTCCTTATCCTCAGGTTAAGCAAGTATGTCTCTAGTGGTGGTTATTAACTCATCCACGTTAGAATGACCTAGGCGAGGGAGAGGGTAGGCGGTGTACACGCTAAAGATAGAGTATCTCAGGCACTGCCCCAGTCCTACTGAATCAGAGGTGGGCCCTGGTGATTTTCCTTCTTCTTTCTTTCACTTCAAATGCATTCTGGATGATTCTAATGCACACTCAAGTCTGAGAACCTCTCAGTGAAGGGAGGTTGCATCTATTATTATTACTGAGAATCAGAGCTGTTGTCTGGGCAGCAGAGAGGACAGGCAGATGATCTTCTGGAAATTTCTCAGGTTCATTATTACCTGAGCCAACATCAAATAAACCAGAACCCATGCTCCAAGGGGGCCCTGTAATCTTCTCCTCAAATATCTACCCCAATTAGGATGGTTGGAAAATAAACATCTGCACTCAAAGTGGAATCCCAGTTCTATCATCAGCTTGGCACTGCTAGGACCCTTTCAAGAGTCAAAGGGAAAAAACTCTCACACATGGTAAGCAAAGTACCAACAGCCTGTGTCCAGCATCCTACTGCGGACATACGTTGTGGAGTATCAGGAGAGCAATGCCTCAAACCTGAGATTGCCAGATGTGGAGTGTTGGTTGGGGGAAAGCAAAGGGGCCCAAGGGAGGAAGGGAGGTGGACCTCACTATGAGAAGCCTCATTTCATTTTGACCACCCATTCCCAGACACAAAGAGCCCAATTCAGGGACTGCTACATGCCAGGCACTCGGGGCTTCCTGATGTTTTCCTGGTCTCAGAGGCGGGACTGACAGAGCAGAAAAGAAGAACATTGAAGGCAGTGCGGTTTCTAAGGAGTTGCTGCCTGGCTCATTCTGTGAAAATATTTCTTTCTCTACTCAAGAGCTTGATGGTGGAAAAAGAAGAGATTTTCTCCTCCCAGAAAATGATGGAGACAGAATGGGCATAAATGGTCTCCATCAGGAGGAACTGAGGATTTGAGAAAATATTTTCCCCATGCAGTAAATATTGGGGAAATCAAATGTGTATGGCTGGTAGAGGGGGACACACAAAAATGCTAGCAAGTATTTTCCTCAAATGCCCCTTTCTTGAAGATTTCAGCAAGATTCTGGGAATATTTTGCGCCTTCTCCATATGGCGCAACCCAGTACTTTGAGGGGATGGTTACGGAACCATTTCAAAGCCCTCGCTGGTGAGCCATCTGCAGGCTTCTCCTCCAGCTTCTCCTCCATTCTGAGCACTGGGAGACATAGCAACCAGTGCATATAGGAGCGTGGAGCTATGTGAGCAGAGCACTCTTTTCGGCATCTGATGCTGCACCAAACACCGGCCCCACTCTCCTCTCCCCACCCCAGCAGCCTTGTTCTGTTCCTTCCACTTTGAGACTGCCCTGTTCTGCAAAGAGAGTCTAGGCGACTTTTTGTGGGGTGAGGGGGGCTCAGTTTCTCCCATTTCCCTTAAATCCATACAAGCCCAGGCTCCTTTCCCTCGTTCCTACTGAGGAACACATGCTAAACACTTGGTTCTCCCAAGTGGCCTCCTGCCTGCTCTTTGCGCATTTTGGGGAGAAATAGAGCCTAAATCAGGGGGCAGAAAACTTTGGTCTGTGGGCCAAATCCTGCTGCTGCCTATTTCTGTAAGAAAAGTTTTTGTGGCACACAGCCACGCCCATTTACTTACGGACCGTCTATGGCTGCTTTCTAGCTACAAAGGCAGAGTTTAGTAGTGACAGAGACTTCATGGCCTGCAAAGGTGAACACATATCCTCGTTGACCCTTTATAGAAAAAGGTTTCCAACCCCCCGTTTAAATAATGGAGACATGAGTCAGAGCAGCTGAAAAATAGGGGATTCAAAGAGTTAAAGGAAGAAAACTAAATTTCTGATCTTGAGAGCAGAAAAACAAGAGAAATAGCTTGTTGTTTGCAATACAATAAGTAATACCTGCTGGATACTTTCCGTGTGTCTAACCACTGCGCCAAACACTTTACATACATTCTCTCTTCTTAACTCTATGAATAGGGTGCTATTATTATTATTCCCATTTTACAGTGGAGAAAACTGAGGCCCAGAGATGCCGAGTCACTTGCCCTGATCCTCCAGCTACTAAGTGGTAGGGTGGGAATTGAAACCCAGGGGTGATTCCAGGGCCAACAGTCTTGACCATGAGGCCATCCTGCTGACCGGGTCCACGTCATAAGAGAGCACAGGAATGGCTACTTCCTCGGCTGCCCAGATCAACGATGCCCAAAGCCTTAGTACTGGCTGGCAGCGGCAGCACTATGACAGGAAATTGGGATTCCTGAGGTCTTCAATGGGCCCTTGAAGCTGCACTTAAAATGCCCTGGTGGAGAGGACTTCCCTGTCTGGCTGGTCATAATTGCTTTCCTTGTCTTCATCACTAGATTTTAAGAAGAAGAAAACCAGATATTATCAGTCATATTGCTCTTTGCTATTTTGAAAATTTGTTAGGGGATGAGGTTGAAACATCGAAAAATTAAAGCCCAAATCAGCATAATAAATAAGACTTTATTTTTCCATAAACGTTTGTGCATGGCCTTTCATCTAAAAATCTCAGATGACTTCACAAGCAGTTACTATTTACTATTATATTACTCCCTCGGGGACTGTAATGGACTGTGGCTGCTTCGAGACTTGAAGAGTCCCTTTAAGTTCTGTAATTTTTTCCTGTTTCTTTCTGGCTAAAGCAAGCACTTCACCAATATTTGGGAAAGAAAAGGTTGTGCACTGATTTCTCCTTGTTTAGATTGGCATTCACCTAAATTAGTATTTCAGGCACAGCCTGGGTTCAAAAGACTGTTGTTTACGCTACTGGGCATAGTTAAAAGAAAGAAAAAAACAACCCTCAAGGGCAAAGTAAAAGTAAAATAGCACTTATTTCACAATGTTTTGTAAGGATTGATGAGCTCAGATACACACGACATTTAGCGCAGTGTTGGCTACAGGGATGATGGGTCCACGCTCAGCTTTTCTTTCACAAGGAAGTTGGACATTTTTGGACTCCATCCACCAATAATTACATGTCAGAATGACCATTAATGAACGCTGACTTGTTGCCAGCTCTGTTCGAGGAGCTGCATCAGTGGCCTCCACAGAGTGAAGGATGAAGAATGAAACCGGATTCATATTTCTGTTTAATCTCACCCTGGTAAATTATTCTTGGTATATGCTTTATAATGTACATAGTATGTCATTCAGTAATGAATGAATATGATAAATAAGAAAATGTTCAACAATTTTTTAATAAAGGATCGTGTGAACAAAACTCACCATTTTACATTCCTTATCTCAGCCTTTGACTAGCAATGGACTCTCGGGAGTCACAAACTGGAATGCCTCAGGGGCCAGTGACTAAGCAGAGAGCACACGCCCCAACGAAAGCAGGCAGCTGCCGCAGAGCTCCGACCACCCATTCTGGCCACGTGTCACTATGGAAATGAGGACCCAGTTTGGCTCAATCTTTAGATTTTTTCAACGGAAGCCGAAAAGTTAATTTTTATGTGAAATCTTACGATTTATGTGTAAAATCTCACTATACTGAAATACAGGAAACTTTAAAACGCAACACAGTGCTGGCCAAAAAACTCTACAGCTGTCGGCCAGATTTGGCCCATGGACCCTCAGTCTGCAAACTCTACCCTGAATGTTATATCCAAAAATTTCCCTGGTTAAATAGATTTGCAAAATGAAATAGAAAGGATTCTCCTTAGACATTCTCAATGCAGGTCAGTATATTAAATGCTCTGAGAAGCAGTGTAAGAATGAAATTTGTTCAACTTTGTTTAAACCACTGGTCCCCCAAATCATCAGCCTGTGGACTCTCTTCACTCTGCAGAAGTGTGGTTGCTAAGAATATACACTGGGAAACACTGCACTGTCTCATTCAGTCCTGCCAATAACTGTACAAGGCAGGTATTGCTATTATTATTCCCATTTTATACATGGAAACAACTGAGGCTCTGAAAGGCTAAGAAAATTGTTCAGGATCAAACAGCGAGTGAGGGACAGACTCTGTCTCTGACTTTAAAGCTGAAAGTGTTTCCACTACATTTTATAACTAAAGCCCCCCAAAAAGAGCCTGTGGGTTTTGTTTTTCCTATGACTGGTACAATAACAATTTCAGGATTCAGGATCTGTTCTTCAGCAGGATTGTTTAAGAAGAAAACCCATATCCTGCAGAAATATATCAAATGACACTGGTTCCATAAACTGCATAGGCGCAGAGGTCTCATTTTATAGCCACGTGCTCTGATTAATATCACCTCCCCTGGGGAGGCTTTGTGGATCGTCTCCCCCACGCCCTGCCCTGCCCTGGGTGTTCTGAAATGGCTCCTCTGGCCTTCCCCTCTCCCTCCTTCCCTGAACTCCATCACCTTTCTCCCCACCCTACGCCAGCCGTGGTTCAGATGGCCTTGGTCAGCCCCCTCTGCAGACACTCAAGCGGGAGCCAGAGGGAGGGGTAGGTCAGGGCCTGGGACGAACAGGGAGGAGATCTGGGAGGTCCTGCTGTGTGGGGCGGGGGCCTGGAAACAGGCTGGCGTGGCTGGAGTGGGGTCAGGGCTGAGAAGGGGTGAGGGAGGCCCAAATTGCGGCTGGCCCCTCTCACACCATTTGGACACCAGATGCAGAATGAGGGCTGCCATTTGGACAGCCTTGAGCCAAACCCCACTCCCAAGAGTGAGGCATCCGTTCCTGCTATGTCTTAAATGTCCCTGCAGAGGATCCTTCCTCTCAAAAGGGGAACTCACCCCTCCCTTGGCAATCACTCCCAGGCTGAACTAACCAGCCTTGAACGGAGGAAAGTTCATACGCAGCTTGCACAGGAACTCTTCCTGCTGTTTCTTTTCAGTGTCTCTCCAGAGGCCCCAAAGGACGTGAGTCTTGCCCTCCACATATTAGCCTTTGATACACTTGAGGGCAACAGAGCAGAGCTGTTAAGAGCATCAGACAGAACTGAGTTTGAGTCTCAGGGCATTACTAGCTGTGTGACCTTGGGCAAGTTACTTAACATTTCTGTACCTCAGTTTCTTCATCTGTAAAACGGGGTAAAAACACAGTATCTCCAAGAGAAATGAAAGCATACAGCCCTACAAAAACTTGCACATGAATACCCAGAGCAACGTTATTCATAATAGCCTCAAAGTAGAAACAACTAAATGTCTATCAATTGATGAATGGATAAACAAAATGTAGTATATGCATACAATAGAATATTATTCAGTCACAAAAAGGAAAAGAAGTACTGGTACAGGCTCCAACATGGATGAACCTTGAAAACATTATGCTCAGTGAAAGAAGCCAGTCACAAAGACCACATACGGTATGACGCCATTTACATGAAATGTCTAGAATAGGCAAATCTATAGAGACAGAAAGTAGATTAGTGGTTGCTTAAGGTTGGTGGGAGCGGGGAATGGAGAGTGACTGCTAATGGGTATGGAGTTTCCTTTTGGGGTGAAGAAAATGTTCTAAAATTGATTGTGGTTATGGTTGCAAACTCTGTGAATATACTAAAAACCACTGAATTATATACTTTAAATGAGTGAAATGTATGGGATGTGAATTATATCTCAATAAAACTGTAATTTTAAAAAAAGAAGAAAAAACCTCTAGTAGCTACATCATAGGGTTATTGTGAAAATTAAATAATATAATGCCTGTAAAGTGTTTAGCACAGTGGCTGGTAAGCAATCAATAAATACTACCTTCAATAATAATAACAGTTTCAATGATAATTAACATATGGTTATGTTTATATCATATATTATAGTATATAAAACAATAATTATGATACACAATGTTATATGTAACTCTATGTTAAATATAAATTATCATCAAAATAATTTTTATTTTCATCCTCTGTCTCCTCCTCCTCTTAAAACTTTCTGATTTTGGAATAGTCCTCCAATTTTTTAACATTAAAATTATTTTTGAACATTTTGAATATTATGTTACGTAATATATATAACATAGTATCATAACTATATCTATTACTATAAATTATCATATATAAGAAGACATATTTCATGCTACATGAAAGTATATAATACATTGTATTGTATATATTATAATTATTATGAAATATTACATTATTAGTAGTAGCATTCACCCTGTGACTTCTCTTCCTTTTTAACCTTTCTGAATTTGGAATGGTTTCCCCAGTTCTTTAAACGTTTCCTGGCCCCTAATATATTTGGAAAGAAAATAGCTCTGAGTTTGGAGAAGTTGAATTACAATCATGACTCTAATTCAACTGCCTCGTATAGTTCCAGCCAGGAAACAGAAAAAATACCCCGTGGCGCGCTCCTCCAGCTGGGCGGCTCCAGCGTGCGGAGAACGCGGCCGGCGGGGGACCCGGTGACGGCGACCTGCCGGGGCTTGTGCGTCCCGGGGAAGGGCCCTTTGCTCCCAGCCGCCCTCCCGAATCCCCATCCTGCCTTCCGTAATGGGATCCTGGCGGCTGCGGGTCCCAGATTGCTGCGCTCTCCTCTCTGCAGATAGGTGTCCCCTTTTCCTTAAAATGACACACCAGAGCGCCTACTTCATCTGATAACAAAGACATCATTGAAGCTGAGTGTCCGCCTTCCGTGGCCAAGCAGGGGACAAGACAATGACCTCTCCAGGAGGTGTTTGCTGCCTGGCTTCCCCACCGAGAGCTCCGCTGCAAGGATTCGGTCATGGGTGAATGCAAGACTTCTGAGAAACTCCAGCTGCACCGAGTTGCTACAACTTCAGAACCGTTTCCCCAAGCCAGGGACGAGGCCTTTTGGAAGGAAGGAACGGCAGCACCTCCTCCCCGCTGGCTCCATAGCTCGAGACAGTCAGTGTGGTTTTCAGAAACAGAACTACAGGGGCTTCTTTCTGGAGAAATGTTAGCTGGACCTGACACTCCTCTGCCATCTCAGTTTCCCTTAAGCCCTGCTAACTAGAGACCCGACAAGGATGAGTTTTCATCCTCCATGGACAAACGTCTCTGTTCATTTGTCATAGCAGTTAATTTGGGTGAAGAAAAGAAACAATCTTATTCTGCAGATAACTTTGGGGTGCTTGGAGGTTGTGCCTCACGTGGTAACAACTTTCATATATATACGTTTTAAAGCACTTTTGAGGGGAAAAAGGAATACATTTACGAAAGCTGTTTTTCAGAAAGACTGCTAGAAGCAAAGTCATTTAGAGGAAAAGGCTTAGGCAATTGGGCTCCCAGAACATCCGGGCTGGACTATGCGGCTACAGTGAGGGCCACGGGTAGCTCATGCTGCTTCTCTGTGTGGGTGAGGAAAAGGCCCACACGACCGTGTCCCAGGGCCCAGGGCTGATGAGTGGATGGTGGGGCTATACTTAGTTCTCTACTTGCCCCCTTGGTTGGGCATCGTTGAGCAAGGCACAGTCTGCCCAGCCATTCACGGGAGCTCTGGCTATGGTTCACCCCAACTCCTCCTACTGCCCCACTTAATTCTAAAAACAGAGTCTCAGAGATATAAACTGACTTCATCCAAGGTCCCACAGCCAGACAGTCACAAGGCTTTTCAGGGTGAATAGAGTCCTAATGGTGCCCCTTGGACCCAACAAGGAGCAGTGGCTGCCAAATGCCTCTCAGACGGCAGCATCTATAGAGGTTCTGTAGCGTTTTGTAAAATCCTTGAGTTCTCAGATAATGAGAAAAAATAGACCCTGGAGGGAAACATTTGAACACTCTTTCACGCGTGTTGTATAGTTTTGAAAAGAGAAGAAAAGGATTGGACAAAAATGGGGAAAAATTTAATGAAGATGAGTTTTCGAAAGAGGGAAGCGTTGCAAATATTGTGATACAGACATATAGTGAGTATGGGTCTATATATCTGGTGTTCCTGAAGCATCATATTTCTTGATATCAACTAAGCCAATCTAATTTTATTCTGAGCCCCTATCCTGCCATACTGGTAAGAATCTTAAACTCAGGCTTTTTGGGGATTCCTCACTCTTGATTCCTAGAGTCTAACTCTGTGCTAAGGGATGGTGTGGTGGGGGGACCTTCTGGCTGTTGGACCACAGAGGTGACCTTGGGGATACTATTGTCACTATCCACAGAGGCTGGTTGTGAAGCTTATGGCTGCTTCAGTGTGAAGCTTGAGAAATAGGGCTCCTTTGTTGGGCTGGTTAATGTGCTCCACTGAGCCATTTTTCTCTGGGATTCTGCCATTTACTCAGGGCACTACCAGGAAGCTGAACCCTGGGCCTTGTTCCTGCTTGCCCCACAGGACTCTTTCCTTCATGTCTCTCCAAGCCCACTCTCAACCCCTACCCTCTTTGCCTCTGTCCTCAAAAGGATAGCCTCTGTCTGCTCTCTGCCTTGCCACAAAATTCTGCCTCAGAAGCCCAGAACCCACTATCTGCTTAAATGAGGGAAAGAGTAAAGGAAAAATATGTGTAGATAAAACAATTAATTAATATGTCAAACTACTCTCCAGCCCCACAAACAGAGGATTCTGCTCCTGGGTGAGACTCTGAAATTATTCATCCTAAACCCCTTATTTTGCAAACCAGGACACAGGGCTCAGACAGACAAATTTTTACCTGTTTTTTGTGCTTTGATTTAGGTATAGAGGGTTTTCTTAGAGTAGGTTCACCTGTTTCCTAAAGAATTATTTTTTGTCAGACATATTATGCTGTTTGAGATCATTTTTCTCAATAATGTTGCCATAAAGAAGAATTTATGTCCTGTAGATACTGAGACATATCTCCTTGGGGGGTTGTTGTCTTTGGTGGTTTCACCACCCATATGCCAGCATCTCTCAGTAATAAGACCAACAACCCTATAAATCCCCATTCCCTGCCCTAGCTTGACATTTAATATCTGACTATTCTTCAATTAGTCACATTCAACTTATAAACTGGGTCAGCTGAATGGGAAATGTGGACTTGTTTGATGCAGGGAGTAGCAATCAGCTTACAAATTCTTAGGTGTGCACTTCCTCTGAAGCCAAGATGGACTCTAAGGCAGGGGCCACAATAGGCCTGAGAGATCTGGCGAATATCATTGCTTACCTCCAAAGAGACACTCAGAAAGCAGAGAATACTTGGAAGGTGGGAAGGATTCCATGACAGGGCTTCTGAAACCAAGGGAAGAGGGAGAGTGGTAAGAGATGGTACTAAGAACAATCTCATTGCTGCTGCTTCATGATTCTCCTGGTTCTTACAGCTGGAGTGTAAGAACCAGGGCAAATTCCAGGCAAGGAACTTATTATGTAGCTATGGATACTTCTAGTGGGCCCAATACAACTATAAGTGAGAATTTGATATAAAAATAATGGATGCCAACTTTTATTCAGCATTTTATTTGGTCAGGTGCTGGTAAAAGCCTTATTTTCTCAGCCCTCACAATCATCCTATGAAGTAGGCACTGTTGCTATACCCATTTTACAGACGAGGAAGCTAAGCCGGAGGAGTTATGATACTTGCTTTAGGTCAGAGCAGAGCTATTGTTTGAACCCATGTCTCTCTGACTACCCAGGCAGCAGCCTTAACCATTATGCTAGATTACCTCCCACTGAATGTACTGAATCCCTCAGCATGAGATGGTATACCCACACATTATGCCTTCCAGGTTAGAGAAGATCCAGATGACAAATTGAGTTGATGATAGAGTCAATATGAATTTTATACTATGTGGCCTCCTTGGAGTTCAGACTCAACTACATGTGCCAATTTGCTTGGGGCACTGTGAAATAGTATTGCTCAACTCCACTTAAGAATTTAAGTCTTAAAAACACCTCCCAGGAATTCCCTTAATGACTTCCAACATCAACATATGAGATGATGTCCAGAAGAATGGAGGGAAAATTAAAATCTCTGTGGAGAATGGAGACAATCATACAGATAATGTCTACCTGGCATGCATAAGGACATTGTGGCCACCCTGTATAAAAATAAACATAGGATGTGTGGGGGAACCCACACTCATAGACCCATCCTTCCATTCACTCATTCATTCATTGATCTAACAATTCTTTATTGAGCACATATCATATGTTCAACATCATGAAAGATAGCAGAGCATGGCAATTAAGAGTATGGACTCTGGAGCCAGCCTACTTGGGTTAGAAATCCAGCTCTGCAACTTATTGTCGGCATGACCTTGGGCACATTACTTAACCATCTAGTACCTCAGTTTTCTCAACTGTAAAATAGGGATAACTCTCCCTATCCCTCTCAACTCCTAAATCATAGTGAGAATTAAACGAGTTAATATTAAATGAGTTAATACATGTAAAGTGCTTAGAAGTGGCCATAGTCCATTGTAAGCACTATTTAAGTTTGTCCTATGATTAAATAATATTTACTCAGTTGCTGAGGTCAAATCCTAAGAGCATCCTTCATTTCCCTCTTTCTCTTATTCCCTCCGCCCCCCATACATAATCCATAAGCAAGTCCTTGGATCTCTACCTCCAAAGATATCTCCCAAATCCATCTACTTTTCTCAGTCTCCACTGCTATCTGGTCTGTGCCCCATCATCTCTTGCCCGGACCACTGCAATGGCCACGGTTTTGCCTCTTTATAACCTGTTCTCCAAGGTAATGAGAATGATCTTAGTGAAACATAGGTCATCCCATTGTGCCTCTTAAAACCCTACCGGTGGTTTCTCTTTGTAAATGGAAGAAAATCCAAAGTTCTTACCACGTTCAAAGCGAAGTGTTGCCAGATAAAAAACAGAACTCCCAGTTAAATTTGAATTTCAGGATAAAAGAATAATTTTTCAGTATAAGTATGCCCCCAATATTGCACGGGACATACTTATACTAAAAATTATTCACTGCTTACGTTAAATTCCAATTTAACTGAACGTCAGGTATTTATTTATTTATTTAGCCAAATCGGGTGGCCCTGCTGAAGAGGGCTCTGAGATGGAGCTCTGTTCACCAGATCTCACTGTACTCTCCCAGCCCCACAGGCCTCTTTTCCGCATTCCTTCCTTCCTCCTGTCTTAAGGATTTATCCTTGCTCTTCCCTCTTCTTGGAATATTCTACTCCTAGGTTTGCCGTGGCTGTCTGCATCTTGTTATTCGGGTCTTCCCTCAAATGTCACCTCCTGAGAAAGACCTTACCTGACTGCTCAACCTTTATTAGGGGGTTGCGGGGGAGGGGTATTTCTTTTTTATTTCACTCAGGTTTACTGAGGTATAATTGATTGTCTTAGTGAGCTTGGGCTGCTATAACAAAATCTCACAGACTCGGTGGCTTACAAATGGGAGAAACTTACTTCTCACGGTTCTGGAGGCTAAAAAGTCCAAGACCAAGGTGCCAGCAGATTCCACGTCTGCTTCCTGGTCCCTGTCTTCTTGCTGTGTCCTCACATGGCGGAAGGGACAAGGGAGCTCTCTGGAGTCTCTTTTATAAGGGCACTAATCCCATTCATGAGGGCTCCACCCTCATAACCCAATTACCTCCCAAAGGTCCCACCTCCAAATACCATCACATTGGGGATTAGGTTTCAACACATGAATTTTGAGGGGGACACAAACATTCATTCTATGACATTGATATACAGTAAAATTCATCCTTTTTAGTGTACAATTCTATGAGTTTTGACAATGCATACTCTCATGTAACCATCAACATAATCAAGATATAGAACAGTTCCTTCACCTCCACAAAATTCTCTCGTGCTACCATCAGCCCCATTCTCAACTCGTGGCAACCACTGATCCATTGTTTGTCCCTCTAGTTTTTCCTTTTCTGGAATGTCATCATAATGGAATCATACAGAATATAGCCTTTTGAATCTGGCTTCATTCATTTAACATATGCATTTGAGATTCATCCATGTTGTTGCAGATGTAGTACTTAGTTCTTTTTTATTGCTAAATAGTATTTCATTGTATGGATATACCACAGCTTGTTTTTTTTTTTTTTTTGTGAGGAAGATCAGCCCTGAGCTAACATCCACGCTAATCCTCCTCTTTTTGCTGAGGGAGACCGGCTCTGAGCTAACATCTATTGCCAATTCTCCTCCTTTCTTTTTTGCCCCCCAAAGCCCTACTAGACAGTTGTATGTCACAGTTGCACATACTTCTAGTTGCTGTATGTAGGATGTGGCCTCAGCATGGCTGGAGAAGCAGTGCATCGGTGCGCGCCCGGGATCCAAACCCGGCCGCCAGTAGTGGAGTGCGTGCACTTAACCGCTAAGCCCCGGGGCCGGCCCACACCACAGCTTGTTTATCTGTTCACCAGTTGAAGAAAATTTGGGGTTATTTCCAATTTTATGAATAGAGCAAATGAATATAACAAAATTTTCTTTGTATACAGGTTTTTGTGTGAGTCTATTTTTATTTCTCTAGGGTAAATACTTTGGAGTGGGATTACTGGATCATAAGGTTAGTGCGTGTTTAACTCAATAAGAAATTGCCAAAGTATTTTCCAAAGTGGTTGTGCCATTTTGCATCACCATCTGCAATATATGAGAGTTCCAGTTGTTCTGCATCCTCATCAGCAGTATTGTCAGTTTTTTTTGAAAAAGGCACTTTCACACTTGTGTGGTAGAATCCCTTTGTGGTTTTAATTTTCATTTCCCTAATGACTGATGGTGTTGAGCATCTTTTCATGCACTTATTTGCCATCTGTATCTCTTCTTTGTTGTAGAGTCTGTTCAAATCTTTTGCCCATTTTTAAACTGGGTCACTTGTTTTCTTATGATTGAGTTTTCAGAGATCTTTCTATATTCTGGATACACGTCTTTTATCAGATATGTGTTTTGTAAATACTTTCTCCAGGTCTGTGGCTTTTCTTCCATTTTCTTAGCTGCTAACCTCTGAATCTTAGGTAACTTCTTCCCTGTAACTCTTCTCCTCTGTAACAGGACTGTTTTATTATCCCCACACCACTTACCACTTTCCGAAACGATCTTGTTTATTACGGGCCACCGCTCACTAGAATGCAAGCGCCACGGGGACAAGGACCTTGTCTGGGTCACCACTGTATTTTCAGGACTTGGATCTGTGCCTGGCATATAATGGGTACACAACGAATACCTGTTGAATAAATAGTAATAAATCCACTAACCCTTCCCAAGTGCTCATTAGGCTCTAGGCACTCTGCTAATTACCTCTCATGATTTACCTCATTTAACCTCAAAATAATGCTATGAGGTAGATTCTATTATTACCTCCATTTAATAAGGATGTGCTAAAAATAATAATAATAAAAAAGGATATGCTGGTTATTAAGCTATTTTCACTCCAAATCGTCTATACTCTGCCATGCAATGCTGGGGCTGGGACTCTGCAAACCCCACTTCTGTTTTGCCAGCAGCTCTCTGTTAGGTCCACCAATGGGGGATGCTAGAGGGACCTGGAAGGATGGAAGAGGGAGAAGGGACTTAATCCTGCTGGTTTTGCCTGCTGTTGCTGTCAGCATCTCTCCAGCTTAGGTTTTAAACTTGGCAGAGTCCATTGGTTCCAGTAGCAGGAGTTGGTTCCAGGTTGTGGTTTTTTTTCATTACCTGAACCAGGTGCGTCGCACTCGCTCTGAGATGGCAGCACCAGCAAGTGCTCCCTCCTCAAAAGACTTAGTTCCAGCGCTGTGGGACCCCTCCCCCAGGCCTCTCAATTTTTCCTCCTCCCCTTCCTTCCTTCTCTCCCTCTTCCCCTTTCTCTCAAGCGTTTCTATAAGTTTTAATAACCCCGACTTCTTTGTTCCTCCAACACCAGAGGTGGTAGCAAGCTTCCTGCAGTTACTGCCTCTGTGATATCTTAGTGTCCCTTTTTGGTTTTCTCATACATGGTTAATAAACCTTTAAGTTAAATTCTTTCTGATAAAATAATTGGGATCTTGACTGATGCAGGAAACTAAGCACAGAGAATTAACGACCATCAGACTGACAGCCAAGCAGGAGTACGATGCTTACACAATTAGCTTCAATAACAAAGGAAGACAGTTAGAAATGCCCCTAGAGAGGAACCAACAAAACGGAGACCAATTTGGCAGTATCTAGTACAATGTATTACAGTGCATTCCCAGAACTCAGGAACATATCGTATGATCTTGGCAACTCCCACTTAGAGCTGCAGAGGAACAATTCTTAGAAAAGTGATGTTGGATAGACAATTCAATAAATGTTCTTTTCATCATTGCTTCAGATCCAACCCAAGTACTGCTTCCTCCACGAAACCTGCTGTGGCAGATACTCTCTGATGCTCCCCAGTACCACAAAGCTTGTTACTCCTAGCCAGTGTTCTATGACAGAGAGTAGAAAAGCCAGATCATACTTTCACAGTGTCCCTTGGGTGGGGACTGAGGAGACTTATGACCCAGGTCTGGCCAATGAATTATAAGGAGAAGTACCTGGAGGAGGCATCTGGGGAGAAATTTCTTCAGAAATGCAGTGTCCCTCATTAAGAGTCCCTCTCTTTTCTATGCTGCCCTGGCTACCTCTTGCTTCCTGCCCTTGAATATGGTTGAGATGCTTCTTTGCATTTCTGAAGCATCTTAATTTTCTTACTAGACCTTAACCTATTCCGGCCAGGAACTCTAATTCATCTGGATATTCCACGTAACCTCTAGTCAAGTACCTGACACACATTAAGTGCTTACTAAATGCATATGCATGTTCTGTACCTCTACATGTGGGTTATACCTACACCTTATATTCACTGTTTAGAATTTGTATTGTGAGAGGAATCTTAGTTAAAAGCATCAGCTCTGGATTCAGAGAGAGCTGGGTGCATATCTTGGCTCAACTCCCTGTTAGCTAGGTGGCCCTGCGTAAATCCTTACATCTCTACATTTCACCACGCTCCAAGTCTCAATTCAAATATCACTTCCCACACGAAGCAATCTGTACTCTCTCCCAAATTTGGAAGTATTATTTTCCTCTTCTTAACTCATCACTCCCTTTTCTGAAATATAGAATTTTTTGTTAACTTTTTTTACATACATGTGATCATTATATATACATATTTCTGCTACTTGATTTTTTTTCACTTAATGTGCCTTGAAGATCTTTTTAGCTCTATATATATATTGATCTACCTTATCTGCATAGCATTTAATAGTACAGATTTATCAGAATTTATTTAATTATTCCATTATTAATGAACTTTTGTTCTTTTTTTCCCAATTTCTGCGCATTATATAAAATTCTACAAGTAATGTACATGCTTCTTTCTACCAACGTGCAAGTATTTCTCTAGGGTAGACACCAACATGTAGACTGACTAGGTAGGTACATAGACACATTTAGAAATTTAACAGATTATATCAAATGCCCTCTAATTAGGTAGTAACAATTAATAGAGGTTAAAAGCATTCAATTGCTCTTTCTTTGACATTACTTATCTTCTCAGATTCTGGAACAACAGCTGTAAAGGGCCTTTCAACTGGACGGAACAGCTTGTTGCCCTGGTTTGTTACCCATCACCCTCCATTCCCTGTCTGTGGGGCAACGTAGTAGAAGAGGGGGAAGAACACAGGTTTCATAGGCCACCAAAGGCTGGCTCTGGCACATTCTGGCTATGTGACCACGAAAATGGTACCAGATTTCTTGGAGCTCTTGTTTCCTTATTTGTGAAATTGGATGAGAAGACTTCCAGGATACTGAGGTAGCAGGTAATATTTAACCAACCTCTTGCAACCTTCTTCTCTCTTCCTCCTCCTTCCTCTATCCTTTCCTGTCACTCTTCACTCCTCAAGGTCTATGGGAAAATTATTCTATTTATACTTAAAATCAGGACTGATGAAGTGAGTTTGAAATAAAGATGAGCATTGATCTTCTGTAGAGAATTTCATCCTCTGAGACTGTTTGCTTCTACAACGTGGGCGGATGTGCCAAACTCGTCTCTGAATCAAGCCATCAATCTGAGCAAATCCCTACCCATTGTAAGTCCCTAATTAATAACCGTTGAACAGATGAATCAATTCTACTTTAACTACAGAAGCTCCGGATGAGACTCTTTTGGGGTCCTGGGATTTCCAAAACAATAAAAGCAAAACCAATCCCTGTTGTCCATTTTGACGATATGATAATCGAGGTGTTACCACTTCGATCCAGGGATGCAAACTTCTCAGCAAAACAAAAGAAAATTTCTGACATCAGCACTAAGAAAGGGGGGAGTGAAGTTCAAAAGGCTCCAGTGCAATGCCAAGGAGGAAGAAGTGTGGTGAAAACATAATGCCATTTGTCAGAGAGGTCAGATTCAGGAATCAAACTGACTAGTGGATCTGCTGAAGAAAAGCAGACGGAGTCCTTCAGAAACACAAGAAGAATAGAATAATCTCAGTGTCAGGTGCCATCCTAAGACCAAGTAAAAGGTGTCTGGACAAAAAGATGACTTTACAGATCTTACAGCTCCAAGGAAAACGCAACTGGTCCAGGGAAACGTTATATTTAGGCAGATGGAACGCACAGATTCTTCATGAAAAACACCATGACGTTGAGAAAAAATTCAACATTTCAACTAGGTGAAGACTGCTTGGGGAGAGGTTGAAAAATTTAGCATATTATGAAAAAACCCCTGCTGGCATTTTAATAACCTGTATATTGAAAATGATTATTTCCCCCAAAAGGGAAACTTTTTAGCATAGATTTAAAAACACCAAGGATACGAAAACTTTTCTTATAAATAAACAAACAACCTCATAGTGTCAATTGGAATTGAGCTTACAGTTAGAGAAACAACTAAATTCAATTAAACATTTATTTTATTGAGTACTTCTAATAATAGTAACTATATTATAACAATGATATAAATATAAACATATATTATGTATATAACATATATACATAATACATAATGAAGTATATAATAGATATGATATATAATATGAATATAACATGAAATCATAAGAAATAATATAATTTAATAATATACTAATAATAGCTAATACTTATGAAATGCTTTCTATGCTCCAGGCCCTGTTTTAAGCATTAAAACAGGGAGGGGCTCTTAAGTTTACACAAGGAAACTAAGACTTAGAAAGGTTTTAACTTGCCAAAGGAGAAGCTGGAATTTTAACCAAGGTTATGTGCCTCTAGAATCTACACTTTCAATGGTCCTAGTATGTGAGGTTCTGTGCTGGGCATTATGATACCTGCCAGAGATTAAGTTAACTCATCCTAAAAGATGTTACAGTCTTGCTGTAAGACTGGAAGACAGATACACACAGACACAAACAACTACAATACCAGGCAGAAGAGAGAATGTATCAAGCAGAAATTCTGGTGGCAAACAACAGAAACTAACTGTCTGACTTAGGCAGTCAAGGAATTTACTGTAAGGATGTTGATAACATCACAGAATCACTGGAAAAAGTAATAACTAGTAGTAGAAAATGGACAGAGACAAAGTGAGACTATATGAAAGTGAGATGCACATCATGGAAACTTCCTTTAACCAGATAATAACTATGTTTAATATTCAAAGAAGAAAAAAAACTGAAAAACGAAAGGTAAGTCTTTCTTGGTTTGTTAAACACATGGTATCCAGTGTTAACCTCACTGAATATGGTTTTAAAGTTTCTTATCTGCCTAGTATGATTGAGAATAAAAAGGAATTGTAAGGGTCTGGTTGATTTTCACTTGAGGCTGGTAAGAGGTTATACTTGGGATGTCTTATTATCATAGAGCTGTCAAAGTTTTCTGGATTTTGGAAAGAGGCAAAGCAAAGGATAGGTGAAAGGGATCATCACGGTCCCCAAAAGAATTTAAGTCTAAGTCTCCCTGACTTTACTAAATATCTAACACATGCCTCCCAATATTGATAATGATAAATCATAGAACAAATCCATGATCTTTTTGAGACAATAAGTTTTTCTCTTCAGAGATTATTATGGCACTAGGACTGATGCTCATGAAACTTTAGAAGACAGCCCAGGCAAAGTGATGACATCGGGTAAATGATTCTCTTCCTGACTTTGAGTCTCTGCCACCCTGACCATCATACATATTTTATGGACCTGCCAACAGCACCTTCCTCCTTTTTCAAAGAGTATAAAGATTAAATTCACTTCTCTTTCCTTGAGCACACACAGATGGCTTATCTGCTCTGGGCTTTTGATTGTGTTTTCAAGTCCCTACTTGCAACCTCTCAGAGCATATCTAAAAATAATCAGCAAAGCTGCAAATCCAGATTTTCAGATCAGGAAATATTCTGATTTATGAACTGTACTAGTTGGGTGTAACTGACAAAGCCTCATCACTCATCACAGGCAATTCCTCCCTAGCTCACTTCTCTATCCCTGTGCACGGCTCAGAAACCCTGTTTAAGATGAGATTACAACAACACAGCCTCATTAACCTTGGCAGCCCGGCAGCTGGCACTGGCTTTTGGCCCCTGAGACCAGCCAGTGAGCCCCGATACCCAGCTGTATTGATTGACATGATGTTCTTCTGAATGCAAAGCTGCAGTCTGAATTGCTTTCGGTGAAATTCCATTCCAGGCAAACACCTGGATTCAATCTACTGATTGGACGTGTGCAGACATTTGCCTATCTTTTGAGAATTATTCTTCAAATGTTGGAAGACATCAGGGTTTATGTAGCTCCAAATCCAAAATGAAAAATGAGATCTGGTGTATGTGCTATGAATGGAGAAGGCCTTACTACCTCTCAGACCTGTGGATCCCTAATCAGAATAATCGAGTTTCCTCCTTCCCTTTCTCTTTTGCTTACTTCACATTCTCTTTCCAAGTTTCCAAGTCAACGGTATAACCAACTCAAAATAACTTCCTGCTCCTGATAGGAAGAGAAAAAAATCCCTTTGCTCCTCCAGTGGTAAGAGAAGGAGATGAATCTACCAGGGAAAGAAAATTTTCTGGCTATACTTCCCTGACTCGAGAAAGAGCAGAACTAGGACACAGGTTTTCTGACTTTGAATCCACTGCATATGTAGAGTTGCAAATCTTTGTCTACAGTGGCCAGCTGGATAATATAAAAAGTGAAGCAGGCCATATTTGTCTTATGATAGTTACTGCTCACCAGATATTCTATGTGCTCTCATAGTTCTCAGGCTGGCTTGCAGTTAGATTAGGGCCATGTGACTAGTTCTGGCCAATGGGCTGTGTGTGGAAGCTGTCGTATCACTTCCAGGTCAAAGTTGTAAACAGCTGGTGAGTCACCTCTATTTCCTTCTTCCTTGGCTGTAGGGACTTTGGAGGTCACATCTTCCATGCAAATGGGAGATGGCCCCTGATCTACATTCTCCAGTATGCAAAGTAGAACGAAATCTTTATTATTAAGCCAATGAAATTTTCAAGTTTTGTCCAGAATGACAGCTAATGTTAATTACCCAAATGCAGCATCTTAAGTTGTATATTTGAATACATACTTTGTTTATCAAATATATAGACATGTTCCTCACTGTCCCAATGAAATATCTTGTCTCCTATCTTTCTTAAAAAAACTTAATATTGGTAAACTATATATTGGATAAGGGGTTAATATCCAAAATATATAAAGAACTCATACAACTCAATAATAAAAAACAAACAGTCCCGGGACCAGCCGGGTGGCACAAGTGGTTAAGTGCGCACTCAGCTGTGGCGGCCCAGGGTTCACTGGTTCGGATCCCAGGCACGCGCCGACACACCACTTGTCAAGCCATGCTGTGGCAGCATCCCATATAAAGTAGAGGAAGATGGGCATGGATGTTAGCCCAGGGCCAGTCTTCCTCAGCAAAAAAAAAAAAAAAAAAAGAGGAGGATTGGCAGATGTTAGCTCAGCGCTGATCTTCCTCACACACACACAAAAAGTCCCATTAAAAAATGGGCAGAGGAACTAAACATTTTTCCAAAGACATCCAAATGGCCAACAAGTGCATGAAAAGATACTAAACATCACTAATTATCAGGGAAATGAAAATCAAAACCACAATGAGTTACCACCTCACATCTGTTAGAATGTCTGTCATTAAGAAGACGAGATAAGTATTGGCAAGGTTGGAGAAAAGGGAACCCTTGAACACTGTTGAGGGGCACATAAACTGGTACAGCTACTATGGAAAACAGTATGGAGGTTCCTCAAAAAATTAAAAATGGAACTACCAGATGACCTAGCAATTCCACTTTGGGGTATATATCCAAAGGAAATGAAAACAGGATATCGAAGAGATATCTGCGCTTCTATGTTCATTGTAGCATTATTCACAATAGGCAAGGTATGGAAACAATCTAAGTGTCTGTCAAGAGATGAATGGATAAAGGAGATGTGGCATTTATATATGCGATGGAATATTATTCAGCCATGAGAAAGAAGGAAATCCTGCCATTTGCGATGACATGGATGGACCTTGAGGGCATTATGCTAAGTGAGATAAGTCAGGCAGAGAAAAAAGAATGTTGTATGATATCACTTATAAAACCAGAGAATGGTGGTTGCCAGGGGCTTAGGGGTGGGGGAATTGGGGAGATGTTGTTTAATGGTACAAACTTGCAACCTGTAGATAAATGAGTCCTGGAAATCTAATGCCTAGCATAGTGATTATAGACAACAATACTTGTAAAGTATTATAAACTTCGAAGTTGCTAGGAGACTAGATCTTAATTATTCAGACCACAAAATAGAAGTGATAATTACATGACATGATAGAGGTATTAGCTAATGCTACAGTGGTAATCATATTGCAACATATAAATGTATCAAATCAACATGTTGTAAACCTTAAACTTACACAATGTTATATATCAATTATCTCAGTTTAAAAAATTTAAAAAAAATAATGATAGTGGCTAATATTTATTTTATCACGATGTCCCTTTATTATCCCCAGTTTACACATGAGGAAACTGAGGTACAGAGAAGCTAAGTAACTTGCCCAAGTTCACACAGCAAGTAGAAGTAGGATTGGTAGATTTAGCAAATAAAAATACATGGGACATACTTATACCAAAAATTATTCAGTATTTATCTGAAATACAGATTTAATTGGGTTTCTGTATTTTATCTGGCAACCCTAAATAGGAGGGGCTACCAGAACTTGAATCCAGACAGTCTGACTCCCGAGACCATGAGCTTAATCATATGCTATTCTACCTCTCAGTTTTACACTTTTATTAAAAATGTGGGTAAAAGAAGTATTTAATTTTCCTCTCAACTCTATTTTTGACACCAAACAGATATAAGTGGATTAAGCACAATGATAAATGGCCAATGTGTTGGAGCCACAACATCAGACACATCACAGGGAGTAGTGGGGACTATGGCAAGTTTGAGACTATATGCTCCATCTAAAGAAAGCAGTTTCTTTTTTTGTTTGTTTTTTTGTGTTTGTGTGTTAGGCACTATTTTATTTTATTTAAAAATTTTTTTTATTGCAGTAACATTGGTTTATAACATTACATAAATTTCAGGTGTACATCATTATATTTCGATTTCTGTATAGATTACATCATGTTCACCACCCAAAGACTAATTACAATCCATCACCTAAAGGAAAGCAGTTTCTAAAATAAGGGTTGTGGATTGTTGCCATGTGGGAGTACAGGCTTCTTCAAAAGGAAACCAGAAATCCAGCGTTTTTGTTGATATTTTCCTATGTTAAGATATTCATAACTCAATTGAAATAATTAAACACTGAATGGATCCACATAGTTCAAGCCAAACAGAACAGGTCTGTAGGCTGGAACGAACCTGTGGGTCACTAGGTGTGACCTCTACCTTCACAGGAAGATCTTCCTAAGCCATTGTTGCATTAGGTTGCGTTTTTCCTATGGAGGAGCTAGTTTTAGGACTATAATCTAAAACTTGAAATCATTATTAGGTGTATATTTAATTTAACTCAATGGCTAGTCATTGAGCGTCTGCTGGGACAAGGCATTGTGCTAAGCACTACAGGGCTGCAGACATGAGCAAGTTACATGTCCATTTTCCTCGTAAATCCTAACAAGGCAAAAAAGTAGAACACCAGAGCAGACTGGGGTAAAGCCATTAAGACAGGAGAATTAGCATGAAGTGTATTTGAACAAAGGAGAGGCATCTGCTGAGTCAATTTGGAAAGAGTTCATTAAGAAGATGACACTTTTGAAAGACCATGGACCAGCAGGATTTCAGTCAACGTAAGGAGAGAGTTTGAAAGAAAGGAAATAACATAAAAGAGGCATAGACTTGAGAAAGTTTTCAGTTTGGCTGGAGCAGAAAATGCTTTTAGAAGCTGGGGCAAGATCAGGATGGAAAATTAGGTCGAGGACGAGGCTTAGGCAGATTAGAATGGAAGTCACACACTCTCATGATAGATCTTGACGCCTTATCTCAGCCCCATACTTTCTATAATCCAAAGCCCTCACTGATAACGTTCTCAATCTGTCCACATGGGGAGCGTGGCTGCTTTGTATCTGGGAAAACTGAGTCAGAGAGGTTAACTAGGTTTCTCAAGGTAACAAAGAAAATCAGAGAGAAAGGTAAGATCAACACACAGATCATCTAAGTTAGGGGCTGTCAAACTTTCTGTCGAGGGCCAGATAGCAAACACTTTCAGCCTTGTGGGTCATATTGTCTGTGTTGCAACTGCTGAACTCTGCCATCGCTGAGTGAAAGCAGCCACAGACAATATGTGAGCGAAGGGACGGGGCTGTGTTCCAATAAAACTTTACTTACAAAAATAGCCAGCAGCCTGGCTTTGGTCATGGCTGCAATTTGCTGACACCTGGTCTGAATTTTTTCATAATGCGGTTTCATAGGTGCTCTGGGAGTTTGTCTGCTTTGTTCGTGGCTGTATTCCCTGTGCCTGAACAGGGCCTGAAATCTAACGAGGGCTTAGTATATGCTTGTTGACTGAAGAAAGTCACGTTCCCTGAAACTTAATATATACATCAACAACCTGATTTAATACATTTGGCCTGGAAGTCAGCCTTCCTACTACCTTCCCCCTCCGGCCATATTCAATTACATCAAGTCCTATTGATATTACGTTTTAAATATCTTTCTCCACATCCATTGCCCTCACCATCATTTCTTGCCTGAACTATATCGGCAGACTCTTAGTTTCCACTCCTGTTGCCATCTAATTCAGCCTCAACATGGAAGCCCAATCTGAATAGCAGGCACACCCTACCTAAAAATCAATGGAATCGCACCTTACTTTGAATAAAAGCTGAACTGTTAGTCTGAAGAGTCTACTCACAATGCAGAGATCCCTGATGACTCTCTAATCTCACCTGTGACATCCCCTGTACTCATTAGCACTCCACTCACTGTACTCTCTTCTCAGTTGACATGGGGCTCTTTCCTGCCACAGGGCCTTTGCACAGTTTCCTCCTCTCCATTCCCCTTTCCTCCATTTGTCTAGTTCAAAGATCTTTCAGCATTCAGAGCTCAGCTTCCTGGCTCTCTAAACTAGGTCAGATACCCTGCCTGCTCTCTCACAACAACCTCACAGTCTTTATTACATTTGTAATCAAGTAATGAATTATCTGGTTCATTGTCTAATGCCTGTCTTCTTGCTGTGTTTGCTCACCAATGTATATTTGAGTTCCTGGCACAGTGTCTTCCATGTAGTAGGTACTCATAAGTGCTCGTTGAATGAAGACATAACATCATGGAAGCAGTTTTGGAGAGGACCTTAGCAGTTTATCTAGTTGCATCTTCTGCCCAGTGCAATATTCTCAATGACTTAAGAGGATTTATAAGGTGCTGAGTTTGTCCCTTGGCTCCTGCAATCTAAAGCAGCCCTATTTTATTCATTCCATGCACTACTCTAACAGGTACGTTGGTGAGAAATGCTACTTACAATCCTCAAAAGTGTAATTATCAGGTATCACTCTTATGATGAGCAAAAGTTTTATAAAGTTATCTTAAACTTATATATTGCCTTTCCTTCCAAACACAATGATGCTTATTAAAAATTATTTAATGTTTTGTTATGAAATATTTAAAGCATAAAACACAGAATAAAAAATAAAATTGTATTCATCACTCAAGCCTGGTGCTTTAAAAATATCTGGCTTTTTATTTACCCATAAGTAATAAAGGAGAAGAAGTTATTATACTCAATTCCACTTTACAGATCGATGAATGAGCAGAGAGAGTTTAGATGACTATTCTGTGGTGATGGAGTTAGAAAAAGAAAGGAACTGGGATTATATGCAGCACAACTCAAATACCCACAGTCTGGCTCATCTTGTATTTTCCAAGATTCTGTGATAGGCAAAGAGTAGCTCTAATTTTCTGTTTACAACACTGCTGAGAAGTGGTGGAAATTAAAGTCTACTTGAGGGCATAATATAAATTGACCTTGAATGGACAGCAACCTCTTCTCTTGAGACATCATCAAATAAAATGATTCTTTGGGAGAAGCCACTATGACCTCTGTCTCACAAAAGGAAAACCTGGAACAGAAGCAAAGTGCACGGCTTTCTCTGGACGCTGATGTCAAGCTGGCATTTCAGGTAGGTGACATGTGGACCAGTTATACTTTGCTGCTTCCTTGGTGTTTAGTTGTATATAAAAGGAAAATTTCAATCCTAGATTTTAAATTTCAGATATTAACACCATCTGAAATGAACTAAGGACAAAGGGAATACTCTTCATTGGCGACCTATTCTCTCTGTAATCTTTTTTTCCTCATCACCAGGCTAGGGCCCATTTCTGAAATGCTAGTTAGGGTATCTTGCAAGCCTGTTTGAGGTGCTGAGAAGTCAAGACAACTTCTAAGAGTGTGAGAGAAACTTGTTGATAAGTGGTAAGTACAGCTATTTTGAACCACACAATTTCCCCCATTGGGGATGTATGAACTCTAGCTAAACCCACTAGTGCCACCTATTGGAAAAATGTATTTTAATAAAAATAAAGTTGCAGGCTTAAAGTCTGTAATACTGGAAAATGCCTCCCTAGATGGCAATTTCCCCTGCCAAAGAAAAACAAAAGTAAGGCAGCTCACTGAAGGAAACTTAGGGGAGCTCTAGGTATTTTGTTTTTGAAAAAAAAAGGCTTTCATTTTTCAATTTGATAGCAAAGAAAATATTAAATAATAATGAGATACAAGACCAACAAACACCATAGTTCAGGAATGGCTTTTCTACTAGTTGTCACATGGCCACCCCGAACGGGGGCTGAGTCTCGTGGGGTGTAAGCTTAGAGGACTGTTCTCATGGGCTGGGGTAGGGAGGCTTTGTTTTTTGAGCTCTGTTATAGAAGGACCCAGAAATCTGGAGAAGAGGCAGAAATTACCACAGGAGACCTTATCCACCTTTTTACAGCAAGGGAAAAGTTCTCTTCTCTTTTCCTTCCCTCCTACTGACCAAGAACACAATTTATTAGGTTACGAATGATAAAACGTCCCTTCTCACCCTCCTCCTCACTCCCCCCTACCACCGAAGTACTTTGAACACAATTTTATGAAATCTGTACAAACATCTTCGAGGGGGAAAAACAGTACAAAGAAGACAAGCAATGTATAGGACAATATGCATATATGATCTGTTGGGTGTAAATTAAAAGAAGAAGAAGAGGGGAAGGAAAAGGAGGAAGAGGAAGAAAGAGGAAAAGAAAGAGAAGAAGAAATAACAATTCTGGCAAATGGCATAAACATTTTCCTGAGAGGAATCAAAAACAAAACAACCAAAACAAAAATCTATTTATGCCAAGTTATGGTTAGCAAAAAGGGGCTGGGTGGGGGGAGGATTTTGCTTTCCAGTTTATGTTTCTGTACTTTAAAATTTTTCTACGAATGTCCTTATATTATTTTTGTAAATTAAAGAAAAAATGCGGCAGCAAAGCTAATCTATGCTGTGAGAAGTCCAGATCAAGATTGCCCTTGGACGGGTGTAGCGCCTAGAAGGAGCCAAGGCGACTTATGGGAGGTTAACGATGACTTTTCTTGATCTGGGAGCTGGTACCAGTAACACAGGTATGTTCAGTTTGTGAAAATTCATCAAGCTGTATATTTCTGATCTGTCCACTTTCCTGCATGTGTGTTCAGCTGGAATACAAGTTTCAAAACTGATGCCAAGAGGAATTCTTGGGTAGTAAGATTCTAGACCATTTGTTTTCTATTTCCCTGTATTAAAAGAAACTAATAAATGTTATAAAATAAATGTATGAAAATAAACTCAATTTTGATATATTTCTTTCCAAATGTATGTTTCAAATACATCTGTTGATGCAACATTGTGGTAGATGGAGTTAGAAAAAACTCAGTACCACCTGTGCTGAAAGTTTCCTTCACACGTGTAGGAGCTCTCCTCTGGGGAAGCATAGGAGACAGACTTGCCAGTTTAGTCTGGTCTCAGATATCCTGGCAGGGAGACACGGCAGGGCCCTCTACCCACATGCCTAGGCTTTCAATAATCAATGCGAAAGCTTCTGCCTTCTTTAATGAGAGACTGTTCAGCGGCTAGCTGGCCCAGCATCTACTCTCTGAATCAGGCAACTCTTCTCTCCCTCCCTGGCAAGGGAACCTCAATCGCTCCCTGTCTGCAGGAATCTACCAGTTCAGATTACCTGTTTAGCAGCGAACATTTGATGGGCTTGCAGATATGCTGGCAGATAAGTTTTCAAATGACTCTCCCTGCCGTGCCCTTTATTTGGAAGAGCCACAGTATACCCCTGCAGCTGGCGAACAAGTGCCCCATATTTCCTATCAGCTTCTGATAAAGGTGAGGAACACCGAAGACCCAGGTAGGGTTACAAGAGAACAGTGCGCTTCACAAACGTCACCCTACCACCTGTTTTTTTGCATTCATGGTATTATCAATTGTGCTAAATGTACAGGTCAGAACTTTAATCTTATTCCACTCAGATAGCAGATAAAGTCTGTGTGAAACCAGTAAGGGCTTTTTCTATCATCCCCAAGAAAGGAGTATTAGGGCCTAAATGCTTTGCTTTTGTCATTTTCCACTATGTTATCCTTTCCTTTTAAAAAACAACTGATTAAATTCTCATATGTGCTCTTGTTGATGGCAACAGGCATTCCAAGGTGGATTTATAGATTTACTTATCTTAAAACCTGAGGCAAGATAGGAAAAATATATCTAGAATTTAAAAATAATATGATCTATTTCCTGGCATGATTTCCTAATTTTCACTTGAAAACTATGTGGAAAATGGACTGTATTTCAATAATACAAAGAAGTAACAGTAGTTACTAGAACAATAGTAATGTTAGCAGTTGTCGTTTGTCCAACATCTACCAGCAGCTGCTTTAGTATGCATTAGGGCATTTAATTCCCACTACCCGCCATTCTTACTATGCCAGAGAGGAAATAAGTCCTAAGACATTTGATAATGTGCCCAATGTCACACACACAGATGGTAGGTATGTAGCAGAGGTGGGATCTGACTTCGGATCTTTTTTACTCCGAATGCCTGCTTTCTTTCTTCATGTGTTACAGTGATGTATTGTTATTGCCCTTGCCACTCTTGGAAGATTTAGAGCCAAACAATTTGGGGCTCACAGTTGGCTTATTAGGTACGTACTTGTGGGGACACATAGGAACTGACTATTTCACAACCGACTTTAGGAGGTTGATAACTTAAGAGACAAAATCTTTGAACTCTAGTTCAAGGAGTCTTTGTGGGTCTTTGTGACAGTACGTCATTCTAGATTCTCATTGGAAGAGAGAGACTGGAGAACGGGTTCTACCCAAATTGAGTCTGATGGTCTTTGTGGTGACGGTGGTGGGGTGATTTTCTAGAATATAGATCTATTGGCTAAGATTGGAAAAGCTGGTTCAGGCCATGTCAGAGATGCTTGGGAAACCATATGGTGAAGAATTCCTTTTTTAGAAGGTTTGGGAGGTGGGAGGTGGTGATGGTGGTGGGAGCCTACTTTATTTACTTCTTAAATATCCAATCTAAAAACACACAGTCCCAGCCAAACTATCTTCTCCCATGGACTAAATTTATACATACACAAGAGCCGGATATCTAAAGTGAATTAAAGTATATTAATCTAGAAATGGTGTATTTTTAGGGTTGTGGTTATTTTTGATAGAGGTTGGCTGAGATGCCAGCAAATGAAAAGGAGAAATGGGAAAACAAATACTCTTTCCATTTAATCAATTCTTGGGGAATGGGGCTTGTGTGTGTACATATTTTACAGTATTTTCATCTTCGCTTGGCTTGGCATCCAACTCAGCGGCAGTGTGAACTTTAAGGTCAAGTGGTAATTTGGTTCCAGAAGTTGCCATAGGAATACTGCTGCCCACAGAACGATGACAGTTTTGAACAGTGGATTCCCCAATGCAAGAGGTCATATGAGGCGGACTTTACAAAGTTTACATAACAAAGAGCAATTCTGTTAACTAAGATGATTAATTCCCGTCAGTACACATCAAACAGAGCTGTTACAAAACATTATTGTCTGGGTTCACATTGCATAGTGAGGGTTTTTCACAAGTTCCATTTCCAATAACTCTTTTGACAAAGCCAGAACTTTTTTTTTTTTTTTTTTGAGGGGGCGGTGGTGAGCAGACGTTAATTTCCAGAGGAATCCATGAATGGGGACTGAGTAGGCTGCCTTCTTAATGTGAGATATGTCGCACTGATGTTGTGGCAGGAAAAAGACAACAGCCCTTCTGAGGAATGGAGGCCTTCCAGGGACCAGGGATTGATGAAAAATGTCCTGGCAGTATAATGCCTGGATTGTCCTTCTCCTCTGAGACAATGGGGTATTTAAAGGGCTCATAGCATCACAATTCTAACTTACTCCTTTAAGACATTTTCAAATTTTATGTCTCACAGCTGACAGTAAAAGTGAGCAGAAAAAGCCAGTTTTATGAACTCTCTTGCAACGAAGTAGACAGCCTTACTTTGAAGATGCTATTTGCATGCAAATATAGCTATTCTTGAAAGCCTTAACAATTCAATGAGCCCGTTTTCTGCTTCTTAAAAAGTAGTGACAGGAAGATGGAAAAAGCACTGAACTCCCAAACTGAAAGGTCTGACTTTGAATGCTGATTCTGCCAGTTATCTGGGTGATCTTAAACATGACACCTAACCTTTCCTCATTTCTGAAGAATAATAACTCTCTCTGAGCCTACTTCTCAGGGTTGCTGTGAAAATCAAAAGCAATATTGTATGCAAAGATAGTTTATGACAAAGTATTTCAGAAATAGAAATGATCATTAGCACTAATATCCCTATATGGACAATTCTCTGCCTTAGAAGAAGATTTTGGGGAGGAGGGTTTCCACAGGGAGGCTAGGACATTTTCCTTTGATTATTCCCCTTCTTAGGCCATCAAATCTCTTCAGCTTCCTGGTCATTTGGTTAAATTATCTGCTCCAAAGTGACAGCAATAATAGCAATAATAGTGAATCTTAGGGTGGGGGGGGCCCATAATCTCTAACTAGATCCTTAAATTATCCTCATCTTCCAGAGTGAGCACATCACACACTAATATGCTTTCTGTCTTCTTCCTCTTTGGCCAACTTAGCAAAAGTAAATTGTCAAGATCAATGTAACTTTCTACACAAAAATGAATTGCATTGGCCTTAGCATCAAGGGCCTAAGACCTCAGTTGCAAAAGTAAAATTCTAAAGCTGGAAGAAAAATGCCATGCTAACATTTAAATCTGAAGTTTTCTTTAGATGACAGGATACAGAGGGCCAGTTATATGGCAACCAAAGCAAATGGCACATTAAATTTGGGTGTATATTCCATATATGTTGTATGAATTTACAGAACTTTGTTGGGGAGAGAAGCAGACACAAAAGTGGAGGGGGTACTAACAGTTATGAGTTCTTCATGAACTGTTTTCTTTCTCTTTCTTTGGCCAGTCATCTTCAAGAATCAAGTGAAAACACCACACCAGACTCTAAACTTATTTCTGGCAGAAGTGCACCATCCTCACATAGACCATAAACGGGAAAATAGAGTTTTCTATTTAAGATTTCTAGGATGGATTATGGCAGATGCCTGAGAAAGGTTACAAAACTTGTTCAGTGTCTTTTCCCTAGCAGCAATGTTGGTCAGCATTGGAAAGGGAAATTGCCTCAAAGGCCTGAAAGGCAGATACTCCCCTTTCTAAGAAAGTTTGCAGGCATTTAAGGTGGTCTCCCTTAAATTACGCAAACACTCAGCAAACACTCCAATATGCAGGAAAGGGAGGATAAGAAAACATTTTGTTTGAGAAGCTTCCAGATCCCGAGGAGTGACTTGTGGGATGAAAGGTTGGTTTGGATTCTGAAAGGTAGTAGATGTTTGCACCCATACTGACCCAGCGTGGGAGGGCTAGCTTCCAACCTGGGTAATGGCTGAGCATGTGAATGTGGAAGTTTTGCTGTGAACAGTCAGCTTTAGGACATGCCCCTATAACATCCAGACTAGGATTCCCCTGATACCGCCTCCTGGGGCTTGACTCACCAGGTCAGTGCTCCCCCTTGTGGTGACTTCTGGAGCTGCTATCAGACAGGAAGTGGGGGGTGGTGGCGGGGGTTGAGAACATATGGCCTGGAGATGAATACTGGTGCCTTCCAAACTGAAGAAGGGGGTGGTGACATTCCAGTTGCATGCCTGTTCTAAATAGTACATATGGCCTTCTCTAACGTTTAGTTCTTTGAGATAACCTTACACTGGCTTCTTTGAAATTCTCTTGCTTTGAAATTCTTACCTGAGTTCTCCCCACTCATAAATATCTTTCATTTGTCACATCTCTTGCTTGGGGTAAGTGGAGTCAAGCACAGCCCTACTGATTATGGCATGGTGTCTGCACCAGGTGTCACGCCGGCTGAACAGCTTGACATGTGTTTTCATGAAACCAAACTATAACCTCCCCAAACTTAACTTCTTTGTTTATTTTAATGCAGTCTTAACATACCAATGTGTTTTAAATGGTTCTTGAGTGTAGTTTAAAAGACTGTGGATTATAGCTATGCAAAGGGCACCTATCTCACGTTTATTTAACCACAGGAGCAGCTTCCTTTGAAAATGGAATCAGTTATCAAACATATCATTTATGGACCAATTCCTCCAAGGACTCATTCTGTTTGACCTTAAGCTGTGTCTGCCAATATTCATAATAGTTGTTCTAAGCAGCACCAAGAACTTAGTCGATGAAAGATAAAGCAAGTCTTTGGTCTGTGACCTTGATTACAAAATGTTTTGATGTGATGATACGGATTTATCTTGACTGACATTTTTTTGACCTCTGCCACAGATGCTGTTTCAAATCAGAAGAAAATCATTTACATGGGGGAAAACATCCCATGAGTTTAAGTCAACACATTGGGAATCCAGACTATAATAGGTTTTTTTGGACATCAAATAGTAACAAGTCCCATGTAGCAAACATGTAATTTCAGGGCCATTATGAATATATATTATATATTCATTTAAATCAAGCCAAAATTATTACTAAGCATCTACTACGTGAAGGAGAAATCTAAGAACCTTCGTAAACGTTGTTTCTTATTCCACACGCCACGGTTTTAGCAAGTTCCAATCAATATTTGTTTTCCATTCATTAAACATTGAAAGTTCTTTCAGCACGCCGTACAATCGCAGGTAACTATTTGCCCTTCTCCAGGTTTAACAAAATGTTTCAGACACAGACTATCAAAGAATGAGGACTATACAAATGCCTCCCTCTGATAGTGGGACTCAGTGGCGACTTTAGTGGCTCCAAGTCCAGGGAAAGTTTCCACTGCCTCCCCAGTGCCCTCCTTCCACATGACTGCAGGAACTTGGAGAAGCTCCAAAGACTGAGACCAAGGTGACTGTCCTTGCCCTTCCAGCACGAGTCTTTGGAGGGCCTTTGCGCCAGCATCATAGGGGCAGGGGCTTTTTAACCCTCTACTCTCTATTATTCTCTAGGCCGATCCCTTTGTGTTACAGAAGAGGAAACTGAGGCCCAGAAAGAAGTGACTTGTGCAAGGTCACACTGTTAATATCTCACTGTGCCAGGACTGGAGCCCTAATCCCAGGACTCCCATTTCTATGCTCTTTTCTTTCCATTAATCTAAATCATCTTTCTCTCTTGGATTTCTGAATAAGCTGCATCCTCTCTCACCTCTGAGCTTTCGCATACAAGCTGTTTGCTCTATCTGCAATTCCACCATCTCCCTATGCTACTGTTGGACTTGCACCTTGGACAAGTGACTGACTTATTCTGAAGAGCTTAGCTAAAACATCACTTCTTCTGGGATGCCCTTCCTGACCCTCTGAGATGGAGTTAGGTGCCTTTACTGTGTGTTCTCCTACCATCTGTCCTGAAGCCAATTCCAGCATTTCTCACCCTATAGAGTAATCAAGATCTCCAGCACACTGCAGGCTCAACGAGGACACGGACCGGTGTCATGCCATGGTTGCATCCCTGATGTTAACACAGTGCCTGGGGCCCACTAACTGTATTTAGAATAGATGAGTGAATGAATGAGCAAGTGTTCTCTCCTAACAGAGTGAGGGCTGAAGGATGGATGCTGGTGATGGGTGGGGACCCAGTTCAGACAGGTGGGGAAATGGTAGAAAAGGAGATGGCTCTGTGAAGTCTAGACCCCAACTGAGCCTTTGTCTGCGGTTACTCTCCTTTGAACCTTAGGATGTCTACTCTCCAAATTCTAATGATTTGGAATTTCTGGAGTGGCTTGCAACAAAGCCAAGAGGAATTTAGGAAGGAAATGCCTAAGAGGACTCTGCACACGATTTCTCTCTGTGTCTGCTAGAGAACTCTTCTCAGAATGGGCCCATCAAGGGTCTTCTCTGAGGCTCCCCTAGGATTGGGTGGGAGTTGGGCCTTTTATCTACAGGTCTGCCTGGTTGATGCCTCCTTCTTTTTTCAATCCCGGCTGTCAAGGGTGGGTTCTTGTTCCAAACTGACTACCCGGGTGCAGCTGACATGGGAAAGGAGAGAGAAGGATATTCTTGTACTAACATAACCAAGGTGCCCATGGGGTTCCAAGGGCAGGCAGCTTAGAGTCTTAGCGGAAGCATGGACCTCCTAGGATGCCTCCTCTGGCGAGCTGGCCAGCACTGTAATCTCAAGCAGCTTTTCTGGCAGAATTCTAGCCTTCGGCTTGGAGAGTGGATGTTTGCTGCTGTGCCTAGAGCATGTGCCTTGTTCTGGAGATCAATGCCTCTAGGCTTTGCTATCTCCAGAGCAATAAGGCTCTTGCCCTGGTGGACTTTTTAGCATTGGCTATTCCATACTCCATGATAGTCCTCCTCAAAGCCCAGAACCCAGCTTGAAATTTCAGGGCTAAGGCAGGATTCGCTGAAATAGGACTGTTACTTAGCACTATTGTTTTCAAAATAACACAATTGTTGCTCCCCTAAGTGACTTCCCACACTTCACTTCTAGCATCAGTTTCCTTATCTGTAAAAGAACAGATTTGAATGAAATCACCTTCAAAGTCCATCATACTTCTACAATTCTTCAATTTTATGAGTCCCTAGTTCCTCTCTCAGAATATTTTCTCTAAAATGCTAGTTTCCCAATCTGTGTGGAGATACCCAAGATGTTCCAAAGGAGCAGGTCCTGACAGCCCATGCTTACTGGCTGCAGAGGTCTTATTACCCCATAGTCAACTTCTTGTTTTGCAATACAAACACCTCAACCTCTGGCTCTCACCTGAGCACACGTAGGACCTGTAGCTCCCCTCAAAGTCTTCTCCACAAGTATTCGAGGGGACACTTTCACCCTTATGGTATCTAAGTAGCTTCAAGCACTAGTGCTTCCTCTCATGAGCAGGGAGCTCTTGACAGGTGGTGGCTGTCCCGTCTCCAGGCCCTGTGAAGAGTCTGGCCTCCTCCTCAGGAAATCAGCCTCTCACTCTCTTTTGCCACAGAGTTCCCTGCTGAGAGCCATGCTAAGCCCTCCATGCACTAAAGTCGTGCAAGAGCCAGGGGTAAGGAACAAAGAATAACTTTTTCTCACGTGTGATGCTCTGTGAGCATTAGGGAGGCCTCAAACAGGGATTCTCAGCTATTAATTTGACCCCAAATTTAGAGAAATAGCACTTTCAGCATTTTTTTACAGCCCCTCTTTCTAAGACCTGGATAAACACTCAGAAGGCTCCTCCAGGAATAGTCACTGGAGTAAAGGTCAGCATGCCCTCCCTGAAACCCTTTTGTCCCTCTGATGGCTAGGTTTGTTATTCAGTTTATGCCACTTTCCGATTTCCTTTGAGATGAGTCCTCTTGGATGTAGCTAAAAAGCCCGATTCAAAGAAAATGTGGGGCTCTTTCCTGAGTTTGCCAGACAGGCCCACCAGATTTGCATCCCAACAGTGGACATGGTCATGACCTAGGCTCCAGAGAGAGCCCAGTTGCATAAAGACTTTGGAACTCTTGGCATCTCTGTGGTCATTTCTCCACTCTGGATTGTATTTCTTCTTTGTCCTGTTCTCCTGATAAATCCTTATTCTGCATAGTGGTTTTCCTTTAGTGACTGATAGACCAAGAACCGGTTTATTTGGCTACGGGCCTCAGTTGAGTGCCCACAAGCTGTATCCTACGGGTCTTTGGAGAAGATGTTGACATTGCTCCTGCCCTAGAGCAACAAGCTGAGTGTTTGGAATAAGGCCACAAGTTTCAGGAGGCTTGCCAGTCCTAGAATGAGGGTGAGGAAGGGAATAGGTATGATTTTGGTAGGTCAATCACAGAGACACTCCGCTCTAAGGAACCTGCAAGTGTGGTCATTATTGAGCTTTCTGCCTAATTCACCCTTGCAACAACTATTTATCAAGTGTCCACTATGAGCCTTATGGACTGCATTATGTTCTAGACACCAGGGATGGTGGTGAATAAGATGTGCCGACAAAAACTGGAAACCCAATGGGGTGTGAGTGAGGTAAGTCTTGCTGTTGGACCTCAGAGCAGCTCAATCATTTAAGAAGGAATATTATTTTACATTTAAATGTTGAAAGACCACTGATGTGCAGTACCTCACCACTCAGCCATTCCAGAACTGCAAATATGGGGCCTTGGAAAGCATTGCCCTAGGCAATCACATGTAACAGGGAGCACATTAGACAGAAATCTCTGATTGATGAGAGACATGAGATAACATCTTTTAGGAAAGGAGACTGGGAAATCACCTTTGTTGGGGATCCTTAAAGAGAGACTAGATATCAGCTGGAATCACCATATTGACATCTTGTTCTGCTTACGCCAGGCTGTGTTGTTGATAAGCAGGGTATGGACTCTGAGCCTGCTTTCTGGCAGCAAGAATGAGGGTGTGCTTAAGTTTCCTGCCCCTGTTGTCCAATGGCTTGGCTTTGAAAAATGAGAGTGAAGGGTAAATTTATCCAACTGACAGGTCAGACATCAAATTTAACCCCACAGCACTGACATATCAATAGATAAATTCAGGATTGCTTATTGCAACCTCAGAGTGCGCCTACTCTGAGCAACTGCCCAAGAAGTGCTAGAAGTGACTTAAAGTAAGGGCAGAGGAGGGCTTGGGGACAAATAAGTTTGAAAAATACTTTGCTGATCAAAGTCAACCGAGTCTCTTTCCCACACTACTCCTCAGAGTCTTTAATGTAAAATGTGTACTTTTTGAAGCACTGGGGTTGGGGACAGGAGAGAGCCTGGAGCAATTTGCAAACATATTTGGAAAAATGGAACCCTTCCCTAGAGGCACATCACATGGGGCCAGTGTTCTTGGAAAATGCTTTGGAAAACACTGGCTTAGGACTATGTTGTCATCAGGCTTGAGCTATAATTTAGAGCAAAATTAAGGGTGAAATTTGCCTTTTTGTCTATTTACTGAGACTTGAATTTTAATTTGAAGAAACTTTTCTTTAGCACTTTAATATTTTTGAAACTGCCATGCTACCCATTAGAGAAAATATCTTAAGTAAAGCAAAAGGTATTAAAGAAAAAAAACAAATAAAATTAATAACAATGACAATGCCGTGAGTTCCTTGTATTTCAAAAACACATGTTCTTATTAGGCTTAATAGGGGGTCACAAAAAAACCTTAATTTTTGGATGATGTAGTTGATTTTTTCTTTTTAGGAATATTTACCATTTGCATTGTGAAGAAATTTTTTTAAGTTAGCTAGACATAAAGATTTCTCTCCAAAAAAAAAAAAAAAGATCTCTCTCCATAGCCATCTGTCTTTATAGGTATTTATCCATCTATCTGTGTCTATCAATCAATGATGTTTGTATAGTCCATAAGGTAAAGTATGTCACCCTAAAAAAGAATTAACGATAAAATATAAGCTTTGTGGAGACATGTAGAGACTTGAAATTGTTCAAAAAAAACTTTAAAAAGGAGGAATATACTGTACAAGTTGATCAATTAAAAATGTAAATATGGTTTTATGATATTTAAACCACACTTATTAATATATCATTAAATATAAAATAATATTTTATAAATATAAAATATTATTAAAAATTCAGTAGGACTGCAGCAATTCCAAAGCCGCCTGGAACGCTGGTTAAAGATGTCATTTCCAGGGCCCCAGTGGCAGAGACTCTGATTCAGTGGGTCTGGGTGAGGCCTGGAAACCTGCATCTTTAACCAGCTCCCCAGGTAGTTCAGATGTAAGGACGAAACAATATGGGTACAGGAAATATCTAAGGCTTTAGATAGGATGCATGCAACTACACGAGAATTTAAAGTGGCCAATATCACTTTGAAAAAACATTTAAAAAATATGCTTGATTATAAAATGTTTCTAGGCGGCTTGGGTTTTTCCATAGGCATTACAGAATAAGCAGATGTGGTGGGACAAACAGTCTGACCATGTTTCTCTATTATTCTCCTTTGATGGCAGCTGATGTGTTTCTTGTGTCTCAAGTTTATCTGCTTGGGGAAGAAAAGAGATTGGTCAATATTTCCAATTTCAGGAACATTTTATGTCTGCTTCACGCGTTGAGTTTTATGATATGAGTTTATGATACTGTTACAAAGCATTTTCCTCTATAAACACAGTTAATAGGACAGATTAGATTGGCCCTTCTGACAGATGAGATAAGTTTTCGTTTTAGCCTTTGATGAAATGCAGCAAGAGCACGAGGGACGGAGTTTTTAAATGTCATCCTAATACAAGGTTCTGGGATTCGCCCCTAACTCTGCCAGCGGCCCTGAGGAAGTTAAGGAGCTGCTGGGGCGGTACGAGCTATCAACAGCAGTAACTCTCGTGCACAAAGACAAGGAAAGGGCAGTCCCTTTTCTCCCAGAATAAGGATGGTCATTGCTGCCTTGTACGAAGGCATCACGCCATCAACCAAAAAAGGAGATACTTGCATGAACTCTGAGATTATTCACCACCCAGAGTGAACCCTCGATTTCCTTAATTAAAAAAAAATTATAAAAGCAACTTCTACCTACCCAATCAGTTATACATCTTTGCTTTTCTCTCCACCTGATGATAATGTGAGAAGAAAGGTAGAGCAGGAGTCTAGAAGAGCTTAGTATACAGAAGGTGAAAAATAAAAAGATTTTAATGCCAACGCTCCCCACGGGAAATGAGTGAACATGCTGATGAGTGTCTCCATCTCAAGTCTCGTTCACACGGCCTGGCAAAATATTTTGAAAGCTTGATAAGTGAGGAAAGATTTGTGCTTTCCCAGCATTATCGTTTTCCTTCTCCAATAGTGTAATTTTTGTGGCAATTGTTCAAATAACCAATCTACATTGGAAATTACTTTTTTTCTCTTTTGCCTTAGGGAATTGCTATCTCAGATTATTTTGATCAACTCTTCAGCCAGCCATAGTCTCAGGACATGGAAACAACCACTTTGCAGATATTGTCTTAGGAAATCTAAGTCTGAACAAGCAGAAAAAATTCATTAAGAGTCTAAAGACATACTTAAATTTCCATAGACTGACTAGCTGTATTGTTTGAATGCTTTAATCATTGTTTTATATAGTCTTTCAATTGAAATTTTATTTTAAGATAAATGAAGATTCACATTTGGCTGTAAGCGATAATACAATAATACCAATTCTGTGTACACTTTATCCAATTTCCCTCAATGTTAACATTTTGCAAAACTCTAGTATAATACCACAACCAGGACATCGACGTAGATACAATCCACCAATCGCATTCAGATTTCTCCAGTTTCACTTGGACTCGTTTGTGTCTTTATGTGCGTATTTAGTTCTATACAATTTTATCACCTGCATAGGTTTGTGTCTCCACCATCACGGTCAAGATAAATGAACAGTTCCCTCACAACAAGGATCCATCAAGTTGCCCTTTTATAACTACACTCACCTTCCTCCCGTGGTTCCTAATCCCCCTGGAAACCACTAAAATATTCTGTTTTTAAAGCTTTGTCATTTCAGAAATTTGATATAAATGAACTCATCATTGTGTAATATTTCAGGATTGATTGTTTTCCACTTAGGATAACTCCACTTAGGAGAGTCATCCAAGTTGTTGCTGTATCAATAGTCTGTTTCTGTTTATTGCTGAGTAGCATTCCTTGGCATGTATGAGCCATAGGTTGTCTCACCATCCACCTGGTGAGGGACATCTGGGTTGTTTCCAGTTGGGGGCTATTACGAATCAAGTTGCCAAGAACATTCACATACAGGTTTTTGTGTGAAGATAGGTGTCTTAGTTCATTGGGGCTGCCATAACGACGGACTATACACAGGTGGCTTATAAACAACAGAAATTTATTTCTCAGTCGTGGAGGCTGGAGGTCAGAGATCAGGGTGCCAGCATAGTCAGGTTATGGCAGAGCCCTCATGACCTCATCTAACCCTGATTACCTCCTCAAGACCCTGCCTCCTAATACCATCACACTGCGGAGTAGGATTTCAACATATGAATCTGGGGGGACACAAACATTCAGTACCTAACAATCTTTTCACTTCTGTGGGATAAATGCCTGAGAATTCAATTTCTGGGCCACATGGTAACTGTATGTTTAGTTATATAGGAAACTGCCAAATTGTTGACCAGAGTGAGTGGTACATTCCCACGAACAATGTGTGAGTGATCCAGTTTCTCCTCATGCTCCCCAGCATTTGGTGTTGTCACTATTTTTTATTTTAGCCATTCTGACAAGTGTGCAGTGACACCTCGTTGTGATTTTAGTTTGCATGTCTCTAATGGCTGATGATATTGAACATCTTTTCCTGTTCTATCTGTACATCCTTTTTTGCAAAATGTCTGTTCTCATCTTTACCCATTTTCCAATTGGTTTGTTTATTTTTTTACTGTTGAGTTTTGAGAGATCTTCATACATTCTAGACGTTAGGCCTTTGTTAGATGTTCCCAGTCTGCGGCTTGTCTTTCTACCTGCTTTACGTGGGCTTTCCCAGAGCAAAAGTTTGCCCTATATTTTAAAAGTGTCTTTTCTGAGGAATTTTTTTGTACTAATTAACATTTATTGCTGTTTAAAGTGCACTTTGCTTCCCTTTCTGATCTGTAACTATAGAATAGAGGGAATTTCTTTTTCAAGGGAGATTATTGGGGAAATAGTTTTAGAAGAGAATGAGAAATTATTTGGGGTGAATTTAACGTGCTGTCTCAGCTTTAGCAGAGCTAATAATGAATGTTCTTCCAATACAGAAAAGAAAATGGACATAACTTCAGCAGAGGAAAACATGCTAGTGTCCGAGACTTTAGGACGCTGGTGGATGTTGTCTGTATAAAGAGTAGAAAATGCATCACAGGAACAATACAAGTTCAAATGGGGTGTTTAGAGAGAGAAGAAATCTGGTAGCAGGCAAACAACTGGTAAAGCGCTGGTTACCTGGAAGCTAAAGAATCCAGAACCTCAGATTCATCACAGCCATTACTTGAAAAGGAAAACTGGTTCCAATGAAGCAGGAAAAGAACCCAGTCCCTGCTGAAGCATTTAAATTGCTCTGGGTTTGGGGGTGTATGTTTGCAGAGGGTTTAGTTAACCTATTCAAGTTTGGATTTCAATTTCCTGTCTCCTAATTTGAGTTCAAGATCGTTAAAAGATATCTTATTAGATTGAGGGCTGAAAAATATCAAATTTGTGATATAATATAATCCTTACCATGCACTCTATGAAAATGTAAACACATATATACTTACATACTGCATATATAGATGATTTTAATACTTCTGAGCTGCATTAATAATAGAAGTTACGTAAAACATGTGACAGTTATTCTAATATAATTTTCTCACTACTTAAAAGGCTGTTTAGAAGGGAGAGTCAGTCTTCTGGTCACCTGCTAGACCTCTCCATTCGCAGGCTGTTTAGAAGGGAGAGTCAGTCTTTTGGTCACCTGCTAGACCTTTCCATTCTTTCTCAATGTGAAGGCTGCCCTCTAGTGTCCTGTTCTTTTAAGAATTAGTAGACGAAATCTGGTTGTGAGCAGATATTTGGATACAAATTGCTTCAGAGATCAGCTCCACAAATATTTGTTACACACCTACCACATGCTGATCCCTGATGACGAAAATCTACCTCGTTCTAGAACTGCTTCAAACAGTGCCAGTTATTTCGAATGACCTTTGTCAGACACACATTATCAGACTGAAAGACAATATTATGGAACTAAGAGTGTAAAACAAGGGCTGGTATATCATCAAGTCAAATCAAGATATAAGGAAAACCTGCACCATCCTGTTCATATATTTAAAACAGTTATTTCCTGAAATGTTTACTCTTACAAACCGTTCTATTCAGAGATTGGTTCCCACCAAAGATATAATTTCTAAAAGGCATCAAATATGTAATATATTGGGCGGCAGCTTTTCGTGAGAATGATCTAATGAGGCTTTTAAACCCCTTTTAGAGAAAATCTCATTCACAAAAGTAGAAAAAATGACATACTAAATCTCCATATGCCCATTGCCCAGCTCAGGCCATTATAGATATTCTGCCAACCCAATTTCACCTGTACCTCTCTCTTCTACACCAAACCCTTTCATTTCAAATGATATTTTAATCAGATTAATAAATTGTCATATTTTGAACATCAAAATCCCTCTTCTAGTGCTTAAAATCTTCTTTAAAGTAGTATCCAATTTGCTGAACTCTATTTGCCTAAGGTGAGAAAAACAAAGTTACAGCAGATATAAGGGCAGTACAAGTGAGGTGCTGCAAAGGTGATATAAAAGTTAGCCTTTAGCTAACTATTAACTATGACTAAGGCAAAAATGATGTCATCAAAAGACAGACGGACAGAAAGAAAGAGAGAGAGGCATCTGGAGAGATGGAGAGAGGGAAGAAGGAAGACAAAGGGGAGGGAATGAAGGCAATCTTAAAGAATGAAAAGAAAAAGTCTTTCTTACAGCCACCTCCTCCAAGAAACCTTCCCTAGTGGTTGGAATTGACTACCTTTTCCTCAGCTTGCTTTTTATTATTCCATTCTGCTTCATTTTAAATAAAATTCTGCAGAGATCTGTTTTCCCCAGTAGTTATATGCTTGTTGAGGGCTAGAATTATGTCTTCCTCTCTGTACAGCAGTCCCCCTTATCCATGGGGGATATGTTCCAAGATGCCCAGTGGGTGCCTGAAACTCTGGATAGTACTGACCCCTATCTATACTGTGTTTTCTCCTGTACATCATACCTATAACAAAGTTTAATTTATAAACTAGGCACAGTAAGAGATTAACAACAACAACTTCTCTTTGGCAGATCTGAATTGCTAGCATCTTTCGTGCTTTGGAGCCATTATTAAGTAAAATTAGGGTTACCTGAACCCAAGCACTGCGATACCACGATAGTCGATCTGATAACTGAAACAGTTACTAAGTGACTAATGGGCGGGTAGCATGTACAGCAGGATACGCTGGACAAAGGGATGATTCACGCCCTGGGCAGGACAGCATGAGATTTCATCACACTTCTCGGAACAGTATGCAATTTAAAACTTATGAATTGTTTATTTCTGGAATTTTCCATTTAATAATTTCAGACCATGGTTGACCACGAGTAACTGAAACCATGGAAAGCAGAACCATGAATAAGGGGGGACTACTGTATTGTCTTCTCTTCCCTGGATAATTCCAATAGCCTTCTAAGAAGTCTCCCTGTGTCTATTTTGACCCTCACTGTTTCTCAGATAGCAGTCAGGGCGATCCTGTTAAAACTTGATTGGGTCACATCCCTCCTTTATTCAAAACCTATAAAGCCTTCCCATTTCACTCAGGGTGAAACTGAAGTCCTTACAATGGCCACAAGCATTCCAACTATCCTCTGCCATGGGGCTTTTGCACAGCCTGTTACTCCTGCCAGGAACATTCTTGCCACTTGCCTAATTCACTCACCCTTTTCTAGTTTTTGCTCAAATATTATCTTTCTCGCCCCTACTCTAGCACTTCTCACCTTCCCTTACTCTACTCATTTTTCTCCAAAGCAAGTTTCACCAAATGGTTCTGTCTGCCCATTGGAATGTCAGCTCCATGTACAGACTGTGTCTCCATTGCCCTACTTAGAGCTTGTCACATACTAGATACTTCAGAAGTATCTGTGGGATAAATATTGAATGAATCATGTCTCACATAGTGTGTTGTCTATAGTAGGCACAATTAATAAATGTTTGTTGAATGAGCCAATGAATGAATTATGACCCAAACTTGTTCTGAAGAACTAAACTGCCAGAGAAGGCAGGGGAGATATACTCAAAAAGCGAGGCCAATTGAAAGTAAATTTTTGAACACAGAGCAAGGCAGTGGCTCTATTAACTTTGCAAAATTCAGCAGTGAACCTACTGTATGAGTTCTGAGAAATCAAGTGAAATGTTCTGCCTCGTTCTGTTTCAGTACCCACTTGTGATTCTGAAAGTTGCATTCTAAGAGTTTCCTTAAACATCTGGCTCTGGTACAAATCCTTTGAAAAAAGAAGTTGGCAACCCCCACCCACCCTAAAACTGGCATACCCAACATTGGGTGTTTCAAAGCAGGCTTCTCCCTTACTAGATGTTTTCTGTTTAATTGTTTCTTGTGTTAAGTGGCAACAGACACCCTTTGCAAAAAAAGTTTCATCCTGGTCACCCTGCAGCAATTTCTTTGGGAACAAAATAATAAGTGTAGAAATATCAAGGGGAAAGCACAAAGGCCCTTCTTAAGTGGGTGGTCAATATCACTTTAATTCTTCACTGTAATTCTCACAAACCCAAAGCCCTATGAACTATTCAATTACTATGGGGATTTCCTCTGGGCTCCTTGCCCCAGCTGGTCTCAGGATGTTCTTGGCAACAGGCAGCTTGGGTAATGTTCTCTGAACACCTGTCACCTGCTTCATACAATAATCTAAATAGAATGTGAATACAAAAGGCCTATTATCAATTATGCAATGATCAGTTTGGCTCAGTCTGCACGTCTGTGTGGCCTCCTTTAGAGCATGTTGAACATTCCCTTAGCAGGCACATCAAAACACCGGAGACAAGCAAGGGCATGAAGAGATGGTTCTAACTCTGAGGTTCAGTTAAGTGAGTTTGGGCACATGGAGGTGATCAGTGGGTGCAGGCAGATGTTTGTGTGATGCTAAAGGCAGGGGATCTGGGCAAAGGCTGTATTAGCCAAGCTCTGAAGTGTGTGTGTGTGTGTGTGTGTGTGTGCATTTAGTGAGCAGTTCGTTCTCCTCTGATGTTGTACCAAATAATATTCAAACCCTTGGTATCAGAACCCTGGCTTCTTGCCTTTCCCACCATCTTTACTTAATGCCTGGCATGTCCAGGTTAACCAGCTGTCCCCATGGCACAGGACTGAGGAGACACACGACTTTCATGGGAAAAGTCCTGGGCAAACTGGTACAAGTTGGTCACCCTATGTCATAAGTGCTCAATATTAGTTTGCACGGAGTCTATTTTCAGCTCACCAGTATACATACAACTGACCTACGATTCCAAGAGGGAATAAAACCAATATTAAAGATATTCAGAAAGCAAAACTACAGAAGGGATAAATATGAAGCCAGTGGTGTGTCAAGGGGTGGGGAGCAGTGGCAGCAATTTTCCCAGGAGTGGACAACAATGGACCACAAGATCTGTAGAGAATTTTAAAACAATAATAAAACTGACTAACAGTCAGTCTGCTTTTAATTATCAGCCTGCACCAGCAGTTCTAAAGAAAGTTAGGGATAAAATACTCCTCCTGGCTGGGGCAGATAACTCGCACAGCACGCTGCTCTTTGTAGGCCACTGTATGGAGCAGAGATGCTGTCCATTATCTGAAAATGTCTTTTTCATTGGGGGCTTGCTATGGTTGTGCTAAGCCCTTTACGTGCTTTTCTTGTTTAATCCTCTCACCAATTTGTAAGGAAGGCACTGTTACTTTTCCCATTTTTTAGAAGGGGTACCAAGAATTACAGATTCTCCTGCTTAAGGCAGGAAGTGGACAATCTGAATCCCAGGCCTGTTGGAGGCCAAAGATAATGCTCTTAACCCTGGCCCCATGTTGCCTTTGCGTCCAGCTCCTACATGAAGACCAGGCCGAAAGCTGACTCTATAAAATTCCACACCCAGATGGAGGGCAGAGAGGTGGCACTAGTGATTCAGACATAAGAGTTGCTTAACAAATATTTATTCAATAAGTGAGTGAATGACTGAGTACACTGGGGGAGAACTCTGGTGGCTTCATAGAGTTACCAAGCGGGACAGAATCTTTGTCATTTTTCATCAGTTTGGGGTTGCCAGAGTCCTGAGGATTTAGAACATGGAAGACTGACTGTTCCTGGTCCCTGTCACTCTCCTCTTCGGGGTAGATGCTTACACCAATGGATACCCGGTGTTGGGGATGAGCTGAACCAGGAAACACTAAATCTTTGCAAGGTTCTTCATCTTAAGACTACCTTATTTCGGCTTATAAACCATGTAGAATGAGTCCCAGAACTGAGATAGCTTCTGAAGGTTTGATGTAGGCAACAAAGCCATCATGCATGGGGTTCTCAAAAAGTCCTACCTCCTGCAAATCTGACCTGACATTCAACAAGGCTGATGCTTCCTGCTGTGCCTTTGGATAGTCTAATTTGAATACTTTTCCATGATTTTGGGGGTGGGCTCTAAACTAGAGGTTGCATACTGATGTTCCATGGCCCACATCTGGCTAATAAACAAGTTTTGTTTGGCCTGCAGCACTCCAAAAATTCTTTAAATCAGTTGATACTTCAAAGAATAGGGAGACTTTGTATGAAAACTTACATTTCTGGCTTCTCCTGAAACCCTGGAAAAGCTAGACATATACCTACCCAGCACATTGGCTGAGGCTGGTACTGGGTGACTCCTTTAGACAAGGCATCTGTCTGTAGTTTCCACAAGTCCCACTACACTCTCTCATTGACTCAACTCACTTCACTCATTTTTGTCACCTGCCTGCTCCCTGGATGCACTTAAGCTTGTGATCCTTGCTCTAGATTTGCACTGTCCAATACAGTAGCCACTAACCACATGTGGCTAAATTTGTATTTAAATTAATTAAAATTAAATGAGATTTAAAATTTTGCTCCTCACTTGCACTAGCCACACTTCAAGTGCCCTTTAGTCACATGTGCTTAGTGGCTACCATATTGGGCAGCAGAGATTAGAACATTCTCACCATCGCAGTGGGTCTGTTGGACAGCATTGCTCTAGGTATTAGCTATTTCAGAGTCATGGCTGGCACCACTTAACCACCCACCCAACAGATTTTACACCCTGAAAAACCTATTATGACAAGAATAGAAGGAGGAGGAGAAGGAGGAAGAGTAGAAACCATTTGTAGAGTACCTACTCTTTGTCAAGTACTATAACAAGGACATTCCATGAGTTGTCTCATTTAATTCTTTCAACAGTCCTAAGAGATAAGGGAGATTATCATTCCGAAAATGAAATAGAGGCTTAAAAATTAATTGCAGAATGTTGCATCGTTAATATATGGTGGAGCCAGGATTTAAATCAAGGTCTGTTTGGTCCTGGAACTCATGCTCCTAATGATCATTCAATAATGCAGAGTCCACAAAAATGGATCCACATCTCCATTAGCAGTGAGCCCACTGGAAAGTCAGGGAGAAGGGATGCAGTGCCCTTGGTCCATTGAGATCTGGCTGAAGCCCGCGCACCAAATTAGTACCATTAGATAACTTATATTCTTGGCCAATCCTAATGCTCAGTTCAATTAAAAAAACTGGAAAATGTCCACTTAATGTTGACAATTATTTCTTTATTTCTGTAACAATTCCACTGCTGCTTCTCTTCTTTGATTTGAGAATTCATAGCTGCCAAGTATTAGCTAATTTTAAATATTGATAGCTACTACATCTACTTATCAAGAAGGGAATTTATTTTGACATTCGAATGAAAATGACATTTTTTTAAAGAGAGTTTACTACTACATATGTTGTTCCATTCTTATTTAGAAGTGTCATTTTCACAAATTAGACCTTACTTAATAACATTATATGCCCAGAATGGAAAAAAAAAGATAAACACTTGAGCTTTTGCCTACTATGTGGTAACAGGCATTACAGATCACTTGGAAAGAGGTGAGATGTTAGACTAATTAATTTCATTATGGGTAAGAATTTTGATATTATTTTCATGTCTATGGGCAAAATAATTATCACGGTCCAGATGCACAAAGATGTTTTTGTTGCTTCTCTGTGCATGAGTTACAAATTCTTCCTCCTGATTCTGTTTTCCCTGCTCTAATTGTAACCTTTTACTATGTGATGCCTCTTTTTTCACCAGCATTGTTTTCCATTTTCATGCTTCTACATTATGATTTTCCTTTAAAGAACGCAACACATATAAAATCACATCAAGACTTACCATTAGCTGAAGAAGAGTAAAAAAATTTTTAATCAGGTAGAATTATTTTTAAATGTAAAGCAGATATAATCATTTGTTTTGTGTTAAGTTTTTTCTGTGTTCTATATTTGAAAATTATTTTGTAGTTTTCTAAACTATAAACATTTATCAGAAATATTTTTATGACAGGATTACTTTGCCAGGGCTCATAATTATCATCAGCTTTGCTTGCCAATGAAGAATGCTTTCATCTGGCTGAATTTATACATGGGATGTGGGTGGGAGATTCTTTTTTGAGGGAGATTTTCATTTACAGCCTAGAGGCTGGAGGAAAATTTTTTTTAAAGTAGACAGAAGACTTGATTCATAACATTTCTCATTTCATTTAGAACCACACATGATGCTGGTTCTCCTAAAAATGCAGTGGCTGGCATTGGTCATATTTTCCATTTTTTGACGGAGCTTTAAAATATCTCTGCTTTACTGCTCTGACTCACATTTACCAAACAAATCTCCCACCAGTTTAAGAAGAGTTTTCTTGGGAGGAAAATATATAAAAACTAGATGTCGACATTAAAATCTGAGAGGGAAATGATTTCTCACTGCAAATATATCTCACTTAGTAGTAAATGTTGAGGTAAAGAATTTATTTATTTACTCTTTCAATTAGCATTTGCCAAGTGCCCATGATGTGGCCCTCAGTGTGCTCTAAGCCAGTGCTTATCAAGTTTAATGTACATATGAATCACCTGGGGCATTGTTATAGTGCAGATTCTGGCTCAGGAGATCTTGTAGATTCTGGAAGCTCCCAGGTGAGGTCAATGCTGTTGGTCCAGAGATCACACACTGAGTAGCGAAGATCTCCGCATCAGAAACATAGATGAACAAAACACAGCCTTGCAATAGGCTCTTGAACAAATGCAAGAGAGATGACTAACTAAAGACTTATAAAAAGAGTGGGTGGGTTCTGCTTTTGGTAACGTTTGAGTACTTCTTATTTGACTAACATACCAAAGAGATAACAACAATAAACTCTGGACAAACCAAAGAAAACTACTATCTAAAAGCATGGGAGAACAACCAGAGGAAAGCAGATACTATAGGGGAGTTGATACTTGGCAAAAAAAGGGAAGGGCACTCGGTGAGTTTCCTCTTTCTTGGTGGCTTTTAGCCAGAAGGCAGTCCCTACTCTGCTATGTGCATCAACTCAAACTCAGAGAGAAAGCCCTGCTGTATAATAGCTTGAAAATCAGATGTCAGAGTTCAGGGTAAGTATGGCAGCTGGAAAGTGAAGGGAGATATCATAGAAAGGAGAGAGAGTCCCAGATTTTGTGTATAAATCTTGTCCCAATCTGTGGCTGACCCCCAAGTCACATATATTTGGGGAAGACTCCAAGCAATCCAGTTAAGGCTAAAAGAACTAAAAAGATTTCAGCTACTGCTCATGGCAGGGAAGAAAAAGTTTGCAGTTTGAGTTCAGTAAAGTTGACTTCCTGCTTACAAAATAGTTTTCAAAGGAACATAACAGAATCCAGAGTCTCTTTAATGTATCATTCTCAATTTCCAGGGTATAATACAAATTTTCTTGTAATATGAAGAAATAGGAAAATATGACCCATATTCAAGAGAAAAGAGTATCAACTAAGACCAAACCTGAGATTAACTGGGTACTGGAAATAGCAGAGAAGGATTTTAAAGCATCTCTTACCTGTTCTTATATGTTCAGGACACAAAGGAAAATATGCTCGTTATGATAAAAAAACAGGAAATCTCAGTAGCAAAATAAAAACTAATGGAAATTCTAGAATTGGAAAATATGTAGCTAAAATAGAAAATTCATTGGATGATCTTAACAGCAGATTGGAGATGACAGAAAAGTCAGCCAATGTGAAGATAGATCAATAGAAAGTATTCAATCCAAGGATTAAAAAATGAACAGACTCTTGAGGATCTGTCGGACAATAGCCAAAGAAATAACATACGTATAATTGGAATCCCAGAAGGAGAGGAGTGAGAGAATGAAGCAGGAAAAACATCTGAAGAAATAATGGCCCAACATTTCCTAAATTTGGTGAAAGACATAAGATACAGATTCATGAAGTCAGTGAGCTCCAAGAAAGATAAATACAAGACTACCACACCTAGGCACATCATAGACAAACTGCTAATCATAATGGGAGACAGTATTCCCAGTGTATGAAAGTACAGACTCAGAATCAGAAAGGCTTGCCCTGAAGCCTGCCTCTGCTGCTTAATGTCCATCTGACCTCGGGCAGATGACTTTAAGTACTTAGCAGAGTTTTGGCTCATAAAGTACTTAAGAAGTTAAAGATAGACCATTAGAAGGATTGGGAAGAGAGAATTGGAGTTTGGGATAAAAAAAAAAAAAGGTAGAAATCAGGGAAAGATTGGTTAACCTATGCTTACTGCTAACTCTGTATCCAAAGACTGATCCAACATGCCCTTATTCACCAGGGTACTGGTAGGTTCTCTCTTGCCTAAATAGGCTTAAGTTATCCTATGGCCTCCTTAGGCCAGCCGAAGATCACCAAAGACAAGGGGCTCCATCAAAGCGAGATTATTTCACAATGTATGTTCCTTCCCAACAAGCATGACTTGAAACAATCATCTCTATTTGTAATGTAGCAAAGCAACAGTGGGATAATATTTCTGAAATAGTAATTGATGGTTTTTCCCTAGTCTTTCCTGCTTTGCCTTTGTCCTTGCCCTCCTTCATCAGTCAAGTTGGAGCAAGGCTATTCCAGGCTCATTGATGCAGGGAAGGGATATGTTCCCTGGAAGGCAGAGAAAAAGGAGATTCTTCCCAGGTTCTGAGATTTAAAAGCCTAGGTCTTGAGGGGAAGGGCAACAATTCAGGGCTTAGTCCACGTATTTGGGAGACTACATGATTATTTAAGAGCAAGATTTTTGTTTGTTTATTTGTTTTCTGAGGAAGATTAGCCCTGAGCTAACATCTGTTGCCAATCCTCCTCGTTTTTGCTGAGGAAGACTGGCCCTGGGCTAACATCTGTGCCCATCTTCTGCTACTTTATATAGGACGCTGCCATAGCATGGCTTGACAAGCAGTGCATAGGTCCATGCCAGGGATCTGAACTTGCGAACCCCGGGCTGCCAAAGCAGAGCATGCAACTCAACCGTTATACCACTGGGCTGGTCCCGACAGCAAGACTTTTAAACTCTCAATCTATAAAATAATTTTTGAGCTGAAGAGAAAGGAAAACTTTTATGGGGAAATAATAGAATCTTGGAAATGGTGCGTCTTAGCACTTCTTATCATCTCCATTGCTATCACCTTAAGTCTGAGTTATAATAACGTCGGCTTAGATTATTGCAATAGCTTCCCAACAGGTGTATCTGCTTCTACTCTTGCCCCCTCCAAGCTCCTTTCAGCAGACAAGACAAAATGATTCTTGTTGTAACCTATGCCTCTGCTCAAAACCCCGCAAAGTCTCCCGCTGGTGCTCACAGTCAAAGTCAAAAAGGCCTTAGCAAGGATTACAGGACTCTACACACACATACTGCTCCCTCTCTGATCACACTCTTTTCCATTTACTCTAGCCTCCCTCTTGTTGCTTGAATATGTCAGGCATACTACTATCTTCAGCACATCAGAATACTCTTCTCCCAGTTATCTACATGGCTCATTCACTCACCTCCTTCAGGTTTTTATTCAAATATCACATCCTCAATAAGGCCTGTCCTGAGACTCTCCATCCCCAACCTATTGCTCTTACTCTCTTTTATTTGGCCTTTTTTGATTGTGCTTTTAGTATATAGATCATTTACTTATTCATTTTTTCTATTGTTTATTGTCTACCTCCTCTTTTAGAAAGACAGAAGAGATCTTTGTTTTGTTCACTGGTGTATCCAAAGTGCCTAGCACAGTGTCTGCCATTTGGAAAAAGCTCAATAAAAATGAATGCGTCTTGAACCTCTTCCTGTTCTTATACAGGGGTGAGTCCTGGGGAGGGAAAACAGGACTGGCAGGTAGGATTGGGGGATGTATGAGTAGAAGGGATCCATGCCCCCCTTCCCAGCCAGGACGTTGTGTTGGCAGCATATTCTAGAGAGGAATGCGGTGTCTATGTAGGGAGTGTTGGATGTAGCTGCATGGGATTTCTGTGAATAATATCTGTGGGTCTGAGAAGGACTGAAGAGGCAGAGGGCTTTGGGAAGTATCTATAGAGTTTCCCGTATGTGGAGCAGGAGTGGCAAAATGACTGCCCTTTGTGGGCAGCAACAGCAGGGAGAATTGTAAGACCCGGAGGAAATTTCTAGATGAGACAAAGGGTAAATTTTATGTCTGTAAACTAAGTACAAGGGTAGATATCTCAGAGGTTGTAAGCATAAAAAGGTGACAACTGAAAATTATAGGCTACCCCAACCCCTTACCTTTACCAAGCCTTCGCAGACTTTTTCTATAAAGGATCGGATACCACATAGTTTAGACTTTGCAGGCCACATGTACTCTCTGTTGCGTATTCTTCTTCTTCTTTTTAAACAACTCTTTAAAAATATAAAAAACATTTTAAGCTTGCAGGACATACAAAAACAGGCAGCTCACAGGCTGCAGTTCACTGATCCCAGGGAGAGAGAAACATTCTTTATTGACACATGTAAGTGGAATAAAAGCTTAAAGCAGAAGTTGTTTGGGAAAAATAAATAAATTTACATTTCTTACACATTGAATTTATGGATTGAGGTTCAAATTACATAAAGTAGCTTCAGATTAAGCAAGATATTATCCTTTGGCTCAAATGATCAGGAAGAAGTATGGTCAGCTGCTTCTCTGGCTCCAAGATGGCCCAAGGGAGGAACTATGTTTTGTCTGAGGGTCCTTCCAGGCCTACCAGGCCATGGTAAAGTCTGGCAGCATTAAGGGTGTTCCAGTTATTAATTGCTGTGTAACAAATCACTCCAAAACATAGTGTCTCAAAACAACAACCATTTTATTACATTCCAGATTTTATGAGTCAGGAATTTGGGCATGGCTTGACAGGACGGTTCTTCTGCTCTCTATGGTACTGATTGGGGTCATTTGGTGGTATTGGCTAACAGATGGGCTGGTCTGGAGATCTGTGATGGCTTCACTTTGTGTGCCTGGAGCCTTGGCTGGAAGGCTGAGCCTAGCTGGGACAATGGCAAGGAATGCCTACACATGGCTTTTCCAGCAAGCAAGGGTAGTTGGACTTTTTCATGGTGACTTAGGGCTCCAAGAGTGAGTGTTCCAAGAGAGCTGATGTAGAGCAGCCAGTCTTTTCAGGCCTGGGCCGCCAAACTCTCACCAAATTCTATCGGTCAAAGTAGTCACAGAGCCTATGCACGTTCAAGGGAGAAGAGATTCCCTGCTCTCGAAGGGAGAATTATCAAACATTTGTGGCTATTATTAATCTATCATCAAGTGAAATTAGCAATATTTTATCAAGAATAAGATCATGGTGAGTACAGTTTCATGGAATGACATTTACCTTCCCTAATGCTACCAAGGCATGGGAGGAATGTTATGCTTACAAGAAACATACATTTTAATTTCATAGTAGATAAGAAATCCAAATCTTTTGTTATTCTACACTTTACTGTAATTCTTAACAAGTGCCAGTGGGGTAAAAGCAAGCAGAATTGATTTGGATTCTGATAGAAGTTGGGAAGAAAAATGTAACGAAAAATAAAGAATCATGAAATAGGGTTATACAGGAAAAGAGGGCAGAACAAAATTTGTTTCAAAGAAGAAAGAAACTGAGATGTACCCAGAAAGAGAGGGAAAGTAATGAACTCATTTTAGGGGAAAAAAGGAGCAGAGAGCAACAGAGATAGAAAAATAATTTCAAAGTCAGTTGAGAGTGATGTCAGCATCATGGCTGACATGAGTTGTTTCCTTAGTCTCTCCCCTTTAAGTTATAACTAAATGGACATTCATTAACCAGCAGAGGATTCCCTGCACAGCACAACAGGACATCTGAGAGATCCAAGCAGCTACACATCTGAAGGTAGGAGGACTGGATCCCCAGGAGGCAGTTTAACTAGGTAAGTGCACCCCTCCCTCTCTGCAGTGGCAGCTAGCCAGGTTGTGGATACTCACACAGCAGCCAGGTGTGACGTAAGAGGAGGCAGGGACAGCCTGCCCTGCACAAATGCTTTCAGAGTTGCAGCATAGCCCATGGGAGTGCCCACCATGCTCTGGCAACCCCGCTGGTTGGAACTCTCTACACCAAAGGGTGGTTCCTCAGCCCCCATGAAGATGCCCACCTGCTGAGCACAGCACAGGCAAGAAGGTGCCCTGCCTGCTCAGAAGGTGCTCCTGCCCATGAAGCACAGCAGCCCACAGGACCCACCAAGTGGTGGCTCAGCTCCTTTGTAGGTGGCCCTCCTGCCTAGCATGCAGTAGCTCAGCTGCTCCCCTGCTGAGCACAGAGGACCCACATATGGTGCCCGACTCATCCACCCAGTGCCAAGGCCCTGCCTACATGGGTACGACCTGCGGAGTGAGTGTGGCCAGTCCAGGAAAATGCAGAGTAGCCCTACCTGCACAACTTCCAGCAGTCAGGGCAGGATCAGAAAACACATCCACTGCTCCCTCCCATTGGGGGCAGGCGGAATCTATGAACTGATACTACCACAAATGCACTAGTAAAGGATCAATTCATCAAACAACATGAAGAACTACAGTAACACTTCAGAGTAGAAGAAAAATGACACGTCTCCAGACACCAATCCTTAAGTCACAGAAATCAACAATCTAAATGATAGAGAATCCAAAATAGTTGTCATAAAGAAACTCAATGAGTTATAAGAAAACTCAGAAAGATAGTTCAATGAATTCAGGAATAAAATTAATGAGCAGAAGGAATACTTCACTGAAGAGATCGAAACTTTAGAAAGAAACCAAACAGATATTCTGGATATGAAGAACACAATTAATGAGATAAAAAATAATCTAGAAACCACAAAAAATAGAGCTGATGTTATGTAGGTCAGAATTAGTGATTTAGAGGATAGAAATATAGAAATGCTTCAGGTAGAGGAGGAGAGAGAACGAAGATTTTTTTAAAAATGAAGAAATTCTTCAAGAAATATCTGACTCAATTAGGAAAAGCAATATAAGGATTATAGGTATTCCAGAGGGAGAAGAGAAGGAGAAAGGAGCAGAGAGCTTGTTCAAAGAAATAATAGCTGACAACTTCCCAAACCTGGGGAAGAAACTGCACTTACAAGTACGTGAAGCCAATAGAACTCCTAATTAGGTCAATGCAAAAAGACCTTCTCTAAGGCATATACTATTAAAACTGGAAAAGTCAATGACAAAGGAAAAATATTAAGGGCAGCAAGGCAGAAGAAAATAACCTACAAAGGAGCCCCTATCAGGCTTTCAGCAGATTTCTCAGTAGAAAACTTACAGGCTAGGAGAGAATGGAATGATATATTCAAAATACTGAAAGACAAAAACTTTCAGCCAAGAATACTCTATCCAGTGAAACTATCCTTCAAATACAATGGAGAAATAAAAGCTTTTCCAGATAAACAAAAGCTGAGGGAGTTCATTGCCACTAAACCTCCCTTACAAGAAATGATGAAGGAAGCCCTCCTACCTGAGACAAAAAGGCAAAGGTTTACAAATCTTTGAGCAAGGAGATACATAGACAGAGAAAATAAGAAAATTGCAGGTCTCTATCCAAATAGGTTAGCAAACAATTAGAACAGAACAGATAAAGGCAAGCAAAGCATCAAAAATAACTGTCGACACTTCAATTTAGTCACAAACTCACAATATAAAAAAAGAAGAATTTGTGACAACAATGACTCAGAAGAGGAAGAGGAGAGGGATGGAACCTGCTTGGGCTAATGAAGATAAGATGCTATCAGAAAATGGACTATCTCATCTGCGAGACCTTTTATGCAAACCTCATGGAAACCACCAAATAAAAAATCAGAGCAGAGCCACAAATAATAGATAAAGAGAAAACCATCACAGAAAACTACCAAACTGAAATGGCAGTCAGAAATACAAGGGAAGAGAAACAACAAAAATATAGAACAACTGGAAAACAAGAGATAAAATGGCAGTATCAAGCCCTCACATACCAATAATTGTTCTAAATGTAAATGGATGGAGTTCTCCAATCAAAAGACACAGAGTGGCTGGATGGATTAAAAAACAAGATCCAACAATATGCTGCCTCCAGGAAACACATCTCAGCTCTAAAGACAAACACAGACTCAGAGTGAAGGGATGGAAGATGATACTCAAAGCAAATGGCAAACAAAATAAAGCAGGTTTTGCCATAGTTGTATCAGACAAAGCAGACTTCAAGATAAAAAAGACAATGAGAGACAAAGAGGGGCAGTATATAATGATAAAAGGGACATTCTACTAAGAGGACATAACACTTATGAATATATATGCACCTAACACAGGAGCACCAAAGTAAAGCAACTACTAAAAGACCTAAAGGGAGAAGCTGACAGCAACACAATGCCAGTAGGGGACCTCAACACCCCACTTACATCAATGGATGGGTCATCCAGACAGAAAGTCAACAAGGAAACAGTGGCCTTAAATGAAACACTAGACCAGATGGACTTAGATGTATATGGAACATTCCATCCCAAAATAGCAGAATACACGTTCTTCTCCAGTGCAGATAGAACATTCTCAAAGATAGACCATATGTTGGGAAACAAGGCAAGGCTGAATAAATTTAAGAAGATTGAAATCATATCATGCATCTTTTCTGACCACAATGCTATGAGAATAGGAATCAACTTCAAGCAAAAAGCTGGGAAATCACAAATATGTGGAGACTAAACAACATGCTACTGAACAACCTTTGGATCAATGAATAAATCAAAAGAGAAATCAAAAAATACCTGAAGAGAAATGAAAATGAAAATACAACATACCAACTCTTACGGGATGTAGCAAAAAGGGTTCTAAGAGGGAAATTTATAGCAACACATGCCCACCTCAACAAACAAGAAAAATCTCAAATAAGTAATCTTAAACTACACCTAACAGAACTAGAAAAAGAAGAACAAACAAAGCCCAGAGTCAGCAGGAGGAGAGAAATAATAAAAATTAGAGCAGAAATAAATGAAATGGAGACAAAAAAAAAATAGTAGAAAGGATCAATGAAAACAAGAGCTGGTTCTTTGAGAAGATAAACAAAATTGAGAAACTCTTAGCCAGACTCACTAAGAAAAAAAGACAGAAAACTCAAATAAATAAAATTAGAAATGAAAGGGGAGAAATCACAATGGATACCATAGAAATACAAAGGATTATGAGAGAATATAATGAAAAACTATATGCCAACAAATTGGATGACCTAGAAGAAATGGATAAATTCATAGACTTATGCAAACTCCCAAAACTGATCAAGAAGAAATAGAGAATCCGAATAGACCACTGAGTAAAGAAATTGAAACTGTAATCAAATACCTCCCAAAAAACAAAAGTCCTGGACCAGATGACTTCTCTGGAGAATTCTACCAAACACTGAAAGAAGAGTTAATACCTATCCTTCTCAAACTATTCCAAAAACTCGAAGAAGACTGAACACTTCTTAACTCATTCTATGAGGCCAACATCACCCTGAACCCAAAGCCAGACAAGGACAACACAAAGAAGGAAAATCAGAGGCCAATATCACTGATGAACGTAGATGCAAAAGTCCTCAACAAAATATTGGCAAATTGAATACAGCAATACATTAAAAGGATCATACACCATGATCAAGTGGGATTTATACCAGGGACACAGGGATGGTTCAACATCCACAAATCAATCAATGTGATACACCACATTAACAAAATGAGGAATAAAAATCACATGATCATCTCAATAGACGCAGAGAAAGCATTAGACAAGATCCCAAATTCATTTACGATAAAAACTTTCCATAAAATGGGTAGGAGGAAAGTACCTCAACATAATAAAGGCCATATATGACAAACCCACAGCCAACATCATACTTAACAGTGAAAACCTGAAAGCCATCCCTCTGAGAACAGGAACAAGACAAGGGTGCCCACTCTCGCGACTCCTACCTAACATAGTACTGGAGGTTTTGGCCAGAGCAATTAGGCAAGAAAAAGAAATAAAAGGAATCCAAATAGGCAATGAAGAAGTGAAACTCTCAGCTGTTTGCAACTGATATGATTTTACAAGTAGAAAACCCTAACAAATCCATTGGAAAACTACTAGAAATAGTCAACAAATACAGCAAAGTTGCAGGGTACAAAATCAATTCACAAAAATCAGTTGCATTTCTATACACTAAAAATGAACTAGCAGAAAGAGAAGTCATAAATACAATCCCATTTACAATAGCAACAAGAAGAATATAATATCCAGGAATAAATTTAACCAAGAAGGTGAAAGACCTAACACTGAAAACTATAAGACATTATTGAAAGAAATTGAAGAAGACATAAAGAAATGGAAAGATATTCCATGCTCATGGATTGGAAGGATAAACATAGTTAAAATGTCCATATTACCTAAAGCAATCTACAGATTCAATGCAATCCTAATCAGAATCCCAATGACATTCTTCATGGAAATAGGACAAAGAATCCTAAAATTTATATGGAACAACAAAAGACCCCAAATAGCCAAAGCAATCATGAGAAAAAAGAACAAAGTTGGAGGCATCACACTCCCTGACTTCAAAATATACTACAAAGTTATAGTAATCAAAACAGCATGGTACTAGCACAAAAACAGACACACAGATCAATGGAACATAATTGAAAACCCAGAAATAAAACCACACATTTATGGACAGCTAGTCTTCAACAAAGGAGCCAAAAACACACAATGGAGAAAGGAAAGTCTCTTCAATAAATGGTGTTGGGAAAACTGGACAGCCACATGCGAAACAATGAAAGTAGACCATTATCTAACATCATACACAAAAATTAACTCAAAATGGATTAAAGACTTGAATGCAAGACCTGAAACCATAAAACACCTATAAGAAAATATAGGCAGTACACTCTTTGACGTTGGCCTTAGCAGCATCTTTTGCATACCATGTCTACTCAGGCAAAGGAAACAAAAGAAAAAATAAGCAAATGGGACTACATCAGACTAAAAAGCTTCTGCAAAGCAAAGGAAACCATGAACAAAACAAAAAGACAACCCACCAACTGGGAGAAAATATTTGCAAATCATATATCCGACAGGGGTTAATTTCCAAAATATATAAAGAACTCATACAACTCAACAACAAAAAAACAAACAACCTGATCCAAAAATAGGCAGAGGATATGAACAGACATTTTTCCAAGGAAGATCTACAGAGGGCCAACAGGCACACGAAAAGATGTTCAACATCACTAATTATTAGGGAAATGCAAATCAAAACTACAATGAGATAAATTGCCGTTCACCTGTCAAAATGGCTATAATTACTAAGACAAAAAATAACAAATGTTGGAGAGGATGTGGAGTAAAAGGAACCCTCATACACTGTTAGTGGGAATGCAAACTGGTGCAGCCACTATGGAAAATAGTATGGAGATTTTTCAAAAAATTAAAAATAAAAATACCATACAATCCAGCCATCTCACTACTGGGTATTTATCCAAAGAACACAAAATCAACAATTCAAAGAGATTTATGCATCCCTATGTTCATTGCAGCATTATTCACTATAGCCAAGATGTGGAAGCAACCCAAGTGCCCATCAGTGGATGAATGGATAAAGAAGATGTGGTATACATATACAATGGAATACTACTCAGCTATAAAAAAGACAAAATTGTCCCATTTGCAACAACATGGATGAACCTTGAGGGTATGATGTTAAGTAAAATAAGCCAGACAGAGAAAGACAAACACCGTATGATTTCACTCACATGTGGAAGATAAGCAAACACATGGATACAGAGAACAGATTAGTGGTTACCAGATGGGAAGGGGGTGTGAGGGTGTGCAAAAGGGGTAAAGGGGTATATTTGTATGGTGATGGATAAAAATTAGACTATTAGTGGTGAGCATGATGCAGTCTATACAGAAACTGATATATAGTAATGGCACTTGAAATTACACAGTATTATAAACTAATATGACCTCAATAAAATAATTGAAAAAGTCAGTTGAACACAGGAAAAGGAGAAATCAGGACAAATATGTGCTTGAAGCCAAAGAATTAAAGTAAGATTAAACTTTGGTCTAAAGATTTCAACACAATTTAGAATTGTTTCTGAGGAATTCAGAGAGTATAGGAGAATAAATTACTGCAAAACATACAACTAAAATTTGAATAATGTTCCTTTCAGTATGACTTAGTAGGAAAAATGTTTGATTTTATAATAGTAGTTATTATTATTATTTATCTACACTTGAGAAGGAACAATGTAGAAGCACCTAGGTTTCCAATCCAATTTTGAAATATAAAAACAAAAGGATCAAATGCAAACAGCCCACCCCCCACCCAAAACACTCCACCAATATTTTGTGCTGTCTCCTATTTAAAAGTCTGTTCTCACAGACTTTCACTCACTGTGAAAAAATGAGAAAGATCTATTTTCTGTCTGCCTTGTAGCAAGAAAGCAGTTGCCACTGTATTTCCTTGCAGATGGAAGTGTTTTGTTCTCTGGTGCTCCTGAATATGCATTTGAGCCGTGAAGCCTGGGAAGGTTGTGACCAAAAGACTGTCCCTCTGAAATGGTGGCTAACAGAAACAGTAGGCCCAACACAATTAATCTAGGAGTGGCAGGGGTAGAGGAAGCAGCAGCTGGAACAACCCCAGAGAGGACAAACCATAAACAGACAGGCAGTGAGAAAGAACACACATGCTGTTTTCAGGAAAACTCCAAAAAGATGGCCCAAGTTGGGAGGATATATTTATTTCACGAACAACAATGCACCATCTGAAATAATCAGTGTACTTATTCCTTATGTGCCCTTTCTCACCCCAATTTTCTCCCTTCCCCCACTTCAGTCCCCTGATATTTTCCCTCAGATCAATATTCAGAGCTCAGTGTTTAGAAAACCTATAATGAGCTGGATTTTCACTTCAAATGTGGAGAGTTTTTTTTTTTTCAAAGAAGGGGGAAAGCACTACTGTCTACTGCACTCCAAGCTTTGTAGCATAAAATCTGACATGTCAAAGGCAAGAGAAGAAAGAAAAGGCAGTGAATGCATGTGCCGAGGGAGGAGGAGACCAATGTCATAGCAACGGCATTGTGTCTTGGAAACAAAAGGAGGATTTGGAGAAACTTGAAAGCTCCCAAATAAATCTACACACAAGTAATTTACTAAGTGGCAACCTGCAGCCCCAAAGGGAATATAACTCCTAAAATTCCAGAGAGAATAAATTTCTCAGCTGCCCTCTACCTTGGTCTCCGGCATTACAGCTGGAGGTTGAACTGTGGTTAAATCTAGATGGAAACTCATCTATTGTGGTAGCAAAAACAGTTCAGTTTCATATGACTGATTTTTGGGGCAGATCCCTTGATGTGACAATGATGGCTTCTTTGAAAGACTCTCTCAGTTGTGAATCAGACAGATGTATAAGTCAGGCAAATATAAAGCATGGCCCTACAAATACAGCTGATGTACTGATGGAAACTTCCTCATAAAAAATACTGTATTTTTATAGGCATCAACTGATTCCACGGCTCTGTAAAGAATATCCTTGTAGAATTTGCGTAGTGTATGCACTTGCATTTACAAAAGTTTATCGTTTAGAATAATTAAGCAGGGTTGGGGGAGGGAAGGATCTTTAGACTAACAGGAGAAAACGTGATATGGGGCTTCAAAGAATCACAGAATGCTGGAGTTGGGAAGAAGGGATCTTAGAGATTATGTAGCTCAATCTAATTTTACTCAAAACCAGAGATGGTTAATGATTTTCCTAATGTCATATACCTAGTAAGTGTTGGAACCAAGACTTTAATATGGGTCTTCTGACTCCAAATCCACTACTTTTAGACTATCTAATTATTTTAGCCTAAAAAACTTCCGCGATATTGATTGCTTATGTTCTTGCATTAATCGGGATAAGTAACTGCAAGATTCTGTAATAGACCAACTCAGTGGTTCAGCAAACAAAATTCATGTGAAGTCAAGTACAGTCATGCGTCACTTAATGATGGGGATACGTTATGAGAAATGGGGTCATTAGGTGATTTCATCGTTGTGCAAACTTCACAGAGTGTACTTAGGCAAACCTTGATGGTATAGCCTACTATACACGTAGGCTCTGTGGTATAGCCCACTGCTCCTAGGCTACAAACCTGTGCAGCATGTTACTGTACTGAATACTGTAGGCAATTATAACACAATGGTAAGTATTTGTGTATCTAAACATATAAAAGGTACAGTAAAAATATGGTATACAAGATAAAAAATGGTGTATGTATATAGGACACTTACCATGAATGAAGCTTGCAGGACTGGAATCTGCTCTGGGTCAGTAAGTGAGTGAGTGGTGAGTGAATGTGAAGCCCTAGAACATTACTGTACACTACTGTAGACTTTATGAACACTGCACACTTAGGCTACACCAAATTTATTAAAAATATTTTTCTTTCTTCAACAATAAATTAATCTTAGCTTACTGTAACTTTTTTACTTTACAAACTTTAAAATTTTTAAAAACTTTTTGACTCGTAATAATACAGCTTAAAACACAAACACATTGTACAGCTGTACAAAAATATTTCCTTTATATCCTTATTCTATAAGTATTTTTTCTATTTTTAAAATTTTTTATCTTTTTTTACTTTCAAACTTTTTTGTTAAAAATTAAGACAAAAACACATGCATTAGCCTAGGCCTACAGAAAGTCAAGATCATCAATAGTGCTGTCTTCCACCTCCACATCTTGTCCCACTGGAAGGTCTTCAGGGGCAATCACACACATGGAGCTGTCATCTCCTATGATAACAATGACCTCTTATGGAACACCTCCTTAAGGACCTGCCTGAGGCTTTTCTTGAGGAGGTGTCACTCTTTCTAGAAATATGTCCATAGTAGTTTGCTTGGTTTCTTTTTTTTTTTTTTAATCATAGATTTCCTTGTAAGTAGATAATGCACGATGAACGTTCTTCTCTACTAATGAAAACCTTTTGGTGTTGGGTTCAGTAAATCCAACATCGTAGTCAGGTCCACCCTTTTCTTTCATCATTACAAACAAACTTTTTGCTTTGGCTATGATCATTATGATGCTGAGAGAGACATATTTCTGTGTCTGGTCTTCAATTCAGGTCATTAGAAGTTTCTTCATGTCTGATACAGACCCTTCCCGAATTTTTGTTAGTCTGATTGCCTTCAATGAAACAGATTGTTTAACAGCTTCCATCACTTTGTTCTTGTTCTTCAAGATCGTAGCTATGGCGGGTGGGACATGCCTGACTTGTGAGCAATAACCGTCACTGATTTTCCATCTTCGTAGCCCTTAATTAAGTTTCCAGGTCAATCACTTGACATGGCCTCTTACTGGCAACATTAGCAGTGAATTTTGTATGCTTAGGAGCCATGATGAACAAAACAACATGAGATTGAATCAAGCACAAGAGAAAATGATGCCATCGAGAGACATCTAAACACAAGATGTATGAGGCTGCTGCCAGTGTAACACAGCATATTTTTTTACAGTAAATATTTTTTTATAAATAGAAAGAATACACTGTAAAATAACAATAAAAATTATGGTATAGGAAATACATAAACCAGTAACATAATCATTTATTATCATTATCATGTAGTATAGACTATACATAATTGTATGTGTTATACTTTTATATGACTGGCAGCCCCCAGGTTTGTTTCCACTAGCATCACCACAAATGTGTGAATAATATGTTGCACTACAATGTTATGATGGATACGATGTCATTAGGTGATAGAAATTTTTCCGTTCCATTATAATCTTATGGGACCACTGTTGTATATGCAGTCCATCATTGACCAAAACATTGTTATATGGCGCATGACTGTACAGGTAACTGGGGCCTCTTCTGTCCCATGAACTAGAGAACCAGACTCCCTTTAATTTGAACCACTATCATATCAACAGGTGGCTTTAGATCACAACATCAGTGAAAAAGAGAATGTAGATCAGCACACTAATTTTTACATGCTTCAGCCTGGAAGTTTTATGTGTTACTTCCACTCACATTTCATTGGCTAGAATTAGTCATATGGCCCCATTTAAACCAAAGGGGTCTGCGAAGTATAATCCCCTCATGTACCCAGGAAGGAGAAGAGAAATAGACATGGGTGAGCACTTATCATCTCTTCCACACATGCATACACGGTTTTCAAGAAGCACACAGTAAAGAAATATTACTATAAGAAGTATGGAGGCATTCTAGGTGATTAGATGGTAAAAATGAGACAAATACTCACTAAGAATTCCACTAAATTCTTACTGAAGCATGAAGGCCCGGCAAGAAATACTGATGGTTCATGAATTCATCTCTTTTAACGCAGTCATTCTAAATCCCCAAGTCAGGCCTCACAAACATTATGATCCAAAATATCGGCCACATGCTTTGTCTGTAAAACGCTACAGATCAGAACTCTAAATTAGATCTCTCTTTCCAGGGCATTTTGTAGCTTTCAGTTGGCCTCATGTCAGGGAGCTGTGCCTCCAATAAAATGGATACAAATATTTCTGAAGCTCATTGACGGCTGCTCCAAAGCCAGGCCAGAGCCCAGCCCTGGAGAGCATGTGCTTTGCTGGCACATGGCATGTCCTGCTCACATGGTCTAGGGTGTGCCTGGAGAGTTTCCAATTCTAGAAAACCACAAAGTTTAGCCATGGGCTGTTCAAGCTCATCATCAGCTTCTTGTTTTCCTATTTGTAGTTTTTAAGACACAATATTTGCTGCCTCCTCACCCATTTTGTTGAAGGGAACACTGTAGTGGTGGTTAGTGGTGGTTTACCAAATACTAGAATACTAGAATAACAGAAATTTAAATTTCCTGATAGAAATGCATTTTGAGTTGGTTGTGATATTGAAGACTTTCATTCATACACACACACACACACACACACACACACACACACACACTATAGAGACTTTTTTAGAATGGAGCTTCTCAGTCTTAAATGTGCAAACACATTATATTGGATATTGGTTAAATGCAGATTCTGATCCAGAAGGTCTGGGATGGGTCCTACAATTGTGTCGGTCCAACAAGCTCACAGGTGATGCCAATACTGCTGATCCCTCCAGTGGATCAGTCAAGCTATAGGTATCTCACACAGGCCCCCTGGGATTCTTTTCTCCAGGTTCATTGTATGCAGTCCCCAGGGGTTACCTGTTTTGCTGTTAAAGCCTCTGAAGGATTGCCCTTGGGCTATTGTTTATGTCCTCCCCTCTCCATTCTCTGCAATTGGTATCCAGTGGCTCACAGATACAGAGGAACAAAAGCCTAGCCTCCTTGCTGAAAGGTGGGACAAACTCTGGGGGTGATATCTGCTTCGGAGCTTCTCAGCAGAGTGGGATCAGGCTGGAACTAGACTTCACCTGAAACCACATCCTTACCCTATTCTGCTTCTCTCTTCCTTAAAGGTTTCTTTGGAAAGCACTTCCATACAAAACCCCACCTTAGGCTCTGCTTACAGGAAACCTGCTTAAGACATTCGCAGGCCACACTTTGAGAAGCAGGTCTAGAGTGCTGTAGAATTAGCTGAAGTAGGGTGTAGTAGACTTGGGATCAAACAGATTGGGTTTTTAAAAATTTAACTGATACCTGCTCAACACAAGGTTGACATAAGGGAAGCCATACTGTAGAAAATAAATCATATTGTAACTTTGAATGACCTCTGACTAACTCTGTGGATTTTATGGCCCCTGCCAGCTGCTATAAGTTGATAACTTTGTTCTTTTGACTTCCTTAGGAATGTAATGACCCCCAGGCAGAGAGTCTATGCTGATAGCCATCATCAATGACAACTGAAAGATCAGGGTACAGGGCATTGCTCCAGCCTCTGATGCATATCAAGTAAAACAAGACTGTCAGGAACTAAGACCAGATGGATGCCTCCAACCAGAGATCAGATGGATGCCCCGGCCCTGAGACTAGATGACTCCCCCACCCAGAGACCAGCCCTCTATATAACTGGCCTGTAGTCTTTGTTCTGTAAGATGGTTCTTTCAGACAGTAGTCGGCCATCTTCCCCCTTGCTAACAACCTGTAATAAACTGCCCTTTTTTCTCTGCCACCATCTTGCCTCTTGATGATTGGCTTTTGTCTTGTGGCGAGCAGATCGTGCCCTTTGTGCGGTAACATAACGAAGCCTTTTTTAGCTCTTACTCTAAGCTAGGAGTTGTTACATGCTCTTTAGAAATATTAACTCACTGACTCTTCATGCAAACTCTCTGAAGTAGGAACGATAATCAGCTCCATTTCACAAATGAAGAAACCAAGAGACCAAGTAAAGCGAACAAGGTTATCCACCTGGAAAGTGGCAGAGCTGGGAATTGAATTCAGACACTCGGTTCCATAGTCTGTGCTTCCAACTGTTAAATGCCCACTTCCCCCTCCTGTAACTGTGGCCTGTACTTTTACGACCCCCCACAGCCTCATCTGCACAATAGGAATAATATCTACCTTTGGGATTATTTAAGGATTAAAGCAGATAATTATACAAAGTGCCCAGTACAGAGCTGAGCACATTTTAGGTGTGTTGTTGACTTCCTTAAACTAATCTCTTTAGTACTCACCTGGGATGTCGATGTCATCTTGCCAACCAAGACTCACATCACACTTTAAAGACTATTGCCCAGCCTGGTGTGGTGTATATGTTCTTTTGGTGAACAGCATCAGGTTCCAGGTCTATTTGCGTTTAAATAGTTTGAACTTTTTGACCTTACTTGTCAAAAGCCCTACTAGATGAGGCTCATTGTGGTTGACTAGAAAAGATAAACAAAGCCCAAGTCAATTTCAGGCATGCTGAGATTTTGCTTTTCAGAAAGCTGATGGAAAATGCCTCTCATTCAGATTGGGGGAGATGACTCCTGAGGTACAACATGCAGACCCTAGAAACACGTCAGGGTCTTCTAGATGGACCAAAGCTTGACTCAAAATGACGTGTGGAATACTGCCTTGATGAAATGGTTACTTCCAAGTATACTAAGAGCTGAGCTCTTCCAGAAGTCTTGGAAAAGAAAGACTGACAGACCTAGTTAAGATGCTGGAATCACCCGTGTGAATTAATGTACAACACATACCAAGAAGCAAGGAGACAGAGATGGGGGTTAACACACTTAGGATAGAGTTCAAGTGGGATAGAAGGATCAACCCTGGGATAGGTAAATGTTCATATGTCATGTTTCTCTCTGTGTTGCATCAGCCTTCCCCACTGGTCATGAGGACCAGAGCTGAGGTTTAAGCAAAGGGTCTGGCAGATTGAAGGTGCCCATAGCCAACACACATAATGAAGGACATCTAACATGGAAAAATTCGTTTATAAAAAAGATGTTGGCAAAAAAAGATGTTGGAAGATCTGAAAAATGACATGGTGAGACAACCCAGGGATTAGTAAAAGTGGAAGTATCTACCGTCCTTAGGGCTGAGGGACAAGGTGGGCAGGTGCTTGTTATCAGAATCCAGGAACCACCCTAGCTGGAGGTGGGAGCACGAAGGAGATGATTTCTGAAGGAGAGAGAGAGAGAAAGAAGCACCCTGACGTCTCCCTTTCTCCTGTTTTCTCTCTTGTCAGTGCCTGACATGGGATAATGTAGTTAGACGCCAGTTGGCAAGAGAGCCTGGAGAATGTAGAGGGCAGAAGCAGGTCCCTGCAACGCAGAGCAGAGCAGAGGAAGAGTGGTGAATAGGGACTTGTGTGGTACCCCAGTTAAGTTACCTGGTAGTGACAAGGTAAGTCCTACTGAACAGGGAACCCATGGAAACTCCAGCTTCTCTAGCTCCCAACTTAAATGTGAGAACCACTAAGCTAATAAGTCAAGGAATAGAGCTATTATCTGTTATAATAATAATTATTTTAGAGCCAACCAAGTTCTGCTTTATGTGTCAGATTAGACCCAATGACATCAAAGATTTTTATCATCCTGTGATTTACCTTCAAGATTCTATGAGTTGAAGAAAATTTTATCCTTGAAAGACTAAATGAGATTTTAAAAGCCAATTTGTATATTCATCCATGGTGGATAATTTTAAAACCGAGATGCAATCACTATTTTGAGAAGAGATCATTCAAAGAAACTAAATACTAGTAGAAAGAAAAGGTCTTATTATATTTATTATTAAGAAAAGAATTCCAATTTTAGCTGCAAGTAGAATATTTCTTGCATTTAATGATTATGTAGCAATTGGCTAAGGAGAGACAAGAGGATATTTTTATTTGTGATGAGAGTGGCTTTACTTAAATCAAAACCAAAAGGATAATAGTAATGATTCACTGAGTATTTCCTATGTATCAAAAGCTGTGCTAATTGCTCTAGAGCAGAGTTTCTCCACACATACACTATTGACACTGTAATGAGGGCTGTCTCGTGCACTGTAAAATGTTTAGCACAATCCTTGGCCTCTATCCACTTGATGGACCCTTCCCCTAGTTGTGAATCAAATATGTCTCCAGACATTACAAAATGTCCACCCTGGAGGGAAAACCGCCCCTGGTCGAGGACCACTGCTCTAGAGGCATTAACCTGTTCTTATGCCCAGGCCACAAATAAGGAAAATGAGGCTTACAGGGGGTAAATTATGTGCGCAACCTCATGCAGACAGTGAGTGGAGCAATCAGGATTCAAATCCAGATCCAACTCTAAACCTGCTACTTAATCTCAACATGGAGGTTTCTTCTCTTGTTTTACTCCTTCCTTCTGATTTTCTGAGAAGTATTGGAGGATGATTTTTTTAATTTGGAGAAAAATATCAGGAAAAGCAGCAGTTATTTTTGGATTTGAATCTACAATGAGAGATTAACTGGATTTCTGATGAGATGGTGGTTTTATGCTGCTTAGTTCACAGAAATTTGGAATGTAAGAAGCGTCAGAGCTCATCTGTTCCCGAAAATGCTATTGTAGACATGCAAACCCTTAAAAGCAGCATCTGACAGCACTTGGTTCATTTCAGGGGAAGAGAGGGACGTGCTGAAAAGCCTCCCTATTTTTGTGTGCTGTGATTCTGACTGAAGCTCCTTTCTCTCTAATGTTGTGCCACTGCAGTCAATGATCAATTTCTACTTCATGTAGCCAAGGTCAGGTGTGTGGGAATAACAGGCTCTCTACCAACACCATGTAGGAATGATTTATTGCTTTTCCAGAAGAGGATTCTTGACATTTTGAAAATGTAATGTAGTGCAAGAGTAATTAAGCCAAAGGTAGACTGCTGAACAATTGATTAGCATTGTCAGAGAAACATGATTATCTTAGATGCTTCAAGACCTGATTTCTGCAGCTATGAATTAAAGGTTAGTAATTAAATTTATGGGCCACGGCCACCGTCTCCAGGTGGCATTTCACATGGGAGTATTTGTGTTTTGAGAGGACAGGCAAATAAAGCAAACAGCAGTCGCCTCTTTACTAACAGCTTTTGGTTAAAATGTCTCTTCAGAGACAAAAGAAAAATAATATTGAGTCAATCTGATCTATAAATCAAGTTATTGCTTATTATATCCAATAATGTTTTTAACAAGCAAGTTCTAGTTACCTTTCAAATAACCAAATCAAAGAGAGAGAGGTAAGTTTAATAAAAGGTATTCATACCCATCAGACTAATCTACTAGTGTGAGGGAATATTTAGTTATGAGTCATCTCTTGTTTTCTCCATCCAGCCAGGCAGCTCCTTTCTGAAAACTGTCCCTTCCTCATTCTCATCCTTCCATCCACATACTTACGGAAGCAGATATATCACAAAACATGACTTCTCTCCTCTGGCCATATTGATGGGTCCAGGGGTAGATACATAACCCAAACTAAGGCAATCAGAATCCTTCCCTGGGGAATTTTTTTCCATTCAATGATTTTTAGTATATTCACAGAGTGTACAACCATCACCATAATCAATTTTAGAACATTTTTATCATCCAGAAAGAAACCCCATGCCCATTAGGAGTCATTCCCCATTCTTCCTTTTCCTCCACATCCAGGCCTAGGCAATTGCCATTCTACTTTCTGTCTCTATAGATTTGCCTATTCTGGACATTTCATAAAAATGTAACCATACAATATATGGTCTTTTGTGACTACTTTCTTTCACTTAGCATAATGTTTTTGACATTCATCCATGACATAGCTTATATCAGTATTTATTCATTTTTATGGCTGAATAACACCCCACTGTATGAATATACCATATCTTGTTTATCCATTCATCAGTTGATGGACATTTGGATTGTTTCCACTTTGGGGCTATTATGAGTAATGCTGCCTGCTATGAACATTCGTGTATAAGTTTTTGTGTAAGTTTTGTTTTTATTTGTCTTGGGTATACACCTAATGAGTAGAATTGGTGGGTCATATGTTTCGAGGAACTGTCAAACTGTTTTCCAAAGTGGCTACACCATTTTACACTCCCATCAGCAACGAATGAGGGTTCTAATTTATCCACATCCTCACCAACACTTATTATTGTCCATCTTTTTTTATTTCAGCCATCCTAGCGGGTGTGAAGTGGTTTCTTATTATGGCATTGATGTGCATTTGCCTAGTAACTGATGATAGCGAACATCTTTTCATGTGCTTACTGGCCATTTGTATATCCTTTAGGGATAAACGTCTACTTAAATCCTTTCCCCATTTTTTGATTGGGTCTTTCTATTATTCAAGTTGGAAGAGTTATTTATATATTCTTAATAGAAGTCTCTTATCAGATATATAATTTGCAAATATTTTCTCTCATTCATTAGGCTGTCTTTTCACCTTCTTTCAGCAGAAAAGTTTAAGTTTTGATTTAGTCCAATTTATCTTTTTTTTTTTTTTTTGAGGAAGATTGGCCCTGAGCTAACATGTGTGCCAATCTTCCTCTATTTTGTATGTGGGATGCGGCCACAGAATGGCTTCAGGAGCAGTGGGTAGGTCCATGCTTGGGATCCAAACCCATGAACCCCAGGCTGCCTAAGCAGAGCGTGCGAACTTAACCACGCCACTGGGCTGGGTCCTATTTTTTTCTTTTGTTGCTTGTGCTTTTAGTGTCTCATGAGGAAACCATTGCCTAACTCAAGATATACTCATATACTCATGTACTTTCTTCTAAGAGTTTCATAGTTTTAGCTCTTCCATTTAAGTCTATGATCCATTTTGAGTTAATTTTTGTGTTTGGTGTGTTGTAGGGGTCCAAATCCTTTGTTTTTTTTATTTGTGTGTCCCAGTACCATTTGTTGAAAAGACTACTTTTCTCCCATCAAATTATTTTGGCACCTATGTAGAAAGTCAACTGACTATAAACGTAAGGGTTTGTTTCTGGATTCTGAATTCTATTCCATTGATCTATATGCCTACCTTATTGATGCCAGTACCACATTTTCTTGATTATTGTAACTTTGTAGTAGGTTTTGAAATCAGGAAGTGTAGTCCTCTGATTTTCTTCTCCTATTTCAAGATTGTTTTGGCTATACTGGGTCAGTTGCATTTCCTTATGAATTTTATGACGAGCTGGTCAATTTCTGCAACAATGGTGTCTGGGATTTTGACAGGGATTGTGTTAAATCTGTAGATCCGCTTTGGGACTATTGCCATCTTTACAAATACTAAGTCTTCAGATCTATGAAGATTTGGAGGAAGATGGGATGTCTTTCCATTTATTTAGCTCTTTTTAAACTACTTTCTGTAATACTTTGTAGTTTTCAGAGGACAAGTTTGTGCATCTTTTGTTAAATTTATTCCTAAGTATTTTATTCTTTTTCATGCTATTGTAAATTGCATCTTGGGGATTTAAAATAAGGATTAAGCAATCCTAGCCTCAGTTTGTCTAGTCTCTTTGAATGGCAGAAATGTAAATCTAGCTAATGTTAGTGACCATTTTTTGCTTTGTGGTAGAAATACAAAAAGCCATAACAAGCAGACACAGAAGTGAGAGATGGAGAAGACTCCCAGGACTTCTTTTGGTTTTGGAGGCTCTGATGTTAGGTCCATTTTTAGGCCAGATGCATCTCTATCCTTTATGACAATCCTTTGCTTTTGCTTGAACGACTTCCAGTGTGATTTTGCTGTGCCCAACTAAAATTCCCAGCTAACACACTATTAGCGTGCAGAAAACAGAACCTGCTCTTGTTGTTAGGAAAGAAATGGGTTGCTTCAGTGTCACTTCCATCTCTCAGCTCTCAGTTAATCACTCATTTTTATCTCAAGTGAAATCAACAACATAATATTTTAATGGTCATCATCTATCCCATGAAATTACCCATCCACATTAAGCTTTTTGGCACTCTTATCATGTTAAACTACCCAAATTATAATAGAAGTGCCTAAGCTATGAGAACTGGCACTAGATTTATAGAATCAAGCAGAGGGCTTAATGTATACCTCTGTTGGGCAGATAGTTCACCAAAATGTGATAGTTGTTGGAAATTAGCAACATAAAGTGAAACTGTTTTAGAAATCTTTTAGCAAAGTCACAAGCCTAAACCCCCTGCTGCTATTTGGGTTCTAGACCAATAATTCTTAAACCTGCTTTTGATACATGCTTGTCACCAATTATCTCAAAGGATATTATGAAATTTTCAAAATACATCTAGGTTCAATTTAATCATTTTAATATACATTTATAATGTATAGATAATACTTTGGGAGTATGTCATGTAAGTCCTTCCTCCTGCCATTGTGAATCATATAACCAGAAAGATAGCATTCCAGCCAATGGATTTTATAAAAGTTCAAAAAAGCCCAGATCTGGGGCTGGCCTGGTGGCATAGTGCACACTCCACTTTGGTGGCCTGGGGTTCGCAGGTTCGGATCCTGGGCAGAGACCTACACAGAGCTCATCAAGCCATGCTGTGGTGGTGTCCCACATACAAAATAGAGGGAGATTGGCAGAGATGTTAGCCCTTTAAACCACTAAACCATATCTTTGATATGATAATCCAACTTCTATAAAATTATTCTAAGAAAATTATCAAAGATGTGCAGTGAGGATGTTCAATACTGCATTACCAATAATAGCATTAAATGTAAAGACAGACTAAAGGTACAATAGAGATTACATACATTGATTTTAGTCCATTCACACGATGGAATATTAAAGAGCCATTAAGAGTAATGTTTTAGGACTTTTAATGACATGGAAAAGTTTTCTCAATACAGTAGGTAGAAAAAGGTACTGTTATATAATATTCCAATTTGGTAAAATAAATTTTATATGTGTCTATATTTATGCACAAAAGAAAACCTAGAAGGCTAACAAATTATCTTAGAAAATACGAAGGTTATTTTATTCTTGTATTCTTTTGTATTTTCCATACAGCATTTATTATCATTCTCATAAGAAAAAGTGAATGTTATCCCATAAAATTTATTTTTAAAAAAGTAACAAATAACGTAGATGACAATGATCTCTTCAGGAGACAAAACACTGTGTTTGATTCTACCTGAATTGAAGGAGACAGTGTCCTAGATCTGGCTCAGCTACTGAGTCCTCTCTACGGATGAGAGAAAGAACAAAAAAACCTGTGTCCTTACGTGCCATTTCCTGTCTTAATAATACCTGTCCTATCTATTTTTCAAGGTTGTAAGAGGGAGCTAACTTAAGAAGCTACTTTGAGAAATATAACAAAAGTCTAAGATATGATTATTAATGATCATTTATAAAATAACAGGTAATAAAAGTGTAACATTAATGCTTCCTTAGCAGACATGCAGCCTATTATAACTGCATAAGTTAATATCAGAACTTGTTTTATAATAGAAGGTAGATTTTTATGAGTGTTTTGGAAGAATAGCTTCTATTTTCCCAAGATTCTTAAGGTTACAGGAACTAAGAGACCTCGGTCTTCTTTTGTTCCCTTTGCTTCCTTTTAAAAGGAAGGGCAAGGTAAAGTGTGTACTAATTAGTACTATACTACTGCCAGAATTTAGTTATTTAATGTAGTACTTAAATATTTTATTAAAATATTGACCAGGATATGGGAAAGCACAGAGGGTAACCCTAGGTATTCTGTTTTCTGCAATAACCCCAGCAGCACTTTCTGGCTTCTAGAAGGGCCCAATTTGTCACACTTAAAGTTCCAAGGCCAGTGTCTTCTCCAGCTTCCCAGGATTACTTTGGGCTCCACAACCCAGACCAAATACAGAGAAGTTCTTCATCCACTGCTTTGGCCCTGAACCAGCGAGACAGGAGATATCAAAGAGCCTACAAATCCTTTCCTTGTGGTCCCTGTTGGCAGATTAAGTTAAATCACTTCCAAAGGGGAGGAAACAGTTTATTTTCTTTTTGAAGTAAAAATATATCATCATATCACATCATATATCATATCACATCATATCATATATCATACCATGATATAATATCAAATCTCTTCCAATGAACCAACAGTCAAGAGTTCAGTGTGTGGCAGAGTCTGACCTCAGATCATCACATAATTCAATTCTCCCCACTACACCAAATTCATCAGAGTAATCAAGTTCCATAAACACAAAATATATATACAGCTAATAGTTAATAATAGTATACTAAGTGCTAAAAACCACTATGTTTTTTCATTTTGCAGATGAGAAAACTGAGGCCCAGGAAGACTTGCCCAAGGTCACACAACTTACAAGTTGCAGAGACAGAACTCAAATAAAGATTAACTTTATCTTCATGTGTGTTTCACACGACTCTTTACACAGATTTTGGGAAACGGACTGCCTGATACAGAAAGATATTTATTCCTATCTGAAGTATATAGGGTTATTACACCCTCCAGCTTGCCAATAGCACAAGGCCACATACACTTAATACATTATCTGAACCAAAAAGCTGTCTGAATGTCCACTTGTAAGTTTCATTTGGTGAGAAAATCAATATTTCATTAGGCTGTATGGAATTTGGCAATTATTCCAAGGGATATTGTGATGGTTAGAGAAATAACATTAAAGGATGTTCCACAACAAGGGAAAAATATGATAATACCATATAGCTTCTCAACACAGTGGTAAGTGAATATGTAATAGTAGATAAATTTTAAAAGATGTCAAGAGTAAATACACAGATTCTGACTCTAGTAATGACCAAGTAGCTCCTAACAGACCAATCCTTCTGCATAAATATTAAAAGCAAGTATCTAAAGGTGTGGGAGAGTGGCAAAAAGCAGGTATATATTGAAGGAGAATCACCACTTGGAAGAGGGGAATGGTATGGGGTGCATTTGCTGATCTTTTACAGCTTTCAGCCTGATGGAAAGCTTTAGTCTGTGCATTTCTTGGTGGTTAAAATTCAGATAGAAACTTGCAGTCTTACTGGCTTGAAGAACCAGAGAACAAAGTTCAGAGCAACTACAAGTGCTGGAAAATGATGGAGGAAATTCCAAAAGGAGAGATTCATAGAGGGAGAGCACCAATTTCTATGTATAAATTTTCCCTAAATCTCTGACTGATCCCTGAGCTATGCATATGTGGGGCAGACTCCAAGAAGCCCAAGTCAGGCTACAAAAAAAGTTCATTAGGATTTTCACTGCAACCTACTGTAGAGGAGACAGAGAGTACAGATTGAGTTCAGTTGAGTTAAACATTCTTTAGAAAAAAGAAATCAATACTCTTCAGAGGAACACAACAGAATGTAGAGTCTCTCTGGATCTAATTCACAATGCTTACAATATTATCTAAAATTACTCAACATAATAAAAAATGAGAAAACATGATTCATTCAAGAGAAAAAACAATCTATAGAGACAAACTTCAAGATGACTCAGATGTTGGGTTTAACAGATAAAGTTTATAGAGAAAATTCTAGTAATGAGTAAAAAGAAAAGAAATCTAGCAGAAAAAAGGAAACTACAAAAATGAACCAAGTATACTTTCAACAATAGATTGATCATCCAGACACAAAAATCAATAAGGGAACACTGGACTTTAAACTACACATTAGATCAGATGGACCTATCAGACATTTACAGAACATTCCATTCAATAGCAGTAGAATACACGTTGTTCTCATGTGCACATGGAACATGATGCAGGATCATACGTTAGGCCACAAAACAAGTCTTAATAAATTTAAGAAGACTTAAATCATATCAAGCATCTTTTCTGACCACAATGATATGAAACTAGAAATCAATTACAAGAAGAAAACTGGAAAATTCACAAATGTTTAGAGATTAAACAACATGCTCCTGAATAACCAATGGGTCAAAGAAGAAATCAAAAAATATCTTGAGACAAATGAAAATAGAAACACAATATACCAAAACCTATGGGATGCAACAAAAGTAGTCCTAAGAGGGAAGTTTATAGTGATTAACACCTATATTAAGAACAAAGAAAGATCTCAAATAAACAACCTAACTTTACACCTCAAAGAACTAGAAAAAGAAGAACTAAGCCTAAAGTTAGTGGAAGGATATATCAAGATAGTTGGATATTTTAACACTTCTCTTTCAGCAACTGATAAAATGGCATCAAAAATCCACTAAAGATGTGGAAGATCTGAACATAATATTAACCCCTTGACCTAGCTGACATTTATAGAATACTCCACCCAACAACAGCAGAATATACATTTTTTTCAAGTGTACATGTACCATGTACCATCATACATGTACCACAGCCATAAGGTGGGCCATAACACAAGTCACAACAAGTTTAAAGGGATTGCAATCATCCAGAGTGTGTTCTCTGGCAAAATTGAAATTAAATTAGAAATCAGTTAAAATAGAACTACATAAAACCCAAATATTTAGAAATTAAACATATATAAACTTCTATATAATTCAATTATTAAAGAAGAAATCATAAAATTGGAAAATATTTCTACTAAATGATAATAAAACCATATCAAAATATATGGGGTGCTGCTAAAGAAATGCTTCAAGGAAAATTTATAGCTTTATATTATTACATTAGTAAGGAATGAAGGCTTAAAATCAATGATCTAAGTTTCCAGTTAACAAATTAGAAAAAGAAGAGCAAAAATAATCCCAAAGTAAATAGGAGAAAGGAAATAATAAAAATTAGAAATCAATGAAATAGCAAATATACACACAATCAGGAAAATTACCAAAGCCATATCCCTAACTAGATTGATATGTGTGTGTGTTATCCTAGGCATTAAAAGGATGGTTATGGACTATTATAAACAACTTAATCCATAAATTCAACAAGCAAGGTAAGTAGACAAATTCCTTAAAAAATACTGATACAAGATAAAACAGAAAATCTGAATATCTCTATTTCTACTAAAGACATTGAATTCATTGTCAGCAAACTCCAAGCCCAGATGGTTTTACTAGTATTTTTTATCAACTATTTAAGGAAGAAATAATACCAATCATACAGAAATCATTTTAGAAAATAGAGAGAATACTTCCCAACTCATATTGTAAGGCTAGCACAACCCTGTTATCAAAAGCCGACAAAGATGTTACAAAGAAAAAAAATTACAGAGAAATATACCTCATAAACATAGATTTGAAATCCTTAACAGAATCCTAGCAAACTGAATCCAGCAACATGTAAAAAGAATGCTACATCATAACCTGGTGGCATTTATTCCAGGAAGGCAAGGTTGGTTTAACATAAAAAAAATCAATTACTGTAATTCACCATATATATAGAATTAGGTGAGCTGGCTTACCTATATGACAAAACATTACATGGTCATTAAAAAGATCAAATTTGACCTCTATATATTGTCCTGAAAGGAGCTTTATCATATATTGTTAGTGGGGGATGAGGAGAAACAGAAAAAACCAATAAAGTAAAATGTATACAGAATAAAGGCTTATGAGTTAGTGTTTTGTTATCGTTGCTGTTTTCAATAATATGTACACAGAGGAGCTGCCTTTTCCTCATAGTCCAGCCACATTTTTGGAAAAATCTAAGAACAATCATTTCTAAAGAATCTGAACTATTTGCACATGAATCATTACCTACACGGCATGACTAAAAGTTAGTCTTTTAAAAAAATTTGTTTATTTATTTTCATTGGAGTTCACAAAGAAGAATTCAAGTTTCTGATAATTAAGAGCTGATGTTGTTATAGAGAAAGACAGCAACATTTCCTTAAGACGTATGAACAAAACTGATTGACTTCTCAGAGGATTTTCATTCTGTCTTATCAGGTACCAACTACTGATAAACAGGCCAGAAAAAATGACAGCAGCTAATTTATTGAGGGCTTACTCTTTACCAGGCACTAATATGAGCACTTTACATGCAGTACTTCATTTCATTTTGCTTTATTCTCACAACAATCCTAATGCTATTACCCAATTGTACAGATGAAGAAAGTGAGGCACAGAGAAGTTCAGTAACTTGCCCACGGTCACATAGCAAGTAAAATGGCAGAGCCAGGATTTGAATCCAGGCAGCTGGCTCCAGAGCCTGTGGTGAAAACAAAACCTATGGTTTTGTTAGACATGACTCTGAAAAACATTTTACCTTTGATGTGCACGTATTTGGTACATTTAAGAATATTTTTTAGCTCAAACTGTAAAGATTAAAGTGCATTATTTTATAACTACAATAGCCTATAAAACAAGTCATTTAAACTCATCCATCCAAATATTTACTTGAGAAGGAAATTAACACTTTCCACAAAGGGAGTGGTTAAGAGAATAATAAATGTGAGGTGAAATGCTTGAAGGAGGCAGAAATGAAAGAAAAGAGCTTCCTTGGAAAGAAACTCAAAGGAACTCCCTGAGAGGCATGGGCATATTACAGCAGATATTCATCTTTCCCAAAGGAGAGGGACCGAAACTTCCCCAACACTTCCATTCTGGAATGCCACCATAGCCTATCATGCAGTCAAGGTGACCAACATCTAAGGGTGCCTTCAGACACTTCAGGAGAGTTTCCAGACTCACAGTGACTGGGCCAATGCTGAGGTAGGGCTGGGGATACAGAGGAACACAATCAGAGTTTCAGCTCATGAGCAATTCCCTGTCGAAGGTGTTCCTTTGCTTCCCAAGGCATCTGTGGAACATTTATTCAGAGTCTTCCAGGCATTAGGAATGTAATATCTGGAATAAAAGCACCAGATGAATTCCAGTTTTCAGAACTACGGGGTATGAGTCAAGATTAAATATTGATATTATGTTGGGTTTGTGTCCAAATTAAATATTGAGATTACATCATTAGATAGGAGTTATTCCTTATCTATGATTTCTGCCCATCCTTCAGATTTCAGGATAAATGCAACTTCCGGTTATTTTCTTTCATAATCTTTATTAAAGTTTGCAATTTTAGCATTGTTTGTCTGTCATTAATTATTTGTTTTCTTGTTTATTGCTTGTATCCTATGCACCAGAAGCCAGGAAGCTTGCCAGTTTTATTCAGCACTGAATCCTTATAACTGTCTAAATCCTAGAATAGTGCCTGGTAAAAGGAGGAGCTTAATAAATGACTAAATGAATGAATGACAAGTGAATGAAGGAAGGAAGGAAGCAGAGTTTAAATGTGGATGTAGGGTGATCAGTAAGCCTCAGTGGCTAGGTAATTAATTGACTCATGCCCAAATACTAGTTTTGTTGCCTACAGTATAATTCCACTAAGTGGTTCAGCAAAATTATAAGCAATTATATTCATCTGTCTGCTGCAATCTCTTGAGTTTTTGAAATTGGAAAGATCAAGAGTATAAATTTTGAGAATCTCGTGTGCAGCAAGGCAAACTCTAGGGTATATAAGAATTACCTGGGGAGATTTTTAAATGTCCATTCCCAGCCCCCACTCTACCAATGATGTGCTCTACTAAAATGAACACAAAGCAGGGAGTCAGGAGACCTGGGATCAAATCCTGACTCTGGAAAGACTACATGAACCTGGGAAAGATATTTCTCTTTCGCGTGCCTCTCCACATGAGCAATATGAGAGGAACAGACTAAATAAAATTTGACTTCCTTTCTCGCTATGGCATTATGTAGTTCCGTGGGTCTGTACATATTCGAGCACTACGTTAGGCCTTGCGTGGAGTATAAAGAAATATAATTTATAGTCCTTCTTAAACAGGAAGAAAATAATTTAAATAATTCAAAAGCTAAATAACAATACCACATTTCTTGGGTTCTAAGATGCAAATCTTTCCTTCCACTTTTAAGGTTTTAGAAATTGAGATGTATCTTACAATTGATATTAAAACAAACCTTCAAGGAAGAGGAATGAATTGTGACATAGTTATCTTCCTTTGTGTATTAAGTGAACCGATCCATTTCTAGAAGGTACACCTCAGTTAGGGTGATCATTTGAATCTTACCTGAAACTTGGACACCTAAGGGTTGCTTAAAATGTCTTCTAAAATGATAATACTGTGTTGCAATACTGAAACAAACATTTATTGGATAAGTAGAGGACTGCTGTTAACATAGCAGGCAACACCAACAATGGCAGAAGCATCTGCCACATTTGACAGGATGATTCAGAGAAGTTCAAAGTGAGGAGAAGTTGGCATATCTGATTTATCCATCTTGAAAGGCTATTAGGCAGTTGCTGAACACCTACCCATCAAAAACCCCTCCCACTTTTAAGAGAAGCTAAATATGTAATTACATTTAAGGAGAGAGGAGAAAGATATGCTCAGTCAGATAGAAAGTGCAGGAGAAGCCCCAGTATGCTCCAATACGTCTCAAGATTATTCTACGAGAAAGCAGGTCAGTGGTTGCCTGGGGAGAACCACTGGTGGGGAGTGGGAGGGAGGGATGACGAAGGGGTACAACGAATCTTTTAGGGGTGATGGGTATGTTCATTACCTCGCTTGTGGTTATAGTTTCATGGGTATATACGTATTTCATTACTCATCAAATTATTCATATTAAATATGTGCATTTTGGTGTACTTCAATTATACCTCCAAACACTGAAAAGGGGCTTATTCTGTCAATAATAAGGATACTACTAAAGAGGTCGTGGTCACAGGGATGGATTATCAAAGGCAGCATGGAATGAGATGTCACACCAAAGTGATTCAGGAGAATCTTCAGACTCTGAATAGCATCTGAATATCGCCAACACCTTCATCACCAACAGCAGCCCATATGAAGTGCTCACTCAGCCTGGACCAGGCATTCTACAAGGCAGTTTACTTGTATTACCTTGTTTAATCCTCACAAACACCCCAGAGGGATTATTTTACTACTATTCCCATTTTACAGAGGGTGAAACAAAGCCATAAGAAGGTTAAAACTTGCCCTGGATCACAGAAGAACTAAGAGGCAGCAGATGCAAGATTTGAACCCGTCAGAATCTGTGTTCTTAAACCACCACTCTGAGTCATCCTCAGCACTGGGAATATGATACTTAAACATTGTTATTCGACAGGACTTTTCATATTGGTACTTAAGGATAGAATAAGGAACAATGACATTTCTTAAAAAGTTCTATGCCTTTTGCAAGGCCTGCATCAATATATCAAGTCTGTGGCACATTAGAGGGTAGTCACAAGTTGAAAATCTATCTCGAAAAGAGTACTCAGGGGCTTTTGACGGGTGTGCAGTTTGAGTAGTATGCAGTTAGGGTGTCCAATTGTGAGGATCAAGGGGCAGAATTGCCTAAATTTTGGTTTGGTTCTTTAATTACTTTTTAGAAAAAGGAATGGTGAATCAAAGAGTCTAGAGGGACTCGGAAACATTGAACATTTCCAAACATCTTATTCTGCATGAGGTATATATCCCTGGTTGTTGCCCCGTTTTATTATTACTGTGATAAAATATACATGACATAAAATTTATCATTTTAGCCATTTTTAAGTGTACAGTGTAGTGGCATTAAATACATTTGTTGCCTTGTTTTTTAAGGCAGTATTTCATTCTGGCGAGACAGCAAGAGTGGTGGTTAAGGGCACAGGTGCTGAAGTCAGACAGGTTGGCATTTGATTTCCACTTCTGACTCTTAGTAGTGTATGACCTTGGGCAATTTAATAACCTCTCTGTCAGTTTCCTCATCTGTAACATGGTGATGATAAAGACCTACCATATAGCACTATTGCAAAGATTAAGCAATATAATGTGTATAAATTGCTCAGTATAATCCCTGGCATGGAGTAAAATCTTTCAGTATGTTATAGGAAATTGTAGCTACAACTTTATCTAGCATTTCTGTGAGTCAGAGGTTCTTAACCTGGGGAATGTGAACCTTAGTGGGTCATGGGTTGGGCTTGAGGGGATCTGTGAGTCTCCTAAGCGATGTGTAAATACACGTGTCTTCCCTCCGAGAGTGTTTGGGAAACAGGTTCACAGCTTTCACCAGATTCTCAAAGTTAGAAGTACAAGGGCAAAACCAGGAAACTCATCAGAGAAATACATATAATCAGATCAACCTTGCTTCACCTGCTACTCAGAGGCCTTCGATCATTGACCTAAGTTTTCCCCTTCCCTCTGCAGAGATTATGGGTGGGTAGGAGAGCAAAATGCTTATGCTTTGACTTAGGGCGAAGGTGTTGAACGTAAGGGGGTATGATTCACACACTCCCTAGAGTCGTGGCCTGCAGTCTGTATAACTCTACTACTTTGCCCCACACTCTTAGCAGAGGGTAACTGCAAGCTGAGTGTCCTGGGGACGCAATGCTAATTGGCCAGCAGGGTGGCTGAGGGATGTGAAAGCAAAGCCATGGGCTCATAGACTTCAGAAGGTTCGGCTGCCCTGGGCCCTCCCGTGTCCTTCTGTACCCCAGCTCTACATAGCACATTGCACACGCCTCTAACAGCATTTTAATGTACATGTGAATCACCTGGGGATCTTGTAAAAATGTCGACTCTCACTCAGTGGATCTGGGGTGGGGCTGAGATTCTGCATTTCTACCAAGTTCCCAGGGGACCGCACTTGGCACAGTGAGGCTCTAACCTCTTCATGTTGTAGTTATTAGTTTACTTGCCTGTCCCGCCAACTGTCTCTGGGCAAACTGAAGTCAGGGACAGGACCTTATTTGATTCTATTTCCCAGGGGCTTAGTACAGAGAGGATACATAGACATTGAAAGTAAATGCTTAATAAGTGAATGAATGAATGAAAGAAACACACACCAGGAGAGAAAGGAGCTTTTCTCTGGAGGCACGAAGGTGTTTCTCCAGTTGTGACAACTGGACACACTTTACAAGTACCTTTCTTAGATACTTCTAGATAATTTTCTGCCTTTAAGATGAAAGTTTCCTTCCTCTCTAGGGCTCAAGGAAGGTTCCCTCTCCCACACCAGAAAAGGGGGAGGAAATAGAAGTCACCACGCTGACCACTAACAAAGGGACTTCAGTTAGTCAAACACCAATTCTGAGAGAATAAGAACGTTTACTGTGTCATTGTGCAAACGCTGCCCTGAGCATAAAAATCTATGGGACATGGACAGATATTCAGAGAGTCATTTTATACACCTTGTTTTAGAGTAGGCTGTTCTTTGACATGGATTACAAGGTTTAACTTACGCAGTTATTTTAGCCTTTACTGCTAATGCATGGGAAGCAAAGACTCAGGGAAAGAAGCAGGAAGGTCTTGGGAAGGTGATTCACTGAGGCAGACACAAAATGGAGTTGAGGGGCCAGCCCGGTGGCACAGTGATTAAGTTCACGAGCTCTGCTTCGGCAGCCCGGGGTTCACAGGTTCTGATCCTGGGCGCGCACCAACGCACCGCTGGTCAAGCCATGCTGTGGCGGCATCCCATATAAAGTAGAGGAAGATGGGCATGGATGTTAGCCCAGGGCCAGTCTTCCTCTGCAAAAAGAGGAGGATTGGCATCGGATGTTAGCTCAGGGCCGATCTTCCTCACAAAACAAACAAACAAACAACAACAATAAAAAACCCAAAATGGAGCTGAGAAGCCCAATCAACTTCTGTCACTTATATTACACCAGGTGGAAAGAGCTGTAAGTCCAGGTGTGACCACGTATTACCTTTCCTGCTCACAGTCATAGCTGCGCTGACTTGTCAGTGGAACATTTCACAGAGATGGAGAATGCAAGCGCCATCAGTCAGAACGCTGCGCCTAGATGTCACACTGTGTCGTCAGGCAGTGATGAATCACACTGGAGCTCTCACATCCACTTTCCCATGACCTCTGAGCAACAAGGGGAAGCTCAAGAACAATTCTGGGCGTTCGATTTCCCTAACAAAGCAACAGAAGGCCCAGATTAAACTGGCCTCTTTGAAACTTAAAAGGAAGCACCATTTGTCACCTTTTAAGGGGGCAAACTGATTAATGGGCAGTGAATAATCACAAGACAATTCCCTGATTAAATGTGTAGCCATTTGTTTAAATGCAGATTCAAACCCTTAGAAAGAAAGAAATGCAGACCTTTCTTGAGTTCAGCTGACTCTGCTTGTAAGTTACGTATTTTTAAAGAAAGTAAAAATTGCAAAGGCAATTTTTGAGGAAGCATGTAAGAGACACATGGAGAAAAGCAAACCTTTAGCACAAGTTCTGAATGCAGTTAGCTTACTAAACATGGTCCTGGTTGTTACAATCCATCTTTCACCATCATCCCAACAAGGACCACAAAAGCTGGAAAAAGAAACCCATCTTCACCAAAATGTCAACACTGAAGATTTCCATGATGATGATGATAATGGTGATGATAACTAAGTTGCCATCAACTGGGTGCTCTAAGCATTCTTCATGTATTAAATTGTTTACTCCTCATGATAATATAAAATTAATGATTATTTAACCCCAGTTTTACAGTTGAGGAATCTGAGGAATAGAGACTTTAAAATAACTTGCCTAAAGTTACACAGCTGGCTAGTGGCAGAACTTAAACTTGGGTAATCTGGCTTTAGAACATGTGCTCCCCCCGCCCCCTGCCAGCTTTATTGAGATATAATTGACATATAACACTGTGTATGTTTGTTATGTACAATGTATTGATATGATACACTTACATATTGCAATATGGTTACCACCATAGCGTTAGCTAACGCCTCCATCACATCACATAATTACCACTTCTTTTTTTGTGGTGAGAACATTTAAGATCTACTCTCTTAGCAACTTTCAAGCAGAGAATACAGTATCATCAACTATAATCACAATGCTGTACATTATATGTCCAGAATTTATTCATCTCTAACTGGGAGTTTGTACTTTCTAACCAATATCTCCCCATTCTTCTCACCCCCTAGTCCTTGGTAACCACTATTCTACCCTCTGTTTCTACAAGTTTGGCTTTTTTAGATTCCACGTATAAGTGAGACCGTATAGTATTTGTCTTTCTCTGTCTGACTTATTTCACTTAGCATAACGCCCTCAAGATCCATCCATGTTGTTGCAAATGGCAGGATTTCCTTCTTTTCACGGCTGAATAATATTCTTGTGTGTGTATCATTCATTCATTATCCATTCATCCATTGATGGACACTTAGATTGTTTCCATATTTTGGCTATTGTGAATAATGCTGCCATGAACATGGGAGTAGCACATGTGCTTTTAATTCCTCCTGGTATTGATATTGATGATGCTAGCACACTAAATGCTGTGCTTTCCATATCATATGATACAATGCATATCATATCTTCTAAAAGATGTGTTTGAACTAAAGACGCTTGAACTTTGAGAGGCTTCACCAAAGGGCTACATGACCACTATCAAGGGAAGCCAAGGGTAGTGATTTCTGCTGCCCAGCATCCTTTACACCTTCCACTGTTAATAGTACCTTGAACTTCTTTTGAAGCATCTAATCTCCCATTCTCCCAAGATGCACAGTCTTGTTTTGATGTCAAGGGGCAGACAAGTGGCCTGAGTTACACCACTTGGAGTCATCCTCTTGGGAATTCAAATCTTGAGCAGAGTAATGCAAGGACAAAACCAAACAAACAACAACAACAACAAAAAACCACATGAACATCAGCACAAACTGATACTTGGAGAAGCTGTTGATTTGATTCTGCTACCTGGATCTCCAGATCCTAGAGCTACCCTGGTTTGTGCCCTTCTGAGTCCTGTCCTTCGTTGTTGCTTAGATTCTGTGATCTTCTGTATGCCTCAACAAATTCACTTTGGGCCTAAGTTGCCCAGTTTCTGCTGCTTGTAATCATGTAACCCTAGCTGGTACACCAAGATTACGTATTCAGATATTCTAGACCAGTTGATACTGAACTACACATATCTCTGAGTTACTTTACAGAAGCACTCTTGGTCACCAAGGGGAGTGCTTAGGTAGGAATCAAACAAACCTGCTGATGAAAGTCAATGTAGCCACACATTTTTAAGAAAGATAGCACATTAGAAATGTCCCCCAAACTCTCAATGCAGTCATTTCATTAACTTAACTGAGAACTGAATCAAGAATCAGAAGACCTTACTGCCAGACTCAGCTCAGCCACAAAAAGACTGTGTGTCCTTCGGCAAGTTACTTCCCCTCTCTGAGCTTATTTCATGTTTGTAAAATTAAGGAGGGGAAGGTCTTTGAGTTTTCTCTTCATAAGTCAGAGTTTCTAAGGTTCTAAATGAAAAACATATGCCTTAGAAATTAATGAGGAATTGAGTAGATGCATCTCAAGACCTCTTTTTCCTGAAAACAGACATTTTTCTCATATGGATTGGTAAGATGGAGTTGAGTTCCAACTTGACTCCTTCAAGTAGAAATCTTATGGAATCCATGTTATAGAGAATCCAGTATCTCTCCTGTGCCTGTAATGATCTTACTACTCAAGAGGAGAGCTCCCAAGGTCAGGATTATTCAATAGCTCTTCTGTCGTTGAACTGAAATCTAGTTACGGACCAACCCCAAGGAGGTCAGCAATGAATGTAATTTAATTCTTAGCTATTAATCAATGAGTTTTAGATTAATTTGGATCTTTGAAGAAACTTTGCATTGAAGGAAAATTCATCATGAAGCCTACTGGATTATATTGTTGGCAACTATTCAAACTTTATGGTTTCAAGGTTCAGATATATTACTACAGAGGAACAAAGAAAAAATACATCTCTCATTTGAAATAAACAGTGTTGAGTCCTGAAATGTATCTATATTTTCATCATATTTCCTCATCTTATTTTCCTCTGATCTCCAAAATCACCCAAACCACAAGCTTCCTAAAGCTACTCCTGACCTATTTCTGCTTGTCCTAGAGTTCACTCCTTTGGCAATTTAATGACATCATTTCCCAGCCTTGTGGTCAGTGGTCTCGAGCAGAGCAAAATGGTCAATTGGCACGGTGAAAGGCTAAATATCAACGGATTCAGATCAATTCTATCTAGAGTGAAATTCACCAGACAGGATAAGAGAATATAATTGATGGAAAAAGTTTACTTCTTCCAAGTATCATGAAAACTTAGACACACAAACTTAAATAAAACATAAAAATTACTAAGACATATATTCCTATATCGACGTAGCTTTTCTTTTAAAAATAATTTCAGAAGACATTCTTGACTCAATCATTATTTTTTCTGATATTATCCACTGGCATTAAAATTAAGTTTAAGATTAAATGAGATAATATATGGAAATCCATTAGCACAACTTTGGGGCTTTACAATAGCTGTCAACTCTTGACATCTGACATTGAACCAGGCACTGTCATGAACTATACTTAAATCACATCATTTGATTCTTACTGTCCTTTAAAATGGGTGCTATTACTATTGCATTTTCCTGATAAGGAAACTGAGGCTCAGAGCAGTAGAGTACGTGCCCCAGGTCACACAGCTAGGGAGTGGCAGAGCTGGGGTTCACATCTAAGCCTCTTAAGAATCATTCTTTTAGCTACTCTGACACGTTAACAAATTCAAGGGGAATCTGAAGGAAAAGGAAGTAGACTGTGGTTTCTTGAAAACTTTGAAATATTAACTGAATATTACGTCAAAGGGAAAAAAGCATTTTCCCCTTGTAAATGGCATGTTATGAATTACTGACACTACTGTGTATGTATATATGATACCTGATGTCTTGTCCATGAGCTACCAGCATACCTCATGATTTTGCATGTGACCTGATAGTCTGGGGTCTTCCTGGTGGTATGGTTTAGAGGGGAAGGGAGATTGCCAATGATAATATTGGCTCCTTGTCATTAAGAGGTAAAAGCTAGAAGTGTTGTGACCTAAAGCAGAGATCTTTTTGGACAACAACCACTGTTGGCTTGGACTAGAGATTGCATCCATAAAAGGATCCATCTGTGCAGTCTCCTCAGGAGGGGTCACATATTTATCTCCAGAGAATTTGACACAAGCCATTTGTCAGCCACGGTCACACGTTCTTGGTATTGCCACGCTTTATCCTTTTAGTCAAAGCAATAATTTCTCGTTGTGCGAGAGCAACTGTGGGGTGCCAGGTGTTGATATTTTAGAAACAAACAGCGGTAGGGACAGCTGTGGTGGCAGATTTCAATTTTTTCAGCCAAGCTGGTGATAGCATAGTACGCCAGATGAATTTAAAGAGTTTCAGATACAAAGTCTTTGCCTCTCCACAATAATGTATGATTTGTGATGACCTTTCTCTGAAGGACTCTCCCTGGAATTTACCTTCATTCTGAGGCAGGGCGCTTCAAAGAGTGGCTGCTCTAAGGCACTTATACCTCCTGAATGCTGTCAAAGAGATCTTTAGATTTTCCCATGCTGAGGCTCTTCACCATTGTGCTGGTTCTCATAATTGTCATTCATCAATAAGCCCACTTTCGTGTCAATTCAAATTCAATGTGACATTTGCATTGCATTCACTTTCCTTTGTGCGTCAATGTCCTTCTGAGCCTCACAAGTGCTGGCTATGACATAATTATTACTGCTTTGGGTCATAATCATTTGTATGTTCTGATTTAATTAAAAGAGAAATAATAACTTTAAGAGATTTTTGCAGAATCTTTTGTTTCTCAGGTAAAAGCAGTGCAGACCTAACAAAAACAAGTCCTCCAGATTCTTCGATAGGTAGTAAAATCAGGCCCTCAAATAAAATGAAATTTCAGTGTAGTACAGGACTAGCAGGACATTACTTTGATATTTTAATAGCTCAGTTTAGTGGTTTTAGAAAACGCTGTGTTTACATTGGTACTTAACCTCTTTGAGAATCTTATGAAAGCCATGCACCCCTTCCCAGAAAAAGATGCAAATATGCTCAAAGTTTTGTATACACTTCAGGTTTTCATGGATCCAGTGAAAGCTTTACAATGTGTGCTCTGGACCAGTGCTGTCTAAAAGAACTTTCCATAATGTGCCCAATACAGTAGCCACTAGCCACATGTGGTTGTTGAGCGGTTGAAATACACAGGTGCAAATGAAGAATTGAATTTTTAATATAATTTATTTAAATGTAAAGAGTCATGTGTGGCTAGTGGCTACTATACATGACAGCTAGCTCTAGACTAGAGCTTCACAGACATCAAATTAAGAACCCATTTCATATAGATTCATTTTTAAAAACAGCTTTATTGAGATATAATTCACATACCATACAATTTGCTCATTTAAATTATATAATGCAATGGTGTTTAGTATATTCACAGTTATGCAACCATCACCACAATCAATGTTAGAACATTTTTGTCACCTCAGAAGAAACCCCAAACCCATCAGCAGTCATTCCCCATTTCCCGCCAGTCTCTCCTAGCCCTAGGTAACCATTAAACTACTTTTTTTCTGCAAAGATTTGTCTATTCTGGACAGTCCCTGTAAATGGAATCATACAGTATTTGGTCTTTTGTGACTGGCTTCTTTAGATGATTCTTTAAATGGTTCTTTAAAATGTTTTTCAGGTTCATCTACAATGCAGTATCTGTGATATTGATCAAGATGTATCAATGAGCATGATGTATTAGTACTTCATTTATATTGTTGAATAATATTTCATCGTATGGATAGAATACATTTTGTTCATCCCTTCATCAATTGATCAACATTTGAATTATTTCCATTTCCTGGTTATTATGAACAACGCTGCTATGTACATTCATGTACAAGCATTTGTGTGCATGTATATTTTAATTCTCTTGGGTATATACCTAGGAGTGGAATTTCTGGGTTATACGGTAACTCCATCAATAACATTTTGAGGAACTGTCAAACTGTTTTTCTAAGTGGCTATACCATTTTATATTCCCACCAGCAAAGTATGAGGGCTCCAATTTCTTCACATCTTCACCAACACTTATTATTATCTATCTTTTTTATTTTAGCCATCCTAGTGGGAGTGAAGTAGTATCTTATTGCTTTTGGTTTGTATTTCCCTAATAGCTAATGATATTGAGTATCTGCTCATGCACTTATTGGCCATTTGTATATCTTCTTTGAAAAAATATTTGTCCAAATCCTTTGTTCATTTTTCAATTGGATTGTCTTTTTATTGTTGAGTTGTAAAAGTTCTTTACCTATTCTGGAGAAGTCCCTGAACATAAACACATTATTTGTAAATATATCTAATTCTCTGGATTGTTTTTTCACTTTTTTAAATGGTGCTCTTTGAAGCATAAAAGTTTTTAATTTTAATGAAGTCCAGTTTATCTTTTTTTCTCATCAGCTGTGCTTTTGCTGTCATATCAAAGAAACCATCACGTGATCCAAGATCATGAAGATTTACTCCTGTTTTCTTACAACAGTTTTATCTATCTATTTATTTATTTATTTATTTGTGAGGGAGATCAGCCCTGAGCTAACATCCATGCTAATCCTCCTCTTTTTGCTGAGGAAGACCGGCTCTGAGCTAACATCTATTGCCATTCCTCCTCCTTTTATTTTTTCCCCAAAGCCCCAGTAGATAGTTGTATGTCATATTGCACATCCTTCTAGTTGCTGCATGTGGGACGAGGCCTCAGTGTGGCCGGAGAAGAGGTGCGTCAGTACACACCCGGGATCCGAACCCGGGGCCGCCAGTAGCGGAGCGCACGCACTTAACCGCTAAGCTACGGGGCCGGCCCCTGGAAGTATGACTTCTATGGCTTTGTTCTTTTTCAAGACTGTTTTGACTATTCTGAGTCCCTTTCATTTCCATATGAATTTTAGGATGAGTTTGTCAATTTCTGTAAAAAAAAATTCAGCTGAGATTTTGATAGAAATTCTGTTGAATCTGAAGATCAATTTGGGGAGAATTGCCATCTTAACAATATTAAATCTTCTGCCTATGAACGAGGATCCGCATCCCTGAATACAGTCATTTGAAACTCTTCTCCAAAAATCCTGTTCCACAGCATTTTTCCCTCTTTTGCTTCAAACTTTTTCATATCCATCTGCTAACACAGAATTATTTCAACTCTAATATTATAGTAGTAATCATTATAATAACGTTATTTTTGTGATATCTCAGCTTATTGTTTCATTCATTTATTCAACAGTTTTTTAATTGTGTGCCTACTATGTTCCCTACACTTTTCTGAGCATTCATGACTTCAGTAATTTGAGTCTTGTCTCCTTTTTTCCTGGTCATTCTAACTAAAGGTTTGTCCATTTTGTTGATCTTTTCAAAGAACCAACTTTTAGTTTCATTGATTTTTTGGCATTATTTTGGTCTTGTTTCATTAATTTCTGCTCTAATATTTATTTTTTTCCTTTTTTTTTTTTTTTGCTTGCTTTAGGTTTAGTTGGCTCTTCTTTTTCTAGTGTCTTAATATGGAAAGTTAGCTTATTGACTTGAGACCTGTCTTGTTTTTCAATATAGGCACTTATAGCTATAAATTTCCCTGTAAGAACTGCTTTAGCTGCATCCCATAAGTTATGTTTTATTTTCATTCATCTCAAAGTGTTTTCTAATTTTTCTTACAACTTCTTCTTTGAACCTTTGGTTGGTTAGACATATAGGTTCATTTTGAGGTGTAATTTGGTTCAATACGTTAATTACGGAAGGGAAAAATACCAATTTCTCACCTGCTCTGCTTTGATTCTTAAAAATGAGTCATTAGGATTCAGCAGATAAACACATTCTGTACTCATCATGTTAATTTTTACTACTATATCTTTGTACCACTTCCAAGCTTTAATATGAACATAAGTCTCCTGGGTACTTTACTAAAATGTGAATTCTGTGTGGGCCCCATGATTCTGCATTTCTAACAAGTTCCCAAGTGCTGCTGATTCTGATGCTGCTGGTTCAGAGAACACACTTTGACTAGGAAGTCTCTATGCAACTCTTTGAAATGCCCTTTCCATTTAGGTGCAAATGGCCCTTTTCCCAAAAACTCTTGCCCCTTCTCTTTCTAGCCAAGGGTGAATATCCTTTTCTATAACCTCTAACACCTTCCTTATACCCTTTATTTCTATTTCTCCCATTCTTGTAATTATTTCTTTATATATATTGTTTTCTCCCAAAGGACTATGACATGAAGGAGAGCAGGGTCTCTGTTCTCTTCATGACTTTGTCTCTATTGTCTGGCATAGTGTTTGAAGGCTCAGACCAGATGCTTATTAACTATCCATTAAACCAATAATGATAACTAACACTTAATTTGTGTCTACTTTGGGCCAGCACAGTGCCAAATGCTTTGCAGACATCATCTCATTTAATCATCAGACCAACCCTACAAGGAGGGTCCTATTATTATCCCCATTTTGCAGATGAGAACTGAAAACCTTCTTGATGTTCATGATTAGTTGAGTTTGATTCTGGTTCCCTTAGAAAATTAAATCAGTCCAATATAACAACACTGAACAAATAGCTGAAGACTCTAATACATACTACATTTTATTTGTGTATATTATGGCAGCCAGTTCAGAAAAAGAAAAACAGCAAAACACTTTTTCCTCTTATGCCTGCATGGGACAGTTAAACAGGTGGGCAGCAACACTGATAGTGCTTTTACTCTAGTTCTGCCCTGACCTCAGTGTATTTGCCACCCATCTTGGTCTCCTGCCTCCAGATTCCTCTCTTTTATGCTTCCTCTAAAATGTGGGTTTGATCATGTCACTAGCTGAAGTTTTCAATGACTCATAGTTGTCCTGTAAGATAATGTGCAAATTTCTTAAGTCAGCTTACAATCTTCCTACAAGCAACTTGCCTAGACTCTCCCCCTGCTGGAAGAGGATACTTCTGGAAGCCAGAATAACTATTCATTCCCCAAACAAGATATACTCTACTCCTTTGTGTCTTTGCGCACTCTCTTCCCACTGTCCTCAATGTCCTTATCGACCTGTCCCTTGCCCACTCATCCTTCAGGATCCAGTTTCTACCAACTCTATTGAGAAATGACCTCAACTCCACCCTGGGCTCTAGGCTTCTTCCTTTGTGCTTCTTTAGAATTATACACATACCTCTGATATTGTAGTTGCCACATTTTATGATAGTTATCTATTGATGTCTTCATCACTAGGCTATGAGCTCCTCAAGGACAAGAAATGTCTCATCTTTCTATTTCCAGCACCCAGCACAGGACTTGGCACTCACACAAATTTGTTTGTTGAGTAAACAAGTTTGGTCAAACTATAAGTGATTCGGGACTAAGACACCAACTATTAACCTTATCTACAAAAAGAGTTCTTTCACATTCACTCCCAGAGCTCTCCATGTGTCCGATTTCTACAGTAAATATCACATCTGCTTTGAATTAGAGTTCTATTTGTGCACGGGATTGTGAGTTCCTCAGAAGGGCTGGAGTTACAGCCCATTCATCTTTGTATCTCACAGCTCACATAGGACAGTGTCTTGCACATAGAAACCGTTGTGTAAAGGTTTGCAGAACTGAAATGAGCTTAACTAGCTTCTCTGGTTTTAGCCAAGTTATTATAAAGCCTCCCACTACTCTGGGGAAATAATTATCTCCAACACAGGAGTGAAGGATCTATCGAAATGCTGTTTGATGTTTCACACTCACACATTCCTATGGCAGGAGACATCTTCGAAACAGATGGGCGTACAGTCTACTCTGATTACATCGGTCAACACTTGACCCAGATACCAGCAATATGGCAAATGTGAGAAGAGGAGAGTCATTTTAGAAGGCAGAAGTCAATGGAAAAGGTAGTAATGATTCACAGAGGGAAATATATTTCAATTTGAAACAGTGTTCATAGCTCCACTCTCTTTTTCCTTTGTTGTATCAGAAATGAATTTGTGGGTGAATATCAGAACATGGCTCTCTTAATGACTTCTTCACAGAGTGGTCTCCTGCAACCTCAAATTCACTCTTTTTCTCACTCACCATTCTGCAACCATTTATTGAGCATCAGCTAAGCATGAAGCACTGTTCTAGGCACCACTAGGACAGAAGATCAGGTAGAGAAAATATAGAATCAGAAAACACTATCGGGTACTCTAAAATAATATTTGCAATATCAAGTGCAAGAAAGATCATACGCAAACAGCAAGAATAATACCAGTTACTACTTTAGGCCATATGGGTTTTTAAATTCAGACTTGCTGTTGGATATTGCACAATCAATAGCTGAGATAATGATTCTAATGGTTATATATTATCAACATTTGCTGCTCTAAGACAGTAATAATTGAAATGAATGTAACTGCTCCTAGGATGAAGACAAATATTAATATGGCCACTACTTTCTTCATCATCTCTGAACATTCCTTCCCTCCTCCGGGTACTTCAGCCAACTCTGGCCTTTGTTCAGAGTCTTGAACACTTTCTGCTCCCATGATAAAGTGTGCACATTCTGTTCCCTCTGCCTGCAACATTCTTATATCCCCTCCCACATTCACATGAGTAACTCCTAGTTATCCTTCATGTCCCAGCTCAGTGTCATTTCCCTGACTTCCCTAACCAGGTTATACTCTCCTCTCATATACCCTTCTAGCACCAGACACCTCTCCTACAGAGTATTTATGGAAGTTACAATTTTTTTTAATGTTATTTTTATTTATTTCTCTGACACGTCTACTAGACTATAAGTTTCATTTAAGTAGGGATACTTTTTGTTCACCACTGGCTCCTCAGTGCTCAGCAAAGGGCAGAGAACATGGTAGGCACTCAATAAAAATTGTTGAATAAATGAATAAAAAATAAGTTGAGGGATCATGAAAAATAATATTACTATAGTGATTACTATTATAATATTAGAGTTTGAAAATGAATCTATGTTAGCAGATGGATATGAAAAAGTTTGAAGTGAATGAAACAAAAAAGTTATGGAACAGGATTGTTGGAGAAGAATCTCAAATGAATATACTCAAAGATGCAGATTCAATGTGGATTATGAAAACATGAAGAATGAGAGACAATTCCATTTGTTTATAATGTATCTTAACAGGTGAATTTTAAGAACTTTCCCAAAAAGCTATGATGGTAAGAAAAATATGGGCCATAGACCTTTCAAACTCTAAGGAAAAGGAAGCAGTGACACAGGCAAAACATCTTCACATTTATGGTAGAAATGTAGACTCCTCCTGGACTGAGTCTGAAAGACACATGAGAATATAACTGTTTTGGAGATCAATCTAACTGAATCCACCCTGGAGATTTCACCAATGTGAACTATGAACTAAGTACATAAATTATGTATGCAAGAATGAAGTGAAGGTGTGGGTATGTGGAAAGGAAAAACTGTGATTAATACAACTGTCAGAAATTAGAATGCTATGCCAGTTGGTGATTTGCCTTAAGCTTCTCTCCCTGAGAGCTCATGTTGCAAAAGATGCCAGTTGTTCAGTTTGTCACCACCATTTGTTTTAGGTGGACCACCTAGAACTGGGTCTTAGACTCAGTTCTGCATTGAAAGAAGTAAGAAAACAGCTTCTTCTTAGCCTCAAAGAAGGCTGTAGGCCACCATATCATATGCATGGCCAAGTGGAACACAGGTCAATAACCAAACTTTCCTTTATGAAAGCAGCTTACAGAAAACCCTTGGCTGGGGTGGTGTGAGTGTTTTCCAAAGGTGATGTCCAAAGTCTACAGGGATCTAGCACAAAGGAACCTGGTTCCCTCAGCAATTACAGAGCCCCTTAAAAGAATAGGCTTATACCCTGATGATTTAAATGCTCAGACAGGAAGCAGTTCAGGGGATTGCCATGATGGGAAGTCCCCAGGCCCACGGGAATAGACTTGCTCTGAAATGACATTCTGACCTTTTCTCCACCTCTGTTCATCCTTATTCTCCATCCTTTCCTAATCCTTGGTACCACATGCCTTCCTGGCTCTGTAAGTGTTGAGCTTCCCTGCAACATGACTCTCGTAAAGAGCCTATGATTAATTACAGAAGAGACTAAGGCTTGGATAATCAATTGTGCAATGCACCTGTTCATAACCAATTTCACGCTTGCTGTCACCCTCTTAATGGCACATGGCCAATTTCTCAAAGGCCTGGGGTGAATTTGCACATGTAGAGTCTGCAGAAAATCCTCTTGGCATAATGTTAGTGGTAACAGAGAGTTACTTGGCTACACGATACTTAATGGAATAACAGAGAAACAGACAACTTTTCACCAAGCATCAGGAAATTTCATAGCCTTTGACATAGCATTAACATTTTGCTTTTTAAAAACTACTCTAAAGAAATAATCCATATACTGAGAAAAACTATATACACAAAGATATTTTTTGCTGCATTTTTATAATAGCAAAGAAATGGAAACAAATCAAATGGCAAAGATAGGAACTGTTAAGTAAAATGTGGTATGTCCACCTGCAGAAATTAAGTGGTTATCGTTGATGGTAGTTATCAAGATCAGGAAGCAAAACGAAAAAAACCACTTAGGACTAATATGAAGCGAAAAAAATTCAGAATAAAAAGTTAAATGTATATGTGAATTATAAATAATAAAATATACACATAATAAAAAGCAGGCAGGAAACACATTAAATTGTCCCCAGGAGAGTTTTTAAATTGTGGGGCTGTTGGCTATTTTTATCTTCATCTTTATTTTCTAAATGTACAGTCTTGTGAGCATGATTTTTTAAAGAGAGCTCTATGGAGCTATAATTCACTCGCTATAAAATTAATTCTTTTAAAGATTACAATTCAGTGATTTTTAGCATATTCACAGAGTTGTGCAATCATCACCACTATCTAATTCCAGAACGTTTTAATCATCCCTAAAAGAAACTTGGTACCCTATGCTAGCCATTCCCCATTTTGCCCTCTCCCTAATCTGCTTTCAGTCTGTCTGGATTTGCCTATTCAGGAGAGTCGATATAAATGGACTCTCACAATATGGCCATTTGCATTGGGCTTCTTTCATTTATCATAAGGTTTTCAAGGTTCACTCGTGTTGTAGCACCATGTAAGCATACCAATACTTAATTCCTTTCACGATCAAATAATATTTCATCGTATGGATACACCACATTTTACTTATCCACTTATCAGTTGATGAACACTTGGATTGTTTCTACATTTTGGCTATTATGAATAATGCTGCTATAAATATTCAAGCTACAGGTAACTGTTTTCATTCATTGTGAGTAAATGTCTAGAAGTAGAATTGCTAGGTCATATGGAAACTCTATGCTTAACTTTTTTGATGAACTGCCAAACTCTTCCAAAGTGGTGATGCCAATTTACAATCCTGCCAGTAAGCTGTGACGGCTTCCAATTTCTCCACACCTTGTCAACACTTGTTATCGTCTGTCTTTTTTATTTTATTGTCTAAAATAAAAGTGGTGAAGTGGTATCTCACTGTGGTTTTGATTTGCATTTTCCTAACGATTAATGATGCTGAGCATTTTTTCCACGTGCTTATTGTCCATTTGTATGTCTTCTTTGGAGAAATTTATATTCAAAGCCTTTACCCATTGGGTTATTTGTATTTTCATTATTGAGTTGTGAGATCTCTTTTTGTATTCTTGAAACAGGTCATCAGATATATGATTTGCAAATATTTTTTTCCATTCCATAGGTTATATTTTCACTTTCTTGATGACATCCTTTGAAGCCCAAACATTTTTAATTTTGATGAAGTTTAATTTATCTATTTTTCCTTTGCTACTTGTGTTTTTGATGTCATATCTAAGAAACCATTGCCTGATCTGAGGTCAGGAAGATTTACTCCTATGCTTTCTTCTAAAATTTTCATAATTTTAGCTCTTAAATTTAGGTAGATCATACATTTTGATTTAATTTTTGTGTATGGTGTGAGGAAGCAGTCCAACTTCATTCTTTTGTATGTGGATATCCAATTGTTCCAGTACAATTTGTTGAAAAGATTATCCTTTGCCCATTGAGCTTTCATGGCACTCTTGTCAAAAATCAATTGACCATAAATGAAAGAGTTTATTTCTGGACTTTCAATTCTATCCCATTGATCCATATTTCTATCCTTATGAAATAGCACATTATCTTGAATACTGTAGTTTTATAGTAAGTTTAAAAATTGTAAAATGTGAGTTCTCTAACTTTGATCTTCTTTTTAAAGATTGTTTTGGCTATCCTGGGTCATTGTATTTTACATGAATCTTACAATGAGTTTGGCAATTTCTGCAAAAATGGCAGCTAAGATTTTGATAGAGATTCCACTGAATCTGTAGATCAGTTTGGGGATGTATTACCATCTTAACAGTATTAAGTCTTTTGATCCATGAACCTGGAATTTGTTTCCATTTCTTTAGATCTTTCTTAACTTTCTGAATGACGTGTTATAGCTTTCAGTGTATAAGTTTATGTACTCCTTTTGGTAAATGTATTCCTAGGTATTTTATTATTTTATTATTTTTGATGCTATTGTAAACGAAACTGCTTTCTTAATTTCGTTTTTGGATTATTCATTGCTGGTGGATACAAATACAATTAATTTTTGTATTTTGATCTTGCTGAACTTCTCAAATGTGTGATTTTAAAATAAGAATGAACCATCTAAGGAGGAGGAAGATTAGAGTTCCCCTCAATCGTGCACAAAGAATGCGAATACTCTGGGAATCTCTAGTTAGGCCCAAATACACTCATCAACAAATATGCTGCCCACTGGGTGAGAAGAAAAAAGTGGGAACTCAGGAAACTTATGGTTCTGGCAAGATGATGTACTCAACTAGTACGTCTAGAGAAAGTGGATAAAATATGATACAATTTGTGCTATGGACTAAATAGACCTCCAGCCATATGTTGAAGTCCTAAGCCCTGATGTGATGGTATTTGCACATGGGGCCTTTGGTAGTTAATTAGGTTTAGATGAGATCACGAAGGTAGAGCCCCCATCATGGGGTTAATGTCCTTAAAAGAAGAGGAAGAGACCAAAGTTCTCTCTCTCCACCAAGTGAGGACGCAGTGAGAAACTGGCTGTCCGCAAACCAGGAAACCCTCACCAGACATTGAATCTGTTGGCACCTTGATCTTGGACTTCCCAGCCTCCAGAATTGTAAGAAATAAGTTTGTTGTTTAAGCCACCCAGTCTATGGTATTTTGTTATAGCAGCCTGACTAAGACTATTTGTTGGTATATGGTTGAGATTATAAGAAAGAAAGGCAAATCCCCAAGTGACAGAGTAAACAGCAACACAGATTTTAGAGAATCAAAGCACCAGGAAGTGAGTGGACCCTGCACCAACTCTGAGAGCTTTCTGGACTGGCAGTAGCTCTCGGTTTGGCTCTTCATGCCATAAGAACAGAAAAGAAATCCTAGGGCCTGATAAGCTGGAGAGAGAGAACCAAGATCCTGAATAAAGCTACGCCCTCAAAGAGCATAACTCTGGTGCAAAGAGGACAAATAATCTCCACCCACTACTCAGGGAAGTGATAAGGGAGCTTATTTCTGTGTCTTGGCTTTGAGTGGGAAAAAGTTAAATTAAAATTTCCTGGGATAAATCAAAACTTGGAACTTGCTCAGGGATCTAATGCACAGCATGGTGATTATAGTTATCAGAACTATATTGTATATTTGGAAGCTGCTACGAGAGTAGAGCTTTCACCATAACAACAAGAACAACTCAAAGTCGTAACTACGTGAGGTGAAGAATGTGATAACATTTATTGTGGTAAACATTTTACAACATACATGTCTATCACACTTACGTAATATTACATGTCAATTATACCTCAGTAAATCTGGGGGAAAAAACCAACTCTGAACCTACACCCCTTGTGGATTTAGAGTCAAACCGTGTGGAACAGGTACCCACCCCCCTTCCACTGAGAAAGTAACAGAAACTGGGATGGCCCAGTGGTAACCCCTGGGTTGTCTGAGAAGGGACCATAAAAACCACCCTGAAAGGGCACTTCAATTACCTAGGCCACATGTGATTTACATGAGATTTACACATACACAAAACAAGTCCTATTTAAAATGAATATACGACCATACATAACAAAACATAAGAGAAAATGATCCACCATGACCAAGACTCAGCAAACAAACAAACAATATCAATAAAAACTGAAGGATTAGAATCATAAAGACTTTTGATAAAGCTATAATATGATAGAGACAGCAAGCCAACTATATTTAAAATGAGTAAAAGGACAAAACAAGGAGTAGAAATCAAAGGACATGCACAAATAAACAATAAGAATATGTGTAAAATAATCCAGTTAAAGACAGGAGAGCAGGTTCGTAGCAATGTGGAGAGAATGGTGGGTGGAAGGAGAGGGAAAAGGCATCTGGGCTAATAAAATGTATCTCTGTTTTTCATTAGCCGTGTTTTAGTTTCAAGGTATTAGGAAACACAATATGCTTTTTGGTAAACGGCATTGTATTTAAACTCTGGTGCCCTTATTCCAAATAATTCAAACAGCTGTATTTCTTCAACCAATAGCGGGGAGCTCTATAATTAGAGCATCGTAATAGATCCTGGATCAGGAGTCAGACAAGGATAACCAGGTGTCATAGCCACTTAGTTCCTTATGCTTTAGGAATCACATACCACTGATGGCACCCCCTTATCCCCTACAATGACCCACTTTACTTCAGCTCTGACTAGCACTGTCTGAACAAAATCTATTCTTTCTTTGCTACTTTCTATTTAAAAAAAATAAATAAGGCATAGATGGTGCTCTATTTTTTAATTCTTTCCTCCTTTAGAAGCTGGTACAAAGACTCCCAACTTGGAAACATATTCAGGTTTCTATTTCAGATATTTTCATATTTCTACAATCAACGGAATTCTTCAGTGACAGTGATCTGTGTACAGTAATTTATAACCCTTTCTGGCTATTCAAGTCTTTGTCACATAGACCTTTGTCACATGTTCAATAGACCTGATTATTTTACTTTTTTGTACTGTGAATGCTTTGTTTCTTACTCCCTTTTTCCCCTCAAAATTATTCAGTTCATTTACTTTCTGCTCCACTTAAAAAAAAAAATGCTGGCTATCCTTTAAGAAACTTGTGGCTGCTTATGAATGCATAAAAAATGTATTTTTCCCTTAGAGAAAACCTAAAGCTCCTGAATATTAACTATTGGACCAACTTTAAAGTTGATCCACAAACAGGATTCTCAGTATTCATATTTTCACTTTATTTTCCTTAGAAATACCCCCACAACAATTCAAATTAATAGTTCCTCAGAGTCACTTTCTTTATACTTTAGATGAGGACAAAATATATTCTTCCTTTTTAAAAGATGCCAAATTCCCCAAGAGTTACAATTCATACGTTTTTTCCAGATACTTTATGATTTTCTTACTAGAAACACAAGCACAGAAACTAATCATGTGCCAATAACTGAACACTTGGGTGCTGAAAATCTTGCTATCTGGAGTTACATTTGTTGAGGAACACTTTTGCCCTTGGGGGCAGGCAGGTTGGGCACTAGGAAGCATTTAGTAACTTCCCCCTGCTGTAAAATCATTAGAAGTCACTAAGCTTTCCACTTACAACTAAGTTCTTTCTTAATCCAACAAGAAGTGGTCCTATTCTGTCAGAGAAGGGCCTGGGTCCTCCTGAATCACTTTCTCTGTTGAGCTTGTGAATGCATCTGTTGGGCCAATTGGATTGAGACTGTCAAATAGGGGCACCTGCATAATTATGCCAAAATAAAATGTACTTGCTTTGATTCTCCATTGAAAAATAACCTGTATGAAGAACTCCCAGAATGACAGAAAGAAAAGGCCTCTGAAAATCTGCTTATTCATCAGAGCAATGAGAACACTGGCAAAAAATTGTCAAAATCAACTTTTCAGAACTCTGGAAATTAACCAAAGGCTTGCAATAACCCAAGGAGTGTTATGTAGAAAGAATGGTGATGCTCAGTAAGAACAGGGAGCTTTGTGGCATTTTATCTTGCCCTAAACCCACACCCCTCACCCCAGTTCCATGGTAGCCTTGAAAACCAACAACCTCAAAACTAGGATATCTGTGAAAATTAGTAGCCTACCAGTCACTGGCAGGGACAGAATGGGTTTAGAGCTTCCAAAAAGCCTCATTCCTAGAGAGTTTTCCACATTTGACCTGTCTGGCAGCTACCTGGGAAAACCCACTTGCAGGGCTTATATTTATTTGACCTGACTCAGAGCTTGCTCAGTAAAAACAGTCTTTTCTCTGGGGCATTTGTCAAAAACAATCAGTGGTAACTGTTCAATATCACAGCTGTCGGAAGTGAGGATATCAGTTGTGGCAAACAGAAGACTGACCAAAAAACATAAAAGGAAAAGAAGGGAAATGAGATGTCCATAGGGGGTTTTGAAAAGCTCCAACATAATTCTGGGGAATCTAGAAGACCACAGGCATGCATAAGGCTGAACACATGCCCAGAAAAAAACTGAGAAGACCCTAACCTCTAGCTGACCTTGAAGCTCCACATAAGAGGGAAGTGAAGGCTAAAGCAGGGTTGTAAACCACCTGCTAGAGCACACCCCAACATTGAAGGCATGCCCCAACAAGCACACAGAATCCCTAGGCAAAGGCTGAGAGACTTATTTGTTCAAAGAATTTAAGGAAATTTCTAGCTAATCGTTAACTGCTAATCTAACTGAGCTGAGATTTCACTGGTCACATATGACAAAGAATACAAACCGTAGAGAATTAGTTCAGGAAAGTCACTAAACAAACAAATAGCAACATCAAGAACAACAACAAATAGCAACAACAATAAACCTTAAAAAGGGGGAATCTGATTATAAGAGTTGTAATATTACATTATTTTAAATATCCGGTTTTCAACAAAAAATTATAAAAAAAATAAAGAGAAACAGAAAAACATGGCCAATACATGAGAAAGAAGCAGTCACTAGAAACTGTCTCCAAGAAAGTATATTGGATATACTAGACAAAAACTTGAAATCAGCCAATCCAAAGAACTCAAGAACACAGTATCTAAAGACCAAAAAAGAAAGTATGTGTATAATGTCTACCAAACAGAGATTATCAATAAGGAGATAGAAATTATAAAGGAGAAACAAATAGAAATTCTGGAGTTGGAAAGTACAATAGCAACTGAAAAATTCACTAGAAGAGTTCAACAACTGATATGAGTTTGCAGAAGAAAGAATTAACAAACTTGAAGATTGAGATTGAGATTATCCGGTCAAGGAAGAGAAGTAAAAAAGAACAACAACAACAAAATTAACAGAGTCTCAGAGACCTGTAGCACACTGTCACATACACCAATATATGCATAATGGGAATCCCTGAAAGAGAGGAGAGAAAGAAAGGGTCAGAAAGGACATTTGAAGAAATAATGGCTGAAAACTTCCCAAATCTGATGAATAATATTAATCTATACATCTAGAAGCTCAATGGACTCTCAGTAAGATAAACTCTAAGAGACCCACACTTGGAACACCATAATCAAACTGTCAAAAGCCAATGACAAAGAGAGAATCTTGAAAGTAATAAGAGAAAAGTGATTTACCATGTACAATAGATCCTCAATAAGATTAACAGCTGATTTCTCCTCAGAAACCATGGAGGCCAGAAAGCAGCAGGATGACATACTCAAAGTGCTGAAAGATAAAGACTGTCAACCAAGAATTCTATATCTAACAAAATTATCCTTCAAAAACAAAGAAGAAATTAAGACATTATCAGATTTGAAAAAAAAAAAAGTAAGAACTCCTTCCTAGCAGACCTGCCCCACAAAAAATACTAAAGGGAGTACTTCAGGCTGAAATGAAAGGATACCAGACAGCAATGTGAAGTCATATGAAGAAACAGAGAGCACCAGCAAAGGTAAATATAAAAGAGAACATGATGAATTTTTTTGTTTGTAACACTTTTCTTCTCCTGATTTAAAAGACAGCTGCATAAAGCAATAATTATAAAACTGTATTAATGGGCTTATAATATATAAAGATGTAATTTGTATTATAATAATAGCACAAAGAAGTAGGGAGGAAATGGAGCTATACAGGAGCAAAATTTTGTATGCTATTGAAATTAAGCTGGTGTTAATCCAAACTAGATTTTCATAAGCTAAGATGTTAATTATGTAAGTACTAAGTACTAATTATGTACTAAGATGTAAGTCTCAGGGCAACCACTAGGAAAATAACTCAAAATATATAGTAAAAGAAACAAAAAAGGCAATTAAAATGGTATACTAGAAAATATCTATTTAACACAAAAGAAGTCAGTAATGGAGGAAGAGAGGAGTATAAAAGGATATAATACATGTGGAGAGTAAATAGCAAAATGGCAAGTATAAATCTTACCACATCAGTAATTAAATATAAACGAATTAAAAACTCCAATCAAAAGGCAGAAACTAGAAGAGTGGATAAAAAACCTATGATCCAACTATATGCAGTCTATAGGAAACACACTTTAGATTCAAAAATTTGAATAGGTTAAAAGCAAAAGGATGGAAAAAGATATAGCAAGCAAACAGTAACCAAAAGAACACTGTTGTGGCTATGGTGTAAGACAAAATATCAGTGGTTAATATCATAAAAAATACTTTATGACAAAAAAATGTTACTAGAGACAAAGAAAGACATTTTATAATAATAAAATGATCAATCAATTAGGAGTATATAATAATTATAAACATATATGCATCTAACAACAGAGCCTCAAAATATATGAAGCAAAAACTGACAGAACTAAAGAGAGTAATAGACAATCCTACAATAGTTGGAGACTTCAATTCTTCACTTTCAATAATGGATAGAGCAACTAGGCAGAAGACAGACAAGGAAAAGGAAGACTTGAACAACACTATAAACCAAACTAGAACTAACAGACACCCACAGAATATTTCACCTAAGAACAGTTGAAGATACATTCTTCTGGAATGCACATGATACATTTTCCGAGATTAACGACATGTTAGGTCATAAAACAAACCTTAATAAATCAAAAAGGATTAAAAGAGGTACATCACGACTACTCTTTCAGAAATAATAAGAATTATAAAAAAATACTATGAAAAACTGTACAACAACAAACTGGATAGCTTAGATGAAATGGGAAAATTCCTAGAGGGACACACACTAATGAAACTGACTCAAGAAATAAAAAGTCTGAATAGATATATAACAAGTAAAGAGACTGAATAAGTAATGAAAAATTCCACAAGATAAGCCAGGCTCAGATGGCTTTACGGGTGAAATCTATCTAATGGTTAAGGAAGGATTATTACTAACATTTCACAAGCTGTTCCAAAGAGTAGAAGAGGAGGGAACACTTTCCAATTCATTCTACGTGGTCAGTATTACCTTGACACCAAAACCAGATAAAGACAGGAAAAGAAAAGAAAACTACAGCCCAATATCTCTTATAATTTATAAATGCTAAAATCCTCAACACAGTACTAGCAAACTAAATCCAGCAAGACATAAAACAGATTATACAAAAACTGACAGAACTTCCCAACAAAAGTATAATTTTATCCCTCAGGGATGGAAGATTAATTGAACATATGAAAAATCAATGTAATACGCCATATTAATAGAATAAAGGCCAAAAATCACAGGATCATTTCAAGAATCCTAGGAAAAGCATTTGACAAAAATCCAACACCTTTTCATGATAAAACATTCAACAAAATAGGAATAGACGAGAATTTCCCCTACCTGATAAATGCTATCCACAAAAAACCCACAGCTAACATCATACTCAATGGTAAAGGGCAGAATGCTTTTCCTCTAAGATCAGGAAGAAGACAAGGATATCCACTCTTGACAACTTTATTCAAGATTGTACTGGAGGTTTTAGAACAATTAGGCAAAAAAAGCATTCAGATTAGAAAGGAAAAAGTAAAAGGATCTCTATTTGCAGATCACATGATCTTGTATATAGAAAATTCAAGGAATCCACTAAAAAATTATTAGATCTAAAAAGATTTCAGAAAGGGTGCAGGATACAAGATCAACTAAAAAATTAATTGTATTTCTAAACACTAGTAATGAATAATTCTAAAATAAACAATTACATTTACAATAGTATCAAAAATAATAAAATAGGAATAAATGTAACAAAAGAAGTGTAAAGCTTATTACCAAAAACTATGAAACATCTTTGAAAGAAATTAAAGAAGACCTAAATAAATGGAAAGACATCCCATGTTCATAGATCAGAAGACTTAATATTAAGATGGCACTACTCTCCAAATTGATCTAAAAACTTAACCTAATCCCTATCAAAATCCCAGCTGCTACTTTTGCAGAAATGGAAAAGGTCATCCTAAAATTCATATGAAAATGCAAGGGTCCCAGAATAGCTAAAACAATCTTGAAAGCAACAACAATCTTTTCGAGGTGATGAAAATTTTCTGAAATTAAATAATGCTGATAGTTGCACAACTCAGTGAACACAGTAAAAACCACTCATTTTTACACTTTAAAAGGGTGAATTTTTGGTACATAAATTACATCTAAATAAAGCTACTTTTAAGAAAACCTGTGGCAGACATATCAGGCCAAATGTGTTGATGGTGTAGAGTTTAGTTTGCTTTCCTCCTATTTCTTTCACACTAAAAGATGTCGGTGTATTTATGCTTTATTTAGAATCATTGATCCAGAATTATTTTCTAGAAAATAATATTCAATGTCTGACTTCAGAGTAATTAGCCATTACAGAAATGGGTGTTTCTAAGAATTTTTCATTTTGGCCATAATGAGCAACATTCACTGGGTGTGATCAATTCTGGCCCTGTATATGTTCTTCAGTAGAACTATGACTTTAAGGATCTTCATGAAAATCAAGAGGTCTTGTTTGGGAAAGTGTTCAGTGTGTAATATAAGTTCATCAATAGAAGGTCAGAATTGTTGGAAGCAGACCAGATGTCAAGGTTTTTCACCCTCCTGGTTAAAATAAAAGAAGCACATTCAAGCATCTTGCCTATTCTTCCATGCCAGATATTGGTCTTTGTAAGATCAGCTCATCTGGACTCCTAAATTATGGATTGCTGACCTTCAAAACACTAGGCTAACAAGTTTCCAACGATAAGTAATGAAATAAATATTTCATGAATGGAGAGCTGCAGGCCTAGATCACTAACTCTAATTTCAGATTCCATTTCCCTGCTGTTTTCTTTTTTGACTTCTTAGATTAAGGAGACACGGAAGAAGAAGGGGGGAAAAAAGCCTAAGGCTATTTCAAGAAACCAGTTACCACATACTGAAAAATGCTTTTAAGGTGTCTTATCTGTTTTGGTGAGAATATTAAAGAAAGGAAAACGGTTTTGCATAGTGAAGTTTATAGTAGAAATAAACCAATAATCAGAAGCTAGAAATTTATTTTAGCTTTTGATTTTTAGAAAAGATGGTATTGTTACCACACAAAGGGCATGATCTACTCGCTGTGAGACAAAAGCCAATTGTTAAGAGGCAAGATGGTGGAAAAGATAGGGCAATTTATTACAGCTTACTAGCAAGGGTGAAGATGGCTGACTAACATCTCAAAGAACCATCTTACAGAACAAAGACCACGGGCCAGTTATATAGAGGGCTGGTCTCTGAGTGGGGGAAGCATCTGGTCCTATGGTGGGGGCATCCATCCGATTACTGGGTGGAAGCATCTGGTCTCAGGGTGGGGGCATCCATCTGGTTTTAGCTCCTGAGAGTCTTTTGTTTTACTGGAAATGCATCAGAGAGACTGGAGCAACACCCTCTACCCTGATCTTTCAGTTGTCATTGATGATGGCTATCAGCATAGACTCTCTGCCCAGGGGTCATCACATCACGTTCCTAAGGAACTCAAAAGAACAAACTTATAAACTTATAGTAGCTGGGAGGGGCCATAAAGTCTAGAGTTAGTCAGAGGTCATTCCAAGTCACAATATGGTTTCCTCTCTATAATATGGCTTCCCTATATCAACCCTGTATTGAGCCGGTATCAGTATTGACTTTGAGATAATCCACTCAAGCTCCCTCTCATGGACAATTGGCACCAGGATTAGTCTCTTCACAGGAAGAAGTCATCTCATAAGACATAAAACTGTCTATCAGACATGCCATCTATATCAGCTAAGGTTAGTGCCGTGGTACATACCACCAAGAACGAGGACTGATAGGCAATGCCAACCAAAAGAACCTTCCCTTGTGTTAACATGGATGGGATGCACATATTTAAAGACATGACCCAGAAGATGGTGGAGCTAAGAATGGGAGTTTTGTGGAGAACTTATGTGGAATCATTCATAACATTGAAAAACTATTTAGCTGCCACTTACTGAACACTTCCTACACCCTATCTCTTCATATATGTTATCTTATGTGGTAGATGCCAGTATCCCTATTTTAAAAAGAAAGAAACGGAAGTTTAGGGAGATTTATTAACTAATGCAAAGTGACCAAGTTGATAAGGTTTATCTGGGATTTGCACCAAGATGTGAGATTCTAAAGCCCATGCACTTGACTATAATCCTGTATTGCCTCCCCAACCTAAAAATGGATCTCATCCAGTGAAGACCTCTATTAGAAGGACAAAAGCAAAACATTATTCATTTGCCTTTTCCAAATAACTGTCAATACTGTGTACAATTTTCTTTTATTCTACACATATATATTAAGTGCCTACTATGTGCTTGAAACACAGTCTTTAAAACAGTGTACTTTGACTGAATGGAAAAATGAGTAGGGTGAGAAGTCAGGGGGGAATTGCACTGTATCATTTTAACTGTTCTGAGTGGGCACTTTAGCTGGACTTCATGCTAAGGATCTCTTTACAAATAGGTTTATTACCATCAGACAAATATTCTGAATGATAAGAAAAATAGTTGTACTTCTGTACCACAATGATTTTACATATAAATACTCTTATATCCACTTGGATTGTTATATAATACACCAATCTTTTTTAGTTAACTCTTAAAAGACAGCTATTGGTCTTCTGATACCATTTTAAAAGGGAAAATAAAAATATATTGATGGGTTCATAACTAACTCCCCTGTAGAATAATTGCCAAAGGCAAATCAGATGGTTGATGATGTTGTTACCATTTTTGCTTTTCTCCATCCCCATCCCTAATGTGTGTAAGATGAAAAATTATTAGCCCAAACGCAGGCCTGAAAAGATGGAAAGTACCTAGTGTTGAGTACTTTGTCCTCCTTAAAAACCCTCTGCAGCTTAAAAAACTTCCCACGTGCACAACAGAAGGAATCCAGCTTTTATCTGACAGGCAGTTTAAAAAGTTTGACCTGTGGCTTCCTTTACATCACTGGAGCTTAACTTTTCGTGTAGTAAGTGTCCAGCATACTTTTTTTTTTTCATGCAAATGTGCTTGTCAAAACTACAAACGGGCGTTTGATCAAAGGTCAGCCTTCCTTCATATTCCTCTTTGATAAAGAAATTTCTATTTCATCTTCGGCTTTCAGGCCAGTTTGAGAAAGTGTTACCTGACAGAGAAATTACTGATGCATTTCTTCCTGGTCCTCTTTAAAGTTTTTCCACCTCCCTCCTTTTTCTTTTTTTTAAATCTTACGGGTGTTTCAATTTAAATATGTCTTCACTTTTTAATGGGGTACTTAAATTAGCTGTAGAAGGAATCTGAACTCTGCCTGCTTGTTAACCGAGGTTGAATTGCTGGTAGATAACACCCAGCAACTGACAGAATAATCACCAACCTTTTTATCAGCAGTTTTATGTCATGCTTAACTTGTAGAGCTTGTGTATAGATGTGCCTAAGAAAGGAAAGTTGTCACCTAGAGCCAAATAAGGACTTTTTTCCTCTCCAAATACTCCTTTATCTTGCTTTCTGAGAAGAATAAGGAAAAGATGAACAAAGAAATTCTTAGTTTGTATAAATATACTATTTTTCTGTAGCCAGTTGCCTCAGACTGCAAACCCAAGTTGAGTTTAAACAAAAACACTCATTCATTTAGTGTATTTTCAGTAATCAAAGAGAAAGTTAACTATGAGATGCTACAAGATAGGCAAAATTCCACTTGAGTTTTCATCAGGACTGTCTCAGCCAGTTGTAAATGGTGTAGAGCCTTGAAAAACTCAGTAAGATGTTAAAACGTAGCTATTGAAAAATTATATCGCTGTTTAATATCGCTGTTTTATTAAACTTCACTGTTTAATCAAAGGAATAGCAACTACTGGAAGGAAGAGACTTTGAAAGGAGACAGACAGAGTTTGAACCCTAGCCCTGCCACTTCCTAAGTATTTGACCTTGCATAACTTACTGAGTTTTCTGAGAGCCAACTTGCTCATCTATAAAATGAGGATAAAGTTCCTTACTCAGGAGCACTCAATAGATGCTACTATTTCCTCCTTTCCCTTTTACATATAATAAATATATTTATATATAGTAGATATATACAATAAATTAATTAAATATAGTAATAATGCTGTGGGAAAGGCAGGTGAAATATTTTTCTTCATTACCCATTAAAGAAAAAAACGGAAGATTAGAGAGGTTAATTGACCTGCTCAGAGTCCCATTGCTAAGAAGCGAGCCAAAGATTTGTGCTCAGACCTTCTCTCTCCCCAAGTAAAGAGCTCTTTCTTTTCTTAATAGAAAACGCAACAGAAGGATTTTCAGAATTCCTATGTAATGAGAAATCTGAAACTCTTCTCCAACAAATACCTTTGTCTACTTACCTCATCCATTCTAAAAGTTTTATCAATTTAGTTAGCACTTTTTAAAGCAAGCTGTTACTAGTCCTGTCCAATCTTACTGATTTAGAAAATCAGATTCTTGTGCACCAACAAGAAAGTTTGCTTCCCTATAGGTCAAGTGTAATGTCTTTATACTTTGTCCCCAGGATTCTAAAACCCTCTGCTTACTGTCTAAATGCACCACCAATTGTTTTTAAAAACAGATCTAAGGGGTCCTCTCAGTGGGCACATCCAGGCAGAATCCTTGACCTATGTGGTCTGTCTCAGGGCAGTGTGTCAGGCAAAGATACGACAGACCCACGACCCACAGAACTATTGAGAGCTCAAACCCCTTACTTGTGTCTTTCCAAGCTCAGGAATATAGGAGGGGCCTCTGTAGTACTCCACAACCTCCCTTCCTTTCTGATCCACTTCCCTCACCCTGCATACCCCGCTAGAGTATCCAGCTTTTACTCCCCCAATGTTCCCTTTATGCAGTTCTCTGGTCCTTTATCATGTAGATTTACAAGGCATTCTTTCCTACATAAGAAGTGTTTCTCTTTAGGATTAGGAAGTAGGGAGAAAAAGACCTACAATTCTGGGATTCTTTTCCTTGAGGTGGGGAAGCGGGGGTGGGGGGTGGGGGGTGGGGTGGGAGGCTGAGAAAGAATCCCTTCACACCAGATTGATATGAGCCCTTCTGTGCTGCTATAAGCGTCAGCTCTAGTTTTGTGGGTAAGAGGGAAAATTGTGGGGGGCAGGGGTTGTTTAGGACAGGGAGGCACCCCTGAGCAATCATTAGTGAATAAGGTCACAGGTGGAGAGGAGTAGGAAATTCCCCTCTGCTCTGATGTTTAGGGAGAAATTAATCAAGATACTGAAGTAACAGGGCCAGTAGAAGCCGCTAGTTAATGGTCTTGCCAAGCTAGTGGTCTTTATTTTGCTGGATGCCACTCTCTTGGGTGAGCTGAGGCTCATTTTGAGTCCAAATTTTTCAAAGCTGAAAGCCACCCTCCCCACTATGTGGCTTCACTACAGTCAACATCTACTGGAAGAGAATGAACAGCACTCTGGTGGTGGAACAGAATTACCCTTCACTTTTTCATTTCCCTTTTGTTCTTGGGAGTTAGGACAATGAGCTTGTATTAGTAGGTAATGTGGTCATTGAAATTGACCAAGACATTGGGATGTGGTCCCCTAATTAAGACCATTAACATCACTGGCAGGCATTCAAATGACCCAGGGCTGCTTTCTTTCAGGGTGATGATTATTTTCTTCCCTTTTCTTTTAAAGAAACAGAAGAGTCTGGCTGCACTCAGAGCTGCTTGCAGGCTTCCTAGCTAACGGGTCTCAGTGACCCTGTGCCCGATCAGCAATGATCTGAAAGGGAACCCTCTTAGAATCCCAAATCCTGCACCCTACAAGTGCACACAAGTGAAAACCAAGCACCACTTTATGAACAATTACTGGTTGTGAATTTGATAAATAGCAGTGGCATGATCTACCATTTCCTACACATGTGTTGTATCTGGTTGTCAGATATCTAAGCTAAATACCTCTAATGGGATTCTTTTTGTTCCAATCACAGCTTTATTCACCCATTTAAAGTATAGAATTCAATGGTCTTTAGCATATGCAGAGTTGTGCAACAATCACCATAATCCATTTTAGAACAGTTTCATCACTCCAAATGAAACCCTGTACCCATTAGCAGTCACTTTCCGTTAACCCTTAACCCCTGAGCCCTAAGCAATCTTTGATTTACTTTCTGTTGCTATATAATGGAATTCTTTTAACTCCTGCTTCTCAAGCCAATGAAAGGAAATCTATATCTCACCGTGGTGAGGAGTGTAGATAGTGTTAGGACTGGGATCAAGCACACAGGTCAGAGCTACAGACAGTCTTAGTGAACTGAGTAAGAGCTAAGCATCTAGGAAGACATATCTAGATTTAAATGCTGACTCTGCATGGGCTAGCAGTGTATTTTCAGGTAAGTTAATCTTTCTGAATCTGTTTTCTCAACTACAAAATGGGAATAATAATAATTCTGACTTCTTGGCCTTGTTTTGAGTATTAAATGAGAATGCATATAAAGCATTTAGCAGCATTCCTGGAATATTGTAAGTGCTCATTACATGTTAATTAACATTATCATACTTATTCTTGTTATTCACAAAACTCTGCAGAATGGATTCCAGTTTATAGAATAACTCATCCTGCTACAGCTTAACAGTTCCACCTTTCTCCTTCTGAGGTGACTGCAGTTGTCACTTAATAGTCAGTTGCAAGAATGGCTTTAGAGTAGTGCAGGAGATGGATGCCAGACCACAGTGGGTCAAGGAATAAATGATCACTGAGCAAATGAAAGTTGCAAAAGCAGACTCTTCTATCAAGAAATTGGGCTACAGCTTGAGGGGGAAGGTCTCTGTAGATGTAGAGGGTTTGCCGATGTTTGTAGACCACTGGGAAGGAACCAATAAAAGGAGTGAGACTGGAGATGCCTGAGAAAAGAGGATCAAGATCATAAGGACAGGGCCGGCCCCGTGGCTTAGCGGTTAAGCGTGCGCGCTCCACTGCTGGCGGCTCGGGTTCGGATCCCGGGCACACACCGCTTCTCCGGCCATGCTGAGGCCGCGTCCCACATACAGCAACTAGAAGGATGTGCAGCTATGACATACAACTATCTACTGGGGCTTTGGGGGGAAAATATAATAAAATCTTTAAAAAAAAAAAAAAAAAAAAAAAAAAGATCATAAGGACAAGCAAAGAGGCAAGGCCATCTTGGAAACGGACATATCATATGAATAATTGGATAAGCATTTTTCAAAGTCACAGCTAAGAAAATTAGGCTGAAATGCATGTAGTTTGTTTGGGGATGTGATCCCAGCGGGGCAGGAGTACAGGAGGGCAGGAGGACAACAGGAAGGAAGGCAAGTTTATACAAGGGGTTGGCCTCCTCTACAGGCAGCTGGTGCTTAATGCCACCCAGCCTTCTGAGAATCTCATAAAACACGTTTCAGAACTGCCTATCTAGGGGTAAAAAGAGAAACATTTATCTTTTGTCTCCCTTTCTCCTAGGTCAATGATGGTCCACTGGATTAACTCCTTTGTATTTCTGGGATGAAAAGTTGGGTTCCCAAGGGTATCCCATGATGTGGCTTCCAAGAAGCCCCAGGGCTGAAAGCAAAAGGTACAGGGCTGTGGCCCAACTGGAGGGCTGTGCCATTGTATCCGGGTAAAGCATGTCAAAGCCTGCACAGAACCGTCACCAAGCAGCGGCTGGGTTAAGAGGCAGGGCTGCGAGGATTCTACAGTGACTGACAAGAGATGTCCCACCTGGAGAGCTATCATTCTTGAAGATTTGTTGTACACCAGGCACTGTTCTACGCACTTGACACTAACTCATTTAATCCTCACCAACACCTTTTATTGCACATGTGAAAACTGAGGCACAAAAACTTAAGAAACCCACTGGAAGTCACATAGCCATTAAGTAGCAAAACCAGGAGTCAAGACCCACCATGTAAGCTCCTACCACTGCACTGCATGATTAAAGGTGGGGCAGGGGAGTATGTGTGTATATGGGGGTGGAGTGGGTATCCCACTGACTCACATTTCTATGGCTCTATCCCCTTAACAGTCCATAAACAACCTCTACGGAACTCTAGGTATAATTTATTCTTATCTAGACATCCCAAGATCATGCTTAATTCCCTCCGCCTTTTTCCCCAAAGTAAAACAAAACCCAAAAGAGACCCAGCTGCTGAGTCAAGGTTAGCTTGGAGTCCCTTTGAGCTGCGAGATCTCCTGCTTATTAATTCTTCACTGGATACTATTGAAATCACTTGGTGATCACCACTAAGAGTCACTCCCAAAGTGTAAGAAAATTAACTTAAATTCAAAAAAGAATTTAAACTTTCAAATACACCTAGAACAAAAAAAATTTTTTAATGTAGCCATAGCTACATTTGACTACTGAGACTTGACATGTAACTATTTCAAACTGAGGTATGCTGTGTGATACCCATCTAATTTGAAAGATTTAGTACAGAAAAAAAGGTAAAATATCTCATTAGTATTTCTTCTATTAATTAGATGCTCAAGTGATATTATTTTAGATATACTGGGTTAAATCAAATATATTATTAAAATTAATTTCATAGATTTCTTTTTCCTTTTTTTTAAATGTGGCTACTAGAAAAGTTAAAGTTGCACATGTGGCTCACATTATATGTCTATTGGATGGTGCCATCCTAGATAATCTGACCTCTGCTGTCTTCCCCAGCCTCGTTGTCCCAGTCACTACTCTTCAGTTATCAGCCATGTTCTTCCTAAAACACTCCAACATGTTCCTACCACATGGCCTCTGCAGTTGCTATTTCCTCAGCCTGGAATGTTCTTTCTTCACATTTTCCCATGGTTTACTTCTTCATGTCATTCTTGACTTTTTCAGAGGAACATTCCCTAACCACTCCACATAGACAGTGTCTCCATCACTCTATATCCCTTACCATGCTTTATTTTTCTTTATAACAGTCAAACTGGGCTTGTGTTCTCTGTCATTGTTCTCTTTATATTTTATTGGAAATAAATGGACGGATGGGTGGAATGAGTTTTTGTGTTTTTTTGTAACCAACTTTTTGGATAACGCCCAACCTTTTAAAATAAGTTTCCCCCCCTAGATGGACTGTTTCATCTTGTGGCCTTGGCCTTTCAAACCTTTCTTAGCTCCCCCACATTTGTATCACATCTTTCAGTTCACGTTGCAGGACCAGACTGGCTTGCGGCTCAAGGATCTTTACAAGGGTCTTTTCCCTCAGAAAGGGTGTTGACTGCTCTGCCTTCGAGTGGGTTCTCTCCCATTCACAGGCGCTGAAGCTGTTGCTCTCCATCTGTGTCCTCTGCTTTTAGTGACAGTAGAGGGCAGCAGAGTCCTTTCCACAGGGGCATTTTGAGGAAAGATCAACTAAGACTCAGGATTGTGTATAGTTAAAGTTAAGCCCCTTTCAGCGAAAAATAGCTAATGAGTCCTATTATATTACTTTATATTACAGCAATGGCATATATCCTTCCATCTCTAATTATATAGATGATTCAAACTTCTGAAGAAATGGAATTTGTGTATTTGGAAGATAGAGTGTTATAGCAACCTTGTTTGAAAAAAACTATTGTCTTATAATTATTTATTTTCTATTCCCTAATCTCCTTATTAAATATTTATTTTATCTGGGTTTTTATTTCCTTCTTTCCATTTTATTTACAGTTTAAGGGTTGGCTAAGGGGCTATAGGACTGGAATAAGTTGATATCGGAGGATTCGTGTTTGGTCTACATCTCATCCTGGACTTTGAGGAATGAAAGCTGGTTTGTAGCACACAATTCCTGTATTTACCTGTAATGACTACTCTGAAGGGGAGACAGTCCTAACTCTAACTTTCCACATGACCCAGCAACAAGTGTCTGTACTAACCCATTACAACACTGAAAATTTTCAATAAAAAACAGATATATAGCACAATTGATTAATAACTCAGAGGAGGGCCGACCCCGTGGCTTAGCGGTTAAGTGTGTGCGCTGCGCTACTGGCGGCCTGGGTTCGGATCCCAGGCGCCCACTGACGCACCGCTTCTCCGGCCATGCTGAGGCCGCGTCCCACATACAGCAACTAGAAGGATGTGCAACTATGACATACAACTATCTACTGGGGCTTTGGGGGGAAAAAATAAATAAATAAAATCTTAAAAAAAAAAAATAACTCAGAGGAGTGAGGCAGATAAAATGCTTGTAGATCTTTCAGTTCTGCTAGTCACTCACACTGATATGCTTCCTAAGAACATAAGAAGAAAGATTCAATTTCCCCAAAAATATTTTTAAAATCTAATAGGTAGTGAGGGTGCTTGTAAGGAATTACCAAGTCTTGGTTAATCAGTGATTTTTTTTTTTTTTTTTTTTGTGAGGAGGATCAGCCCTGAGCTAACATCCGTGCCAATCCTCCTCTTTTTACTGAGGAAGATTGGCTCTGGGCTAACATCCGTGCCCATCTTCCTCAACCATATATCGGACGCCGCCACAGCATGGCTCGACAAGCGGCGCAGTAGTGCGCGCCCGGGATCCAAACCCCGGGCCACAAGCATTGGAGTGCACACACTTAACCACTACACCACAGAGCCAGCCCCTAATTAGTGATCTTAGAATTAACTCTTAGCTAGAAACTTCAGTAAACCAGCAGTTAAGGGTGTTTTACCTGCTCAATTTATTTAAACATTTTTTAAATTTTCATTACATTTACAAAAAGGATCACAATTATTTCTTCATTTCCATATTTCATGGACAAAAAATGGTTTAGAAGAGACCACTTGACCTTGGCATGTTGGCAGCTAGTGACTAGAAGCTTTCTCCATTAGCTCTACTCGGTAGGATTCCACCCAGGTGTTAGTTTGCTGGGTCTCAGGAACTGAGTTGTGATTCACAATTGAATTTATTCTCACATTGTGTCCCCCTGTTTTGACACCTAGTACTTACGCGGATATCTGCTATCATGTTCTGGTTGCCTTTATCGCGAACGTTACATTCTCTAAAAATTCTGTTTAGGAAAAACAGCCCCCAGATGCTTAGGGCCAGAGGAGACAGACTTGACTTTGCTAAGCCATAATCATAGTTATACCAACAGCCACTGGAAGATTTTGTGGCTGTTTATGGCCACACAAATCAGTCTCAGGCTAGATTGTCTGGGCTTTGTTTGAATTTGATACTTAACTTTGAACTCTAGGTTTTTGAAAATTTCCACTCAGTCTCAGGAATATAACTTTAGGAAATTGGATTCTCAAGAGATGGCAGAAGATAGCGTTGGGCATGCCTTTTAGATATAAAATAGGATGAAAGAGCTTCATCTTGCTGAAATTATTTACCATTGGAGCCTCTGAATATAAATGCACTCCTAAAGGCAGTGAAGCTTAAGGCAGCCATATGAAGGAAAATAAGAAAAGATTTCTATTATTATACATATGAGATACTGAGAAAGAGATGAGAAAAAAGCTACAAGGAAAACATAAAATAGATGTAGGATAGACATTCCATTTGGAATATATCAAGACACTGTCAGGGGAAAATTCTATTTTCACTTATAATAATTCTATACAACACACATAAACCAACCAACTCTTATTTAAAAAGCTAATCCTGGTTTAAGAAGTGGGAAAAAGATCTTTACATTCTGAATCTGTCCTTGTAGTGAGAAAGAGCTGAATGATGATTTGAACTCTTATTGATAGACATGAACTCAGGACATTTGAAGAATATATTCGATAAAAATGCAATGCACCCTCCTTTGTGCCCCATGTGGTACTAGATACTGTGAATGCAAAAATGATCACGAAGGAGAAAGACAGCCTCTGGCCTGGCAAAGTTCAGTGTCCAGTGGGGGGGAGACTGAACAAATAGCTTAATGTGTTTATTAACAAATAATCACAGTATAATATAAGTGCAATAGCCAAAATATGGGCAAACTGTTGTAGGAACAGGAACAAAGAGGAGACAACTCCTGAAAAAATCTTACATACTTACCCATTTGAAACAGTTTGATCTGAAAACAAATCAGCATATCAATACACAAATACGAAGGTTAGGCGACTTGCTTTGCAACTTCAGTCTAGTTTTGAGTACTACTACTTCCTTACAAGGACAGGCCCAATAATTTAGTTTGTATGGCTATATGGGATTCCAGTTTTATTAAGTTACTCTGTTAGAAAACAGAGGTCTCATCTTGCTTATTTTGGGGTTCCTCCCAGCACCTAACACTGGGCCAAAAATTTTGGAGCTAAATTAGATTCGGATATGGGTCAGATGAAGTAGAAAAAGATAGGTTACTCATTGGTGATACCCGAAGCAAAACTGGATAAAGTACTAATAAAAAGAAAAATTGCATATATCCCCTTTATATGGTCATCTGTCAAAACTCCACGTTAAATACACTCCTCATTGTATATACTATGTACTGTATATACTATATATCAAAAAGGTAACCTTACAACTTCCATCTCTTGATACAGATTGCTATTTTTTTTGACAAAAAAAATACCTATCAAATAACTAAAAAGGAGAAAACTCTGACACAAGATATGAATTTGGCATTTGTTCAAGATATTTTCTTCTTTATAAAATGTGGACTAGATTACAAAGCATGGATTTATCTAGGATGGTCTGGGATCAGGTATGAATGAAGCCTTTAAAGTCTGTAGGAGATTTCACTAATGAATTGTTTTTTCTCTTGGAATTAATGTCTGACTTTTCATAGGGATAGGTGCATTTTTAAATTTTGTTTAATTAGGGTAAAAAAAAAAAATGCCCTCTCCAAAGCATCAGCAAGCAGATGGGGAATTTATTTTGGGTGGTAGTGGTAGTTCTCTTTTGGAGCCCTTCTTCCAAATGACATCTCAGAGATAGATGCCAACTAGGACCGACTGAAATTTGGGCTTTCCAGATGGTTCTCTGTTTTTCCACAACAGAAGCTCTTAGATCAAGAGCTCTCCATGCAAGGAGCCACTTGAACCACCACGTAACCACTGGCTTTGCACTGCTCAAAACCACGTGTAACTGCTCATGATAATCATAACACATTGTACTTTCGCCATACATAATCTTATTTGACCCACAAGTAACAGCCAACTTGGTAAATCTTACTCTCCAAATACGGAACCAGCTTACAGAGGTTTACAAGAGATGAAAAACATGAACCATGAGCACAAACTTAGATCCTCCATTAACTAGCAATGCTGGGCTCATCTTGTAATGTTTTGCCCTCTAGCCATGGTGTTTTCTACAGCTGGAGAAGATGCTGTTTATTTCATGAACCCACCCTTTGTGGGTACTTTACATTGCTAACTACAGCGGAAATCATTACCTATCCAGAGCAGACACCATCAACAATGATTTCCTGTGAGTACATTACTGGCAGGATTTGAGAATGTTTCTGTTCCTGAATTCTGAAACAAACATTTAATGAGCTTCTGTTGCTCTGAAGACATAGTATTCAAAGCACACACCCTATATATATATCTGTCCACTCTAAAAAAATTTACAATCTACTTGCAGAGGCAAATGGTATATGCAAAAATTTAACCAGAGTTTTGGGGCATATTTAATAAGTACCCACGACAGACAGGACCGTCAGCTCTAGGTGGGCAGGGATTTGTGTGTTTTGTCACTGCTGTATCCTGAGCTCCTGGAACAGTAACAGGCACATGTTCAATGCTCAATAAAAAATTTTTCTAAATGAATGAGCAGCAGAGGCAATAGGTGTGAGGGGATTCAAGGGTAGAGACCTATGTGGACGGAGAGGTCCTCAAAGGCACCGTGGAGCAGGGGAGATTCCATCTGAGTCTTCAAGTATATAGAGTTTAGGTGGGCTTATTAAATTAGCACCTTCTTTATTCAATGTCTCCTACATGCCAGGTACTAGGGAGAAGGCAGTGCAGAAGACAAATCCATCACTTAACTAGGATGATCCTGAGAATTTCACTCAGAGTCTAAAAGCCAGCCCTATCTGCCAAATATTTCCTAAAATTCAAAACATGTATGGAAAAGCAAAACTAGAGTGAAGTAATTAAGAAATAGACACTAGCCTGAAAACAAGCAGTGTAGCAGCAGAAAAGGAGAGCGTACCAAGTCCCTTTCTGGTTTGTCATTCCTTTCATTTCTTTCTAAACATGGTTGGAAAGTTCTGGGAAGGAATGGAAATTCAGAGGGACAGCAATGCTGCCCTCTTAGTCACTGCACTGAGGAAGGGATCCTTGTGCCTTTGTTTTCCAGCCTGGAGGCTGGTCACACATTAGGCACGGTCGCCTGGCCTTTGTTGTCTGTCTAATGCCGAGTTTCACCGCCTTCAGCTCTCTCCCAACCTGTTCCCAGCCGCCACCCAAAGTCAACAAACGCCACCACACAAGCACGCACTGGCTGTCTATGTGAGTTTCTGGAAAATCAACTTGTTTGTTCTCAATCATTTCGCTTGCAAATCTAAAAATTACCCAGGTGGCTATGGGCTTTGGAAGTTAGCAGGTACCTGGGAGGCCAGAAAAGTAGACACTGAGAGGAGGTCTGAAATCCTTCCACCACCAGCTCCCTAGGTAGGAAAGCCAGATGCAAGGTGCCAGATCTTCGATGGTAGGGATCTCTCACCATTTTTCCTGTTCTAGGCAGCTGACAGTGTAATCTGGCATCCTGGTTGTGGCAATTCAGCCGTGATTATTTGTTCATATTGCTGGACTCATGCTTTGGAAAGATATTAAAAATTAACAAATATAAATATATGTGTATATATATGCATGATATATCTTTCACTTCCATTGCCTCTTTACTTGGAAATATGGTGAATTTAGGAAGCCTGTGGGACACACTGTTAAGGCCCTAAGCTTTGGAGTCCAACAGTCTTGGTTTAATACAAGTTCCTCTGTGTACTACAAGAGGTTAAACCATTTGTGTTCCCACCTATATACTGAAGGATAGCAAAACATCCCTCATAGCATTGTTGTGACAGTTAGATGGGATCATCCAATGTGCTGCTCATAGTCCCTGAGGTAGTGTGCATATTAATAAGTTAGCTATTACTATGATTATTCTTTTTTTTTTTTCCCAGTCTTGAGCCTGACCTCAAATTAATCACTTTAGTCTTGCTTTCTTTGTTGTTTATCCTAAGCAGTTAGGCCAAACACCCTAGGGTAGGATTTCTCAACCTTGGCACTTGACATTTTGGACCAGATAATTCTTTGTCGTATGGGCTGTCCTGTGCCTTGTAGTATCTTTCGCAGCATCCCTGCCCTCTACCCACTAGAAGCCAGTAGCAACACCCCTCCCCCAACTGTGACAACCAAAACTGTCTCCAGACATTGATATATGTCCCCTGGGGGGCAAAATCACCCCTGGTTGAGAACCCCTGTGTTAGAGTCATTCTTGACTCCTCTCCTTTTTTGCACATGGTTTCACCTAACATATCAACAAACCCTGTTAGTTTTACTTTGAAAATGACCCTTTCTTGCTCTCTCCACTGTTACCACCTTAATCCGAGCCACCGACATCTCTCTTTGGCATTACTGTCTTAATCTCCTGGTGGTCTCCTCATCTCCTAGCCCTCACCTCCACCCTCACTCAGTTCCAGCCACATTGGCCTCCTGGCTGCTCCTTAAACACAGCAGACAGACTCCCACCTTTGAGGCGGCTGTTCCTTCCATGTGAATCCCTCTTCCTCCCATTATCTTCATGCCTCACTCCCTCACTGTCAGCCCTCTGCTCAGAAGTTACCTGTGAGGTGAGGTCTTTCCAATCGACCCCAAATTCCAGAAACTCTGACACTTCCTATCCCCCTACTTTCTGCTTTACTTTTCTCCATCTAATATAGTACATTTTATTCATTTTGTTTGTCTTCCTTCACTAGACTGTCAACTCCACGAGGGTAAGATTTTTTGTATGTTGAATTATTGACCGTGTTCCCCAACACCAGAAAAGTGTCTGGCCCTTGGTGAGCACTCAAATATTTGTCAAATGAATGAATACATGTATTACTATCATTTAAAAATTTTTTTTAAATTGTGGCAAAATACACACAACATAAAATTTACCATCTTAACCATTTTTAAGTGTACAGTTCCATAGTATTAAGTCCCTTCACATTGTTGTGCAACCAATCTCCAGAACTCTTGATCTTGCAAAACTGAAACTCTACATCCATTAAACAACTCCCCATTCCCCGCTTCTTCCCAGCTCTTGGAAACCACCATTCTACTTTCTGTCTTTATGAGTTTGACTCTAAGTACCTCGTATAAGCGGAATCACAACAGTATTTGTCTTTTTGTAACTGGTTTATTTCACTTAATGAAATGTCCTCAAGGTTCAACCAAGTGTCAGAATTTCCTTCCTTTTTAAGTCTGAATAATATTCCATTATATATATATACCCCATTTTTTAATCCAGCAGTCTGCCAATGGACAGAAGTGGAAATCCTGGATCACATGGTAATTCTATTTTTAATCTTTTGAGGAATAACCACATTGTTTTCCATAGTGGCTGTACCATTTTACCTTCTCACCATGAGTGCACAAGAGTTTCAATTTCTCTACACTCTCACCAATGCTTGTCATTTTCTCTCTTTTTTTTTTTTTTATAGTAGCCATCCTAATGGGTGTGAGCTGGTATCTCATTGTGGGTTGATTTGCATTTCCCTAATGATTAGTGATACTGAGCATATTTTCATGTGTATCACCACTGTTTTTAACAACTAGGTCCCTCTTCTTTGCAAGGGTTTACGGCTTATCCAAGCAGTGTCATATAAATCTCCATCTCTCACACCCACTGGTTGTTCCACTCTATGCACCTTAGGACTTTGCTTCTCTGTCTGAGTCTTTACTCAGCTGTCTTCGCTGGTTAGTGAGGAAGGAGGCCACCCTTGCTCATTTGAGAACACACCAGAAACCTGTGGATTAAAGTCCATTTTTGTCCTCTCACTGACATCAATCTTTATGCTTCTACAGGCAATTATCTCACAGCAAAATTACAAGAGTAAACAATTAAATGTTCAATTTAGGACATTTATTGGTAAGACTTTCAGCAGCTCTCTGAGTGGATGACTCACTCAGTTGACTCACTTACATAGTTCCAATGTAACACTTGTCAATCAGATGTTTAACCTGAGAACAGGGTTTCTTTCCCCTCTATTTCCATTTTTTTCTTTTTCTGATCTTGCGACATCTCAACTTGGAAGAGTTATTTGCAGTCACTGACTTATTTTAACTATATCTTGCACATATTATCCATATTAATTAGTAAAATCCTCTTCACTAAAATCTGGAACATGTTCACATGTGCTTACTAGACACCCATTGTAGATGAAGAATTAATGAAGGGATCTCATATCCTCATGTTAATTTTTTTCCATTTAGCATTGATGACTTCCTCTAAAACTCCAACATATTTCCTCCAAGAAATATTAATTTGTGCATATAAAATTCTAGACTGATCTGTCTTTGAGAGCTCATTCTGGACAACACTGCTCTTTTTTCACTATGGTTAAGGTTGTGTTGTAACGACGACCCAAGGATGATTATACTGTCATATGACAATATAAATTTGCACATATTCTAAGCCTCAAGGACAGGAAATTATTGACTGCCCAGAAGGTACATGGTATAGTCATCTTTCCCTTCTTTACTGTCTTCCTTTTTGTCCTAACTTCTCCTTGAATTCCTCTTTTGCTTTCTCTGTTTGCTGAGGTTTCTATTCTACCTCTCAGAGAGCTCCTTCTCAATTTCTTTCACGGGTTCCTCTCCTTCTTTTAGCCTTTAAACATAGGTGCTTCTCAAATCTCTTTGCTCAGTCCCCTGCTTATTCTCTTACTTGTTAGCCCCATTCACTTCAAACTTCCATTTCCATTTCTCTGCATGAGACCCAAATCCATGCTACTAGCATGGCCTTTCCTGAGCTCCAGACAGGAATCCCCAGCACTGGCCAGGCATCTTGTCAAAGCCACCACATCACCCCAAATCCACTCCTCCCCCCATTCCTCCTTTTTGCTTGCTGACTTCACCATCCTACTAATCTCAGTTTAGGAAACTTCAATATCTTTTCTACTTTCATTTCCACTGCCAACACCAAGTAGATAGAGCTTAAAGCATTTAAAGGAAAGAAAGATTATTTTGGGTTGGAGGACTCAGAGAAGGCTGCAAGGAAGAAGTGGCTTTGGAGCTGGCCTTTAAAGGATGTAAAGAAGATTAGTTAGGTAGAGATGAAGGGTGGAAGAGAGCTTTCAGAAAGAGGATGAGAGAGGCCATATTTCAGGAGGAGGAGCGTTAGCTGAACTGGCTAGAACAGACTGCAGAGAGGAAGAGGAGTTTAAAGTAAAAATCATGGAGAATCAGGAATTTAGAGTAACGAGTTTAACATGAAGTGAGAAGCCCTGAGAACCCAGTAGAGTTCCTAGTAGGAACAACACCATTTGAATTTACAATCTATTCTATTGTATCCCGTGTTTTACCTTCCCTGGGAGACTTCAAGTCCTTGGGTAATATCAATCTTTCTCTCTCTCTGTCTCTCTGATTCTTCTCTGTATCCTCCAGCATGTTACCCAGTGCACTGGAATTCAGTAAATGTCTGATAAATGGATAAATAAGACAGTAATGCAAGTATAAAGGTACAGTGAGCACAGACAATAAACTACTATAAAAATAAGTGCTCTATTTAGTACTTGAACTTCTTAAGCTTTTAGGCTTCCCCTCTAACCATGCAATGTGTCACTTATCCATCCTCCCTTCTCTCACTCAGCTAACCAGTCTTGTCTACTTGTAGTGTGTCAGATATGATGGATATAAAAGAGTAAGGCCTCAAGAAGCTAGTTGTGGGAATCAGAATGACATGTAAACAAACTCTGAAATATGCTGCAAGGAGGGCTTTGAGAGAAAAATGCCTAAAGTTATATGAAAACACACTGAAAAGAACAACTAGCTACCTAGAATGACATCTGAGCCCCACAGACCATTCATTCAAAAAATATCACTCCTATGTACCTGTCACATAGCTGGAGGTATCCTGTGTGGGATATACACTAAGTCAGGACCCCTGTTCCTAAGACCTCTTAGTCTAATTAATAGTAAAATACTCCTGTCTATTAAGCAACTGCCATTATCTCATGGACCCTCACATAAAGCCTTTATACAGATAAAGACATTGAGATTCAGAGAAGGTAGGTAACTTGCCCAATTGGAGTTAGAGTTGGTTCCCAAGCTCATGCTCTGTTTACTACACAATGTCTCTCAGGAACAGTAAATAGAAGGATATACAATGCGTTACGAGAACTTAGAAGAGGGGATAACTAAGGGAGAGTTAGGGAAGTCTTCCTGGAAGAGGTAGGGTTTTATAGCAGAATAGCAATAGGATGGCTGTTACCTGTTAATTGCTCTAATGAAAAAATTTTAATATCAAGATCTGGTGATAGAATGTTTTTAACCAATCCAGCTATATACTCCAAGGAGCACAGAGGTGTCATTTTACTGTTTTGTCCCATTTGGGTACCCGAGATTGTATGTAGAAGGGATTTAGGGGTGACATTTCCAGAAGAGTTTATTTGTCCCAACAAAAGTCTGTTGCATGAGGCCTCGTCTCATATCCCAACACGATAACAAAAATGCTTGGGGCTCAAAGTTGACTACATATTGTTACAGAAAACAAAGCCAGGGCACCAGGGAAGACAGGCTCATCTTCCTTCCTCACTCAAACATTGCTCAACTGATATAAATCAATTTATTTGCACTGGGTTTGAGATCAGACATTTGAACCTTACGCGCATAAAAGGCAAGTCACAATATCCCTCGCCTGAATAATTCATATTGTTTGTAACAGCTCTTTGAAGGCTTTCTTGCCTTGAAGATTAGCTTTTTCTTTTTTTCTTCCTTAATCAGAGCTTATTTTGAGTCAGTTTGAACAATTCCTCAAGCTGGACTCTTCAACTATTTGATTCAGTGTTTTTGGGACTCGGAAGCAGGTTGCTGCTGGTTCTTAGGCCTACCATATTATTCAACACCTTTGTAAATGATGAATAGGTTGAAAGCCTAGAAGGCTATTTTCTAATTTCTCAAGGGTCGCTTTACCACCTAATTTTCTTTTCATCAAATGTTATTTACTGAGTAACTCCAATCAACTGCTTTAGTATTGCAGCTTGCTGCGATTCTAGCAGATAATAAATGTCAGCATGGGGAGGGTAAGAGATCTGAGTCTCAAATTTAATAATAGTGTTTGTTTGAAATTGGCTCCACTTTCATCACACTGAGTCTCACAGGGGGCAAGACCTTTGCTCAGTCATCTTGATAAGATCCCTGGGGTCCCTGTTGGTGTCTCTAGGATTTGCCACGTGTACAAGAGAAGAAAAGTTTTCAAAGATCTAAGAAACAAAGCGATCTATTATTTGTCTTGAAAATCACATTATATTCTGTGTTTTACAGACACAGTAGGCATATTAATGTGCAGTCTATCAAAGACATGGGAACAAAGATATTAAATTAATATGTCACATAGAGCCTAGCAGGAAAGAATCATTTCTACTTGGAAGGTAGAAAATTAAAGTGGGAAGTCTCAGTGGGCAAATGCGTGGAAGGCAAGTCACAATCGCATCTTCTACACCACAGTAACCATTAAACATCAAACCAAGCGCTCTTCCATGCTGAGTGCAGATGCAGCTCAGAATCCTTCTCAACACTGTCCACCAGGAAGAGACTGCTGATCTTGAGCTGCCATGCCAGAGGAAAATTTTAGCCATTCCTGATCTCTTAGGTAAGTTACGTGCAAATGGAGGATAGTTATAGGCCAATCCAAGAGGTGGTCTTAGAGATATTCTCTATTAAACACTATATTAAAATAATCTAACAAGATGGGGGGTTCCACATAATCATTTCAGCATTAGTAGTACGCCATGGTTCCTGTTGCAGCGAGTTTTCCATGACAGCTCAGTGCTAGTATTTTATCTCATCAATAGCTAGCTTATTGCACTGTCAACTAGTTTACTTCATTAATAGCAATTTTACGTTATTAATAGCAGGCTCCCACCTGCTTTGAAGCTTTTGGCCAAGATCTCTCGGTTGGCTCCCCTGACTTTCAATAGTGGCATCTGTGACCTTTATTGCCCAGAGCTTCTAAATTTTGTACTAGCCCTTAATTCCCATCTCAAGTCTTTTATACCTGAAATACAAGGAGTGGTTTCTGCTTCCCCATATGAAGGGCAGGCAAACAAGTGATATTGTATTTTACCATTTTAAAGTCTCAAAAATGCAGATTTTTTCTATTACTTTGAGCTCTAAATATGGTAGCTCTTCATCCACATGCTTATTTCTCTAATTGTGCCTTTAAGTATGACATTTCATGATGTTATTTCAAATCTATGCCAAACACTAGTTGCTTCATGTGTGTTGAGTCTTGTCGTCATAAGCAGATTTTTTAGTTCTTTGAGAGTTGAAGTGAGGACTACACAGTATTCTTATTTTCCTTCTGACCTTGTGGTTTTCAGAATTTATGAAAAGCCAATTGAGAGAAGAGTACAATTTATTTCAAACTAGTACTAGAAGGTATTTTACCATTGAAATGAATAATGTCAAATGTCAACTTTATGGCCTCACTCAGAGGACTGCAATAGAGATACAGACATACACATTACCTTCAGTACTATGGGTATCTTCTATTTGTCATCTGCAAATGAGTGAGTATGCTAGCTTGTCTACTGTCAGCTTGGTATGGGATAAACGCCCCCCCCCCCCGCTTTTTTGGATTATTTTACTATGGTGTTTAACAGGGAATTAACCACTAATAGGCTCACTACCAGCCATCTAATGTCTTCTGTTTTTCAGAGGAGATATCAGGGTCTATATCCCTGAATCCCCATCCCCATATAGTTCTGGATTAGAGTTGGCCATCAAGAAGCACATGTATAAGATCTGGAAGGTGAAAGAGAAAGAGAAGCCTTTATTCCATCAAGGCAGTAGCCAGACATGTAGGCAGAGATATTTCACAGCAGTTTCTTGGTGAGCTCATGAAAAACACACGCTTCATGACAGCAGAAGGAATTGGTGGGAGTTTCCCAGAGACTCAAAAATCATGGCAGGCTCTGCATGCGCTCCACAGAACCACCTGCTTCAAAGCTTCTGGCTGAGATCTCTGTGTGCCATCCCCAATCTTTACTTCCCCAGAGCTTTTAACATTTGTGTAAGCCCTTAATTCCTATCTTAAATTCATCACACCTGAAATATAGAGTAGCATCTCTTTCCCTGTCTGAATATTTCCTGACATAATAAGTGAATGAATAAATGAATGAATGCCCAGAATAGATATCATAGGATTATTATAGATTGCTCATCATACTATAAAAGCAATTGAGACATATACATTTGCTGCTGACCAGATATTTTTGAGTTTTCCATATTTCCCATTTTCCCTTGCAGTTGGTTGGGGCCATGTGATTAATTCTGGCCATGAGGACTGTCTGTAGGCAGAAATGATGGATCATTTCAGGCCCAAGGCATTTAAGAGCTTCTCGTGCTACCTCCACACTCTGTTACTCTTCCGCAGAGGTCCTGTGTTATGATGGTACAGCTACCAGATGGTAGAGCTTCCATAAGCCTGAGTCTCTGAATGCTATGAGAAGCAGAGCCGACTCATTGATCTATGCTGAACATGTAACATGAACAACAAACAAACCTTTGTTGTGTGAAAGCTACTGAGCTGACCCCAGCCTAGCCTAGCCTATTTCACAGGTATAGACCTACTTTTTAAGATACAGTAGAGCTTATTCCCTAAATTTTGAAACCATAAATGCACCTTCTAAATGAAATGTACTAAATTATTATAAAAAGAATCCTGTTGACTTTGTGTCAAATTCATAGAATGCAAGTTAACAAGAAGAGTAAAAAGGGGGCCAGCCCAGTGCTGTAGCAGTTAAGTTCGCGTGCTCTGCTTCGGCAGCCCAGGGTTTACAGGTTTGAATTCCAGGTGCGGATCAATGCACTGCTAATCAAGCCATGCTGTGGTGGCATCCCACATACAAAATAGAAGAAGATGGGCACAGATGCTAGCTCAGGGCCAATCTTCCCCAGCAAAAAAAGAGGAAGATTGACAACAGACATTAGCTCAGGGCCAGTCTTCCTCACCAAAAAAAAAAAAAAAGAGTAAAAAGCAAATCAGAAGTAGTGTGTGCAGATACATAAGCAGACACACACACAGACATATGTAAAGCACTCATTTAATTGTTAAGAACTACAAAATAACTATTGATAAACGGATAGAGGACACAAAAATATAATTTATGCGGTGAAAATATTAACTCCAAACAAGGAAAGTATTCTCCTTTACTGGTAAGAAATATACAAACTGAAATAAGCTACTACTTTAAAGTTATGAGATTATCAGTTAAATTGCCCATTTTAAAAGGATAATACTTCAAGTTGGTTGGGTTCTAATAGGAAAACTTGCTTACCCAAATTTTGGGACTCGTAGTATAAACACGTTTTTAGAAAGGAATTTGGCAAAAAACGTGATATAAAAATGGTCCTAATAATTCCAGTCTGATGAATAATTGAAAAGCGGAAGAAAGCCATACATATGAACAAGCTTGTTGCCAACATTGTGTATAATAATGTAAAAACATAACATAACAACTATGGTGTGTTGACATGATATGATGCTATATCACTACTAAAAAGACAACATAGAGCAGATTCTCAAACTTGACTCTGCATTAGATTCACACACTGTTGGGCTCCAGTTCCAGAGATTCTGATTCAGTGGATCTGGAGTGGGAGCCGAGGATCTGCATTTCTAACAAGTTCTTAGGTGATGCTGGTCCACACTCGGAGAACCCCTGGCATAAGGATTACAAAATATAGGGCAATACAATGCGAAGTGAGGAAAAGGAAACCTTGAAGTCATGCGCTAAGATACATCCACTCGATAATGCAAAGAGACATTTCAGTGAAATAGTTGTTAAGAGCACCGGATGAGGAACTGGCCAGCCTCATCGGAATTTCAGCTCTGACGGTAGATACTGTGGCCTAGTGCTCTGGTCCTATAAACTCTTCAAAGGCTCTCTAAAAACTGCTTTGAGAGAAAAAAGGACTAGCAAAATATACGGAGAAAACTGTAAGACAGACATTAGTATTTAGATGTCTAAAAACTTAACCTTGGGTTTATTAGTCAATTGCAAGTCAACCCTTAATTATACATAGATTTGTGTGCATTTAAATATACTTGCTATGGTATGGAGTGAGGCCTCTGAAAGTAAGTAAAATGGCTTTTAAAAATTTTTTGTCATTAATATTTACATACCAATCCCAACCAGTCAAACATTAATCAATGACAAAGGAAGAGTCCATGTTACTTTCATCCCACTGCCATCCATCAGTAGGCTTCACTCACTCCATCTCCCACTAAATGGTGTTGGTTACACTTTATTCCATGAAGGATCTACTCTCCACACAACAGCCATAGCAGATTAAATCAGATATATCACCAATTAAAACTGTCCAGTGGCCTCCTATAGAAGTTTGAGGGAAAGAAAAAATCCAAACTCTATAAGTACAATGACCACACACTCTGGTTTGCCTAAGTCAGACCCGGTTTTTACCTATTGTCCTGGATTAGCTATCAACAAAAACCCCTTCACTCAAAAGTGTTCTAGTTTGGAAAATGAGGATAAGGACAGGGTTGCCAGATAAAATAAAATACAAAATATTGCATGGGACATACTTAGACTAAAATTTTCTTCATTGTTAATCTGAAATTCAAATTTAACAGTTTCCTATATTTTTATTTGCTAAATCTGGCAACCCTATTAACCCCATGCAATGGCCCCAAGGGTTACGCCCCTGCCTACCACTGTGTTGACACCGCCTCTACCCCTCTTTGCTCCAGCCCCACTGGTCCTTGAATGCCTTGAACCTCCATGCTCATTCCATCCTCTGGACCCTGCACCTGCTCTTAGATCTCCCTGTATTGCTCACCTTCTTATCTTCACTCAGCTGACTCCTTCTAGTCAAGGAGTCAGTTCAGAAAGACCTTCCCTGATCACCCCAACAAAAGAAGCCCCATACTTTCCCCTCTTCTGTCACCATAGAAAACACCAGCATTTGTTTTCATGGCTGTCTGTCTGTTCCCAGTAGGACAGATATTTCACGAAATCAGGGAACATTGTCTTTCTAGATCACTGCTGGGGTGGCATACACATGCCTACAGCACCGCTTGGAACAAAGTAGCTACTCAATAATAATTGTTGAATGTTAAATGGATGAATACATGTGCATCAAAATGCAGGGTCTTGAGTTTCTATGCATAGGAACACACACATACTTTTTCCCTAGAAAGAGGGTCACATTTCTTTAGAAAGAACTAAGACTTGAATCTGAGCTATTTCCAAATGTGCAATGGTGGTGCACATGGTAATGGTTTCATAAAGTATGTTAATCAAGGAACCACAAAAATCATTTAATCTAGGAGGTTTCTCACCACCATCAAATGTTGATTATATTTACATAGAAATTGACTTATTATCATGCAGCTGATAAACATTGCTGAAGGGAGAGTCTGCAGAAATGTATTTGCCAGAGAGAATCTCCAATTCCAACTGCAGACAGGAAATAATCATTTTAAAGATTGCCATACAAAAAAGTGACATTCCTGTGTCATCATATTTCCTTTCCCTATAGTGGAAGCAAAGATTAATAAAGTTAATAAAAATAAAGCTACCATATTAAAAATAAAATGTTAAGAGTATAGAAAAACATGATGATAGATGTTGTGATAATGTCTAAAATAAGGACCTAAAATGACTATTTGAGATTCTAAAAATCTATTTAGGGTGTTAAGCTGTTAAAAACATTTTAAAAGATGGGGAATAATGAAGTGATTCCATGCATCCTTTAAGTAAATGTGTATGTATGAAACCATTCTCTAATTGTGTATGTAAATAAACACACACATGCATACACTTGAAGTAAGTAAAATTTCCCTTTCCATTTAAATTTAAACACAAGGTATGAAAAGTATATTTTAAAATTCAAGCACCATATTCTCAGTCTAATTTGCATTCTTCCACATATTTTATTTTAAAATAAGCCTCCTCTTCATTAATGCTGCAGATAATTTTAATGAGCACAAACAGCTCAAAGCAAATCTGGGCTCTATATTGATCTGCAGTTGAAACTAGTACTAAGGCTGTCACACCAGCACCCCATCCCACAGGAGGCTTCCCCTGGCCTGTTCCACATTTGAGGTTCAGACCCTTTGGTTAAAGAGCTGCCATATGGTATATTACATAAGACCAGCAGTTAGAGTGGAGCTAATTCTACAGCCCTCTCTTGTTCTGGGGAACATTTTGTGTTGAGGGGTTAAGCCAATTTCTATAATGCAAAAATTTAACTGTTATCTGACAAGATTTTAAGACTTAATTGAGATCAATATAGTGATTAATTTTTCTTTCTTCTGATTTACCTCTCAGTGTCACTCAGATACATGTGAAGTCGCTAGCAAAAATAATTCTAGCAAGTGATTTTCTAATTATAAGTAATCAGCTCATGATTATATAAAGAGGGTTTCTACAAACTCTGCCTTCAGTTACATCAAAAACTACAGCGATAAAAAGTCCAGTAAAATGTGCTGAAGATGAATTAATAATTGTTCAGAGGCAAGCTGGGAAGAACATTCTACAATTTAATGTGTTGCTCTTCAATTTCAATTTCCACTATGGGATAATCTCGTGTTAATTTAAAAAGACCCCTAGATTGAAGACAAGGTACGGCATCTGGGGATTCAGGGTGGCCTTCATTTGACTCTGGATAATGGAAGATATTTTTGTTTACTTCACTCCCTAATGAAGGCAAACCTCCAGCTGACACTGTCAGCGATGGCTGAGCGCACTTTTAGCACAGAGATTGTGTTCTATGCATTTTTATTCTCAGGCTACTCAATAATATAGTTAAATTCAATACAAGGAGAATATTCTGTTTGTTCTCACATGGAGCAGACACAACTCTGTCATCATTCATCTGAGCTCTGTTTAATCTGGCTGTGGATTGGGGCACAAGGTAGACAGAGTATGTTAGGTAAAGATGGAAAAGACTAAGCAGGTGCCTTGGTACATTCAGTCGGGAAAGAAGCTATTTTGAAATTTTATAAAAATACAAACCCCATGTATCTGTAGATGTATTTGATCCTAAGATATTTAGTTATATTAGAACTTGCCCTATAAAAGAATGCAATACAGTACATAAAGGTAAACTATATATCAGGAGCATTTTTCCAAAATTACTGAGTATATTACAGTCTTGTTTTAACACCAAACAATAGTCTTTGGATCTTTTTGTATGTGAAGTCAAAATTTAGCATTTATTTTTCCAGACTTCAATCATTACTGTAATTAAAACAACAAAAGACACAGTTAGTAGAAATATTTCTTTCTGTGTTTTTACTTATGTAGACTTATACAAAGTCCAATTTAACGAAAAATTCCAAAGCTTACAAAAATAAGAAACACATTTTTTCCAGCTGTATTGAGATATAATTGACATATAACATTGCGTAAGTTTAAGGTATACCATGCGTTGATTTGATACACTTGTATATTGCACAATGATTACCACCATAGCTTTAGCTGCCACCTCCATCATGTCACATAATTACCATTTCTTTTTTGTGGTAAGAACATTTAAGATCTACTCTCTTAGCAACGTTCAAGTACATTCTACAGTATTATTAACTATAATCACCATGCTGTACATTAGATATCCAGAAAGTATTCATCTTAATAACCAGAAATTTGTACCCTTTGCTCAACCTTTCCCCATTTCCCCCACCTGCCAGACCCTGGTAACCACATTCTAGTCTCTGTTTCCATAAGTTCAGCTTTTTTAGATTCCATATAAAAGTGATATCATATGGTATTTGTCTAAGAAATACATTTTGATCCAATATCACACATTATACCTTTTTGTTCTTAATTTTTATCTTAAAACTACCTCAAACTTACAAGAGTTATAAGTACAGTACAAAGAATATTTTTTTTCTTGAGCCATTTGAGAATAAATTGCCAGCCTGATACCCATGGCCCCAGAGCGTATTTCCCACAAACAAGGACATTCTCCACTATAATCATAAAACATTCACAAAATAGGGAAATTAATATTGATATATTACTACCCTCTAATCCTCAGACCCTATTCATGTTCCTCCAGTTACCCCAATAATGTCCAATACAGCAAAAAGATGCAGCTACGAATGAAATGTTGCATCTAGTCATAATGTCTCTTTCGTTTCTTTCAGTCTGGGAGAGTTCCTCTGCATTTTTTAAACTTTTTTGACTTCAACACTTTTAAAGATTACAGAGTAGTTATATTGTTGACTCTCTCTCAGTTTGTGTTGGTCTGATGTTTCCTCAAGATTAGACTCAGCTTATGAATCTTTGGCAGGAGGGATGCTGTGTTGTTTTCATTGCATCCAATCAGATGTCACATAATTTCTATTTGTCGCATTACTGATGATACTCACTTGGATCACTTGGATAAATGTGGACTCTGCCATATAGTTGTTCTTTTTCCCTTTGTAATTTATAAGTATTTGGAGGAGGTACTTTGAAACCATGTAAATATCTGATTCTTCATCAAACTTTCGATTTATTCATTCATTTACTTATATCAGTATGATATTGGGGTTCCTGTTTTATTCACTGGGCTATAATCTGTGACTATCCTTATTTATTTTGATGTTCACACTGTCCCAGATCTGGCCAATAGCAGCACCTTTGAGCTGATGTGCCCCTACCATTCTTTGAGCACCTCCCTGCTTTCTGGCACAACAAGATATTCCAGGTTCATCTCCTCCTTTGCTTGCCCCAGCCTTAGAATCAGCCATTCCTGAAAGAAGTACTGACTCTTTTTAGTGGAGAATGATACTTAGGAGCCAAGATTTGGGTGCTAGCTGTGCTAATTGCTACTGGGGTGTTGTTGTTTGCAAATCTTCTTAGTGGACAGAGCTAGGAACACACACACACAACTATACACATACATAAATTCATATGTGTATCAATATAAGTGTGTGCATACATATAATATATATACACATATTTACATCCATCTATATTATAAAAATATATGTATATTTACATATATCTATACAGATGGATCTATATATCTCTCTATATGTTGATTTTTATAACTATCTATATATTGAAATCTATGAATTCATACCAATACATTTAATTTCAATCCAACATCACAGGATTCATTCTTGTCTTCTCCCTTTCCATATTTGTATTTTCCTTCTCAGATAGTCAGAAACCAGGCTCCCATAATACTCATTTGGTCACTTCCCCTCTATGTAACCAATTTCCCATTTCCACCCCATCCCTCCCCTATGTTGATGCCCTCCTCAATCCAGTGGGGCCCTGACTCTCCTTGTTGGGCCACTCTCTTATGTGGAAGCCCTTTTCACCCATCATAGGCTCTGATGCCTCATGCCAGACCATCCTATGTGTAGACAGCCTGTTCACCCACATATGCTCTTGCTTCCCATGGGAGCCATCTCTTCTTCTGCATGGGCTCTGACACCAGGGTGACTCTTTGTAAGGATCCCTCCTCACCCCACTTGGGCTTCACACCCTGTGGCAGGCCTTCCAACTCCATGGACACCCTCCTCATACTGCTTGGGCTCTGACTCCCCATGCTTGCCCACACCCACCAAGATGGCCTCTTCACTCTGCTTGGTCTCCTGGACCCCACACCAGGCCACTCCTGTGTGGAAGGCCTACGCTCTCTGCCCTACCTCATTGCCTTAGGCCTGGACCATTAGGAAAGGGAAGAAAACAGAAAAGAAGGGAAAAGGAAGAGCCATTAGATTCTTTTTAAGACTTATTGTGGTGATCATTTCACAATATATACATATATTGAATCACGATATTGTACACCTGAAACTAATATAATGTCATATGTCAATTATATCTCAACTTAAATAAATAAATAATTTAAAAAGAAACAATAAAAAAAAACCCAAGTATGTCCACTCTTCCCACATCTATCAAACATTGTATTGGAGGTTCCAGCTACTATAATTATCCATATGAGAAAGGCATTCATATGATAAAGAGATACATCTGTCTATTTGCAGTTTAAAAAAGTCCTCAAATTGACACTCTGAGTGTCCATCAAAGGAAACTAGAAAAAGAAGAGCAAATGAAACCCAAAGCAAACAGAAGGAAGAAAATAAATGTAAGAGCAGAAATTAATGAACTAGAAAACAGAAAAACAATAGAGCAAATCAATGAAACCAAAAGCTGCTTCTTTGAAAAAAAAAGATCAATACACTGTATAAAGCTAATTAAGGCAAAAAAGAGAGAAGAAACAACTTAACCCGTATTAGGAATGAAAGAGGGGAACTTATTATTGATCCAACAGACATTAAGGGGATAATTAGGGAATATCATGAACAACTTTATGCCAATAAATTCAGAAAAAATAAGAATTAAAAAAATAATTGTTGTCATCAAGGAAACAGAAAGGAAGTCTTCATTACACATTTAGAAACAACAAGGTAACACACGCAACTAATGAAAATTCAGGCAGTTCCAAGGAGCTCAGCATCCCCACCCCAACCCTGGTTCCATTTGCATGCATGTACAAACATATGCAAGCACAGGGCTTCCCTTCTTACACACAAATGGGATTATACTACATTAACCGGTCTACCATTTTTTTCTTTTCCCATTAAATATACCTTGGAGATATTTATATGGCAGCACAACATATTATTTTAATATTTTCATAATATTTTTCTGTTTGAATTATGAATGAATAGCAGTCTTCTACGGATGGACATTTAGGCAGTTTCCAATCTCTTTTTCTTACAAACAGTGCCACAATATACAACCATGTAGAAATATCTTTGGGTATGTGTCTATTCACATTTTCAATTTTTAAAAGTTTACTTAGTCTTAAAATCAAGTAGTTCAAGTAAACAAGCATGTGAAATGAAGGCTACTTAAAAGGCACTGTGTCCTATCTTAACTGTGAATTAGTTTTGTGCCATAGCATGTAAGGTTAAAAGGGCATAATAAGATCATTTTGTCTACATAATAGATTCTGCCTAAATCCTCCTTCATAACAGATGAAGGAAGTTCGAGGGGGAAGGTCAAAGCAATTTATTGACAAAGCCAGGACGAGCACCCATGAGCCCAGACAGGGCCCCACACAGGAGTAAATACCACAGGAGCAAACTCCCAGACTCCAGGAGGCTATCCTCTCACTATCTTAGTGTCGCGGGCAGCTCTCCCTGGTACTGCATTGCTTACATTCACGGAGTCCTTTACATTCCAGGCAGTTTACTTTTTGACACAAGTGGGACCCTGAAGTTGAAACCAAGTTCAACTTTTTGCTTCTGTTCTATTTGTCTTCCGGCGCTAAATCAATGACTTTGTTTTCAACACTTAATTATCTTTTATCATCCCCAAATACATCACATGTAATGAAAGACAAGATCAATCAGGAAGAAGAAGATCAATAAAGATAAACCTGAAAACAGAACCTTAAAGAGGAAGCCTACCCAGGGAGGAGGATAAAAAAATAAAATAAAACAAAACAAGGTAAAAGTGGTTCAAAGGGGCAAATTACCTTATAAGAATTGAGAGAAAAGGCCACTGCGGTACAGCAGATAAAACAGACAAATTGGGAGCTTAAGCAGGTATATGCATTTCACAGATAGGATTTGGAATAAGAAAAACTTGGAAATCTCGAGGAAGAAGGAAAAAGCAAAAGCATTGGCTTGCTCTCCTCTACCTTCAATATTTCATCAGTGTCAACTAATATTTCATCAGTCCCACTAAATCTTTTTAAATCTCCAACTGAGCAGTTATATTTGAATTGCATTAATTAACTATTATTTTAAATTATTGTTTATCATACTCTTGTCTCAACTAAATACAAAAGAAAAAAATAACATATGAATAAAACACAAGGTCTATCCTCACAAGGAAAAACTCCCATCGCAGTAAAACAACTGTTTAACAAATTAAATTAACGTGGTCCTCGATTTATGACAAAGGAGATAACGATAATTTTTTTAAAGTATTTAATACACATCTGAAGTTGATCCTTCATGTCTCATATCATAGAAATAGCAACCTACAGGAATTTTTAAGTAAATTTTTCACAACTCTAAAATATACCAACTCAAGTTTCCGATGATTCTTAAGGTAGTAACAGCTTTAGGGGACTGCACTATTCCTTGTGGTTTCCTTCCACCCTGCCCACACATTTATAAATAGTTCCTTTATTAAATCCTCCTTGAATTACCCCAATTCCAGTGTGCCACCTGTTTCCTGCTGGGACCTTTGCTGATATAGAGTGTGAGTGTGGAATGTTCTTTTAGGGAGCTTGGCTGTAAAGGGAAAGGCAGAAGTAGGTATAAGTAGAGGAAGGAACAAGATGAAGTCATCTCTTTATTCTTTTAATCTGTTAGAACATGTGTGCATCATATCATGTTACTTTAGAGTACAAAAAAATAAAGCCGTATTTTAAAAAATTCTTACAATGACATCTGGCTCTAGCTTTATTTGTTGAGATGAGGAGTGGCTCTCTAGAGCTACTCCGGGCTTGCAAAGTTCAGGAGAACGGGGCAAACCCTGATCTTCTGTCCCTGGGCATTACTAAGGCAGGTGCTGCTTCCCCAGAGCATTATGATCCTTTTGGAAGTAGGTACCCTTGGGTCTTAGTTTAGCCAAGGGGACCGTTGATGAGGCTCCCAAGACCTCAGATACCACTCCACAGCTACTCCTCCCAACTCAGTATCTCCTGGGTTGCACTGTGCCTCAGGCCACCACCACATGTGGACCTGGCAGCCTTCCTGCCCTTCCCAGTAATTGGAATCCATTTCTCACCATCTCTGGCTTAGACAACCAAATGGATTCCAGGTGGAGCTACTGATCATCCCTGAACACCCAAGTATCAGAAGAAACTAAAATTAATGTGCATCTATGACATGTCACTGTGCCTGGGGGGTTTGTTGTATATCTCATTTAATCCACACAACCAACAAGGAGGCTGAGGCTCAAGCATGTTAAGTGGCCTACCCAACGGTTGAGAGCCAGTAAGTGGGAGAGAAGCTGCTGAGTGAGGTCCAGTCTTTCTGACATAGTGTGACCTCCAAGTTTCAGAGCTACCACTAGTGAAGCTCTCCCAACTGGAATGTTTTTTCCCACCTTCTCCCCCTATTAGAACCCTCTGCTTCCTTACAGTAAAGCCTCGATTTTCACCTCCATTGAACTCTTCCATGGCTACAGTAAACAGGGGTGGTCCCTTCTCTCCCTCAGACCCCATAGCACATTCAGTGTCTCCCTATCACAGTTCTTATCACATGCCATCTTCATTACCTGCATTTATGTCATCTTGTAATTACTAATTGCACGGCGTTTTTGGGAGCCAACACTGAAAGTATATTATTCATGTTTGATCCTCAGCTCTTGCACAGGATCTGATAAATATAAGATGCTCTATCAATGTTTGATAAGGGAAGAAAGGAAGGGAAAAAAAAATAATTTCTCAGAATTAGACTGTCCCACCACCATCCATGGATATACATGGCATGGAAAAAAACATATGCTTTGTCTGAGAGGAATGCTTCTAACCATGTACTATCTAATCATGCCAAATTATGGGATGTACCATATGTACATGATACTGGGAAGGACAGATTTGCTAAAATGTCAGTGAAAAATAACATTTAATGAAAATACTATTAAAAATAGTGACAAAAAGTACATCAGGCCATATGGTTCTGAGATATAAACTTAATTTCCCAAAATTGACCCAGAAAATAGAATTCCCTGAATTAAGGTAAAAAGGCTTAGCAGCAAAAATGAATTCTTTTTATATAAGGAAAAAGATAAGATAAAATAAAGAGGACAGACTTGTGAAAATAGAAGACTAAAAGAAAGATTAACCATTTAAGATCAACAGTGACTTCTAAGATTCTAAAGCTCAAATAAGAATTTTTAAAAGTGGCTTACAGTGTTTATCTATTATTTTTATGGTGATTGAGATTAATAAAAATTAGCAGAAAGTAACACAATTAGGGTCTAAAATTGTTATTTTCAGTGTCCTAATCTAGAATTAAGAGGAAAAATAAAATATTTTAATAGCTACATATTAGAAATATAAAGTGTATATTATTAGCAAGATCTCACTTAAGAGATGTGGAATAAAATGATTTCTTTCTGAGGAGTGGAGTAAAATCCATTTACTCTCCTCAATATGTCAGCTAAGGTTTTAACAAAATTCCTTCAGTTTTCTCTGTGTACATTTGTACGAAATACTACAGCACTGAGAAGCTAATTAAAGTCAAATCAAAACACTAAAAGGGTAATTATTACAAGGATATAACACTCACAGTTCAAGATTCTGTCTTTTCACTGATTGCATTAAGCATGAAATAGAAACCAACAATTGTCAGAAAAAGCGGGGGTGGGGTCTGGTGGGGGGTGGGGTGAAACGGATAAAGGGGCACATGCGTACCGGACCAGAGGGCAACTAGACTTTTCGTGGTGAACACGATGTAGTCTATACAGAAGTCAAAATATAACGACGTACACCTGAAATTTCTGTAATGTTATAAACCAATGTGACCTCAGTAAAAAAAAAAAAGAAAAAAAAGAAAGAGAAAGCAGAATTGTTCATTTCAGAAGTTTATGAATAGTGATCCAGTGGTTAGATCCAATGCTGTTGACCACAAAACAAGATCTACTTACCAAAGAATGTTAAGGTGATAATTTGTAGTCATTTTGCACTTAACTAAGGAGTAAGAGAATCCAAGAGGTTCATTTTAACCTTGCATATATAGATGGTCCCTGACTTACCCTGGTTCGACTTACGACTTTTTGACTTTATGGTGGTTTGAAAACGATATGCATTCAGTAGAAACCGTACTTTGCACTTTGAATTTTGTTCTTTTTCCGGGCTAGATATATGTGGTATGTGATACTCTCTCGTGATGCTGGGCAGTGGCAGCAGCCGCAGCTCCGAGTCAGCTACATCCTCATGAGGGTAAACAATTCATACGCTTACAACCATTCTGTGCCCACATGACCATTCTGTTTTTCGCTTTCAGTACAGTATTCAGTCAATTACATGGAATATTCAACACTCTGTTATAAGATAGGCTTTGTGTGGATGATTTTGCGCAACTGTAGGCTAATGTAAGTGTTCGGAGCACGTTTAAGGAAGGCTAGGCTAAGCTATGATGTTCGGTAGGTTAGGTGTATTAAATGCATTTTCAACCGAAGGTAGTTTCAACTTACAATGGGTTTACTGGGATATAACCCCATTGTAAATCAAGGAAGATCTGTATTTAATCAGTTTATTTCAAGAATCTTCTTCTTAAAAGTAACCAAATACAAAACAGGCCTATTTTTACTGAGACACTAAGTCCCTGAGCTAATTACCATAAAATGAATGAGTTTGGAACATATGAAAGAAGACGTGCGAGTGTTTTATCTAAAGAGAGTTCAAGAACCTTTTTATAAAGAAAACAGATTCTGACTCTAAGGCATTGGCATATGTGCAATGATTATAAAATAAGTACATTCAGGATAGTGAGTAACCTCCTCCAGTTACTGATTTTGTTCTCTAAGACTAAACAAGACACTTGGTTTTAAGGGTAACACCAACAAAACTATTCCCACACAGTTAATGCTCCATTTTGGGAAGACAATCTGTTGCAAATTACTTTATTAGGAGTTAACTTGATGAGATCCAATCAGAACAGACTATGGTTCAACAGGTCTTATTTGTAAACCTTTTTAATAGGTGATGTTGTCACACACTTTGCTATTTTAGCTTTAAAATCGAGGCTCTAAAAGGAAAATAATTTTAAATGCTAGTCACATATTCCTTTCAATCTATTCACTAAAATCAGTCTTGAACTTAACACCAAACTTCTATAGCCATCCTCTTTAGTAAAGCAAGATTACTAGCCTAAAAATACATGTTTTGTAATATAGAAAGTGAAATAAGTTTGTATGATGATTGATGTTTCTAGCTGATTGTTTCCCTGATTTGTTCATTCAATTTATATTTCTTGAGCACTTAGGATTCAGGAAGTGTGCTAAGACAGAGGCTAGAGCAGTGAACAACGCAAATTCCATCTCTGCTCTCATGGAACTTACAGTCTAATGGGGAAGACAGGAAATGATACTTGCACAAAAGTGTATTTCTTTCATGCAGGATGGTGAAGTAGAAAACTCCCAAGCTTTGGAGCCAGGCAAACTTGAAATCAGATCCTGCCCAGCGGTGAGGTTGTGGCCACATTTTAGTTTTCTTATTTTTAGCAGAATAGGGATTGTGACACTGCTATAGAGAATTCTTCTGAAGACTAACTGCAATAATGTCTGGAAAGGCCTGACAATTAATAGATATTCAAATCATTCTCTTTTCCTCCCTTATTAGCATTCCCTCTCCTTTATTTTCCATTCACATAATACTGAGTAGCAAAAATTTGACAGTGAAAAACCCTTTTCTTCTATTCAAGAAGTTATTTCATAAAAAAATTCACTTAAAAAAACAAAAGTGAAAATAATTTTCTTAGTTAATAAAGAGGTTATCTATATTGAGAATAAGTGCATATTGAATTTTGTTATCAATTTCCTAGTCTATTCCCAGCATTCATCCAATTTCTTTACAATTGAAAGCATTAAAAACAAATTAAAGTTTTCATTGCCTTAGGGAAAACTGGATTTTATATTTAAAACAACAAAGCTCACAGAAAGCAAAGAATAAAGTACATACACTGTGCTATTTCCTCTTAGGTATAAAAAAAACCCATGTTTATGGAATTAAAATTATTTAGGTCTATACAATCAATATAAATTTGAACAAAGCTAATGCAGTTAAGGCAATTATTGGTAGTTTATAAGAATAACACAATTTTTTTTTGCTTACCAGGGTCACTGGGTAAAATAAAATATTAATCTTCAATGGAAGTGTTCATGCATATTAAAATTTCTCTAGGGTTTTCTTTTAACTATATTTTTAAGACATTAAGTAGAAGACTTAATCTTGCACGTGACATTATGAAGAATGATAACCATACCCATTTTTAGGACTCTTCAAGTACTGACAGTGCTTTTTTAAACCCTGTAGACTTAACTCTGAGCATTTGAATGTATTACAGATCATTTTAATATGACCTTCCCTCGAAGAAGGTTTAGCATTTTGTTTATAATCTAAAATTCCGATGAGGAAAAGAATCCTGCTGCCTTTTCTTCTTGAGATGTAAAGAAAGAAAATAGATGTCACAACTCCAGAATAGCACCTTGTTATAGGAAGGAAACTTTGAAGAAATAACTGAGACCAATTCCCTTATGATATTGATGAGAAAATACGAGAGGTTTAAGGTCCCATTTCAAGTCAGTATCAGAGTCAGGACTGGAGCTCAGTTTGTGGTCCAGATATGGGTGTGGCTCTGAGGGTGTGGCATGTGTGTATGTGTATATGTGTGTGTGTGTATGGGATGGTCCACACGTGTGTGTGCAATCTTGTGTTTATCTATTTCTTCTGCGTATCGTGTGCCAACTAAGCACTTCAAAATGTCTGCTTTACCAAAGGGTAGGAGGGAGAATTTCACTATTTATCTCAAAGTAGTTTTGAATCCAAGTTTTGGGTTCACACATGTTCTTCCACCATTCCAATGACACTTGAAAATTTCTTATATCTTTTTAACTATTTTAAAACAATAGTTAAAGAAACAAATTACAGGAACAACTAAATGTGTTATGCACCAAATTTTAACACATTAGAAATCTCAATACATAAATCTTTGCTGCTAAATTCACTCGATTTTCTGCAGGCCTTATAACAAAGCAGAGCTCACAGAGCAAAGGACCTCAGGGGCCAAGGAGGCAACGTGAGGAACTGAAGGCAGTGAGGACTGTGAACTGGTGCGCAGCCCCATCTAATCCAGGCAGCTGATTGTTGCCTGAGGAAACGCAGAGCCAATGGTGCCACGTCTCAATTCTTTCAAGTAAAGAATAGAACTCCGTATCTTTATGAAAAAAATAAGTAGTTAAGGATCCAACCAGTGACTGGCTTCACTATCACCTGCTCTAATGAACTGAGTTACTAACCATAAGGTGAAAAAGGCAAGTCAAATGAAAGAGGAATAGCACAGCATTAGGAGCCACAAAGTTCTGGGTCTGAAGGCATCTCTGTCTTTTAGGAGTTTCATGACCACCTGCAAGCACTTAGGTCAAAGAAGACTCGATCTGCATCTGTTAAGTAGAGAATAACAATACCACCTCATGGGCGTCAGTGCAAATTAAATGAGATAATACACACAGATATCGTGGCACAGTGCCATGCATCTAGTAAACCTCTCTTATTATTATCATCACCATTACTTCAGGACTATTTCTTTAGGGCCACACTGAATGGAGTCATATTCCACTATAATTCCATATAGCAAACAGATGACCGCAATCTATGTGAAAAACAAAAAAACCCAAATTCATATCTATTTTTGTCTTTTAATACAAATTGAATGGTTTTATAAAACAACTTAATTCCTTCAGTGTACTTAGAAGTCAAAATTGTTTTTATAAATCCAATATGCACATAATAATGACAGTATATTTATAGGAAGAGAAATTATAGGAAAAGAAATTATGGGATGAAGATTTCCCCTGACATAAAAGATTGACTATTGTTTCCAGCTGTAGTCATTTATGTAGTAATGAGCATAACCTGCTTGAATTCTTGAAATTCCAACTGCTGTTGGACTTTTTAGAATCTGTAAAGGCTATCGTTTGTAGAGCAACTTTTCTAGAGACATTTGCACGTGATTTTTTTTTTTTGTGAGGAATATCAGCCCTGAGCTAGCATCCATGCCAATCCTCCTCTCTTTGCTGAGGAAGACTGGCCCTGGGCTAACATCTGTGCCCATCTTTCTCCACTTTATATGGGACGCCGCCACAGCACGGCCTGAAAAGCAGTGCGTCGCTGCGTGCCCGGGATCCGAACCCGGCCTGCCAGCAGCGGAGTGTGCGCACTTAACCACTACGCCATGGGGCTGGCCTCTGCATGTGATTTTTAAATTTTCTTCCACATCAAATTTTAATAACTTGGGAAGGTTTCTTCCCCCCACCAAACTACAGATAACCATCTGTTTCAACAAAGTGGTTCAATAAAATTGTTCCCATTCCAAAGAAGGGACATTTGTTAACATTAGGGCTTTTTGTTTCAACCAGCCTGTCATAGCCAGGCCAAATCCATTGTGCCAGATGGGGTGATCAAAAAAGGCAGTACCATATCTCAAGGAGTTTATAGTCAATATAGGAAAAGGAGATGAAAGTTCCAAAGATGACTTTTTTTTTAAAGCTACTATAAATTTAAGCTTGTGCATAAAATAGTTAATTATAATAGTAAGTTAATTGTACCAATTTAAAATGACTATGAAAAAACAGATTCAAAAGATAAAGATTTATATAGTTCTTTTGCTGTTTAGATTCCAACACATTTGTAACTTTTTTAGTCTTGCTTCCTAAATAAATATAAGTATACAACAGCACTTATCACAATAGTTATATAAACTTTCCTTTGCAAAGTTCAGAGGTCAAGGAAACAAGCCCCCAGGGACCTGAATCACTCACACACACACACACACACACACACACACACACACACACACCATGCAGAAGCTCCAGGAGACTCCAGTAAGATGAAAATGGGAAGATGGGGCTTTTTTGTAAGTGGAAACAGGAACAATGGCTGTATTCTCCTCATTTCTCCCAAGGAAGTTCTGAAGTACAGAGCATCATCTTTTCCCTCAAAATGTTCACGACACCCAGGTATCTAAGGCTGAAGCCCAAAGTTCAAAAATTGCCCTGGAGCTTGCAGATTTCCTTTATGTCCAATCTAATACTTATTGTACAAAAGGACCAATTTCTGAGAAGCCAGACGACAGGGACCGCAGGTGAGAGTCTACTAAAGGAGCCTGCTCTGTACTGTCAAAGGGCCGGCTCTGACATGGAAATGGGTTCCAAGAAGTTCGTATTCATACAGACTTATCTGAAATCCACCTCGGTTTAGTTTTATTTCTCGATGCACTGGAGTATCAAAATTCATTTTCCAAAAGATCAAGACAAATTTCAAAAGAAGAGAAAAGCACCCGGAGATGACTAACTTTTTGTATAACATAAAGAATACACCTTGCAAAAGACACCTAGATTCCTAGTCCTCAGAAGAGAAACTTAAGAACATCAAAAAGAGCGTGACCTTTCATTCCGAGCAGCGCTAGGTGGCAGAAGAGAGTCGGTTAGGCGTCCAGACTCTCCCGGAGCTGCCGCCAGTGCTGCTCTAACCTTCACCTTCTCCTTGGTATCAAAGAGAAGCCTTCAGACTGACCTGAGTTCCAACAGCGGCCTCTTCATTAAGGGGAAGCTGCTGTGAGCTAAAATACAACTCTTTGAAACCTTTCATTGCAGCTTGACTCGTGGATTAAGCCCACATGGAAGGGACCTAGCCGGGCACCCTGTTCTTAAGTCTCTAGCAGATCACGTGTCACGATACAGTCCCACATCAATAAGGGAAACACGCCCGACGGGCAGTTGGGGACCCCCCGCCAACAAAATGCTGAATTACTTACGATCCCAGGAGGAAACGCTGAGATGGCGTCTGTTTTCTGGCATGCCGCGGGCTGGAATTGGTTTCAGCGGAAACCGCCCTAAAAAGCTTGATTGGAAGGTCCACGAGGGGGAGGCACGCAGGAGAGGTGTGTGTTGTTTGGTGGGTTCACAAACCTGGAAGAAGGAGTTCTTTTAGGAATCGAGCTTCAGCAGCCACCCAACCCATCTAAGCCTCATTCTCTTTGTTTCAAAAATGAGGCTAATAACAGTACTTATTTAAAGGGTCGTTGTGAGGAATAAATGAGGTAGGTGATCCACGAAAAGTGCTTTGTTAAAGAAGTACTCAATAAATGTTAGCTATCATATTACCACCATCAAATGAGACAGGGAATGCGAAGGTTTTATAAAACGAAGAACAGCCATCATTATCATCATTATAATTATTACCACTCGGCTTATGCCCTCTATGCTTCATCCAAACCACTCGGCCTGGTGTTTTCACAGGCACGCCCTATAATTTCTCCCCTTTCTTTAGCATCTGGAGCATAAAATATTATGCTCTTGCTATGGAATCATAAAAAGGTGAGTCTGAAATCTGCCTCTGCCATTTACCACCTATGTAACTTTGGGCAACTGGTTTCATGTTACTGAGCTTCAGTTTCCCTACCTGAAAAACAAGGATAGTAATAAGATTTTTCTTCATGATGGCATACTGACTGTTGTAGAGTAAGAATTCACCAGATATTAACTCCTATTAGTAATATTAGTATTACTATTCACTTTGCTTGGCATATTCTCCCCATCTAAAACCTACTTTCTTTAAGGCTCAGTTTAAAATCTCCTCCATTCACCCACACATCCCTTCTCTCATGTAACACATATTTTCAAGTCTCTTTTATACTGTGGGGGATTAAGAAATGAATTGGACATGGCTCCTGGTATCAAGGATCTCCTAGTACAGGAGCAGAAATAAGTCAGGGCAATGTAGAGTGTTAAGTGGCCAAAAAGACTTTTACTTTAAAGATGGTGTTAATTTCACCTAGGAAGACTCTAGGAAGGGAGACAATGTGTACCACGATAATTAGAAGCATGACGTTTTATGTTATAGAGATCTGGAGTTAAATCTCAGCTTTGCCATGTGTTAGCTAGATAACTTTGGATAAGTTATTCTCTCTGGGCCTCAGTTTATTCTTCTGTAAAGTAGGGATCATTGTAAAACTTGTATGACTGAGGGTGAAGTAAAGATTATATATGGAAATCACTAAAATGCTACAGAAGTTTCAATAAAAGTTAGCTATTATTAGTAATAATGGTATTAGCATTGGTAATATCATCATCAAGCCTTTGTGATGGGGACACTGAATATGGTTCTTGAATTATGAGTGGAATTTGAATACAAGGCTGGGGAAAGCAGATGAAGGAAGAAAAACACTCGGAAGTGAGAAAGAAGGGAAAATTTGGAGGAATCAGAGAGTGGCTCAATTTGGCCTCATCTAACGCTAAAATGTGGAGTTAGGGTGACCGTCTGTCCTGGTTTGCCTGGGACTGAAGTTTCTCCAGGGAAGCGGGACTTTCAATACTAAAACTGGGTAAGTCCTGGGAAAAGGAGGATGAGTTGATCACCCTACACTTAGAGGATTGTGGCCCAGCAAACAACGGTCTTGAAGGCCATGCAAAGGAGTTTAGGCTGTATTTGTAGGCAATTGGGAGCTCTTGAAAATTCTTGAGTAGGGAAGTAACTGTTCAAAGTCTTTCAGGCAATCTACAAAATTAAACGTTTATCTCTTGTCCCTGCCAAATCAGTCTGCTCCCTCAGTCCTTTATTTGTCTGCCCTCTAGCAGTTATCACATGTTATCTGTGTTAAAGAGTTGTGTGTGTGTCCTCATAATTGTACAATTTAATCTCCTTGATATCAAGATTGGGTCTTCACTATTTTATCTTCATGTTATCTCATATATAATATAAGCTCAAGATATATTGAATTAAATTGATAAAAACCTATGATTCCATACAATACAGTATTAATTGATGTTTACTATTCATCTCAGTTCAAAATTGAACATCAGTTTTCGGTGTGTCTAGTAATTATTCTTCTGGTGACACATAAAGTCAATCTATTAAAATATTGATTGGCAGATCTACCCACAAAATAATCCTCTGTAAAATGTAAGGGAGTATTCTCCTCTCCATTAAAATTTTAAATTGAAGAAATTTTTCTTATTCATTCATTCAACCAGCAAATGTAGCTTAATAGTACTATGTGCTGGTTCCTATCTCGGGGCCTGAGATACAAGTCAGGAATTAAGGTTACCCACTTTATTAAGTGGCCAGTTAAATCCCTGTAAGGCAGAGCAATGGGGGAGAGTTTCCATGAAAAGTTCAAGTTAGCTTAATGTGATTTTCAAATGCTTAACTATCCCTATGGAAAGGTCTGTTTTAAGTACTGCCAAATCAACAAATCACGTAGAAAGCATTTATTTACCTCTATGCATAGGGGACTGCAGAGGGAACCAAGATATATTAGCCAGTGAGATAATATAGCATGGTGGCTTAAAGCAGGGGTTCTAGGGTCAGAAAGACGTGGATTCAAATCCCAGCTCTGCATCTCACTTACTGATCTTTGACAAGATGTTAACCACTCTGGTGCTCAGTTTCTTTATGTTCAAAATGGGAATAAAATAGTATCTACCCCATAGAGTTGTTATAAGAATAAAATGAGATAATGCATGTAAGGCACTTAGCGCTGTGAACACATTTTATGCAATGAATATGTTTCTGAAGCCCTCAGATAATCTAAGCCTGGCCCAGGCAAAGGATGAAATGTGTTTCTATTTGTTGGCTAAAAAGGTGCTTCCTTGTAGCCAGTTCATCCATCCATCCATTCATTCATTCACATAGTTTATAATCACTTAGCTAACCAAGCTTTGAAGTTATATGAATCTTGACCAATTTTGGGTTCCTGGGTTGGGTTGGGTTCCTGGGAGGTGGAACTCTGGGTGAAGATGAGCATTTGAGAGGTTTATTAAGGAATGGTGTTGGGATCAATACCTACAGGAGAAGGAAAGAAGGCAGTCATGACAAAGGCCCCAGTCAACCGCACAGGCTGCTCTGAAGCTGAGATGGCTCTCTCAGGTTGGCCAGCGTCAGGGCTTTCATTCTCCTGTTTTAACCAGTCCTCGGAGGGAAGAGGGTATGCTTGAGCAGGCAACTCTCTACAGATGAGGCAGTCTCTGGAGAGACACTGACTGGGGCCTGTCAGCCCATTTCACTCCCAGCAAGTGGTGAATAAGTCCTGAAGGGGGGTCTCAGCAGCAAAGCACCCCACCCACTCCAGGAGTGACTGCCATTATTGCAGATGCTGTATGTAAAGTGAAAGTATACATTTTTAAGTGACATAATTTCAAAATAATGTACATTGTTACCTTACTGTGTATGTCCCCTATTACCGCTATTATGTCACCTTTAGCTAATTCTTAATTTCTCATCTTTTTAATGGTTCCTATCTCGTAGTATTTTGGTGCAGATTAAAAATCATAGAATATATGTAAGGTACTTTGCAAATTTCCTGGTATGCAGCTAATGTCTGGTATGTGTTAGCTGTTTTTGTTAAGAAAAGGTCTAGGAATATAGACGGACTCAGTAGTAAACGAAGAAAAGGAAACTATGTTAGAATTCTAAAACTTACAGACTGACTTAAAGCACTGAGCCAGCCACTGCCAAAGTTTACATTATGGTATTTGACTAGTGGGTGTCTCGGTCTGGTTTTATGTCAACATTAAATAAAGGTTTGGGTTTTGGCTCCTAGTGGGAAGTCTAAGCTAGACTGTGAACATTCTTCTCTGCCTGTTATGAGAGGGTAATCTGAGAATGTTAGAATTATACTCTGTCCGTTTGGGGAATGAACACGTAAACAATGATAACAAGAAAGGGATAGAACCAAGATGTAATAAAGGACCTAAATTCAAGATACAGGGTGTTTATCTCCCAACTAGGTCATCATACCAACAAATTTTTTAATATTCATTATCTCACTTGAATCCTTACAACATGAGTTCTCTTAGGCAGAGACTAAATTTCTTTTTTTCTTTTTAATATTTATTTATTTATTTTTATTTATTTATTTTTTTGTGAGGAAGATCAGCCCTGAGCTAACATCCATGCTAATCCTCCTCTTTTTGCTGAGGAAGACCGGCTCTGAGCTAACATCCATTGCCAATCCTCCTCCTTTTTTTCCCCAAAGCCCCAGTAGATGGTTGTATGTCATAGCTGCACATCCTTCTAGTTGCTGTACGTGGGACGCAGCCTCAGCATGGCTGGAGAAGCGGTGCGTCGGTGCGCACCCGGGGTTCCGAACCCGGGCCACCAGTAGCGGAGCACACGCACTTAACCGCTAAGCCACGGGGCCAGCCCGAGACTAAATTTCTGTAACTGCTTTTTAACTTACTGAACATAGTATCAGCGCTACAGACAGAATGGTAACATTCCTTTTGGCTGTCTTAGCAAAGAGAATGGTTATTTTTAAAGTATATTTCATGTATCTATTTGTAAAGATAGATTCAAAACAAAGGCTTCCTACTGGTGGCCTGTTCCTACCTCCTCACCCTAAAATAGGGTTCAATTGCTTAATTTGGGATCAGGTAGTATGTCCTGTTCTGATTTTGTTTCATTTTATTCTGTTTTGTTAGCTCCACAAGTGCCTAGAGCAGTGCCTAGAATGCAGTGGGTGCTCAATAAAAATTCATTGATTGACTGAATGAATGAATTTCAGAGCTGGAAAGGACATCAGTGATAATATAGTCCTCATTTTAGAATACTGTTTAGATAGATGGATGCATATGTGGGAGGCTGCAGAGCTGTCTGAGTCAGAGCAAGGACCCAGGTCTCAGAACTCCCCAGAAAGGCTCTTTTCACCACAGCACACTTCCACCTTTTGTACTCTGAGGACCCAAGTAAATCTGCTCATAGCATTGCTTGTCAGCCATTCCTACCCAGCACATTCCTTTTCTTGAAGATATTTGCTTCTCCAAAGGTAGAAGTAAAACAGAGCATGCTTTCCTTATGTAGAGCCCATAAAATAATGTTAACACGTCCCAGTTAACTTCACACACTTTTTCTTTCATATTTTTGTGAAACTTCCTTTTATTTGTTGGATGTGTCAGATGCCTCCTTTAATCATTCCTCATAGTTCTGAGCTTCCTCTTAATTATCGAATTGATTCCACAAATTTGGGATAGGTCTAGATCGTACATTAGACAGAGAAATGAGGACAAGAGCAAGCTTGAGAGATGTAAATCTTTTAAAAATTTATTATAAAAACCTATATACTCATCATCAAAAGAGAAAAATATTTTTTTGAAAATCATCTATGATCCACCCTAACATAGCAATGATAATAACATTCTGATGAATTTCTTTATACTCTTTTTCTTTAGGTATGTTTTCCCGTAGTTATAATCAGAGTGCACTGACTGCAAATTCTACTTTTTCACTCAATATAATAATTCCATGTTTCAGCATAGCCTTCATAACTATAATGTTCATTGGTTGTACGATGTTCCATTGAATGCATATATCACAGCTGACTTAACCATTTCCCTAAAGGCGAACCTGAGTATTTTCCAATCATTTTATATTATAAATCAAGCAGGGATGAATATTTTGGGTCATATATCTTTTTCCATATTTTGGATTGTTTCCTTAGGATAAATTTGTAAAGCAGAATTACTGATTCAAAGGGAATGGATGTTTTTATGGCTCTTCAAGCACGTATTGCCAAATCCTTGTGTGGGGGCATAGAATTCTGAGTTTAATTAAATTAGGTGAGGGAGCAGCAGTGGGGGCTTCCTGTGACCAGTATTGTCAGGCAACTAGCTGAGTCCAATAGTGTGAACAGAGTGAGTTGTTCTGAGCAAGGGTCCACCTTTTTAGCCCAGCCTATGGAGACTTATTACAATTCTGCTGAATCAGAAAGTTATTTCTTAGAAATCTACATTAGAAGCTTGAGCTAAACTGCAGTGTTGACTTTTCTTACTCCTGTTTTTGATCTGTGACGGTTATCTAATAAGCAAGAGGAAAACGAAAACTTTTTGGATAAACACATTTTCATGCCATTCCTTCTAATGAGGTTCAACAGGTTCTGAAGCTGCAGCTTAAAGAGATGGAGCATTATGGCTTTGAACATTTCTGTAACATTAAATCACACTGTTAGAAGGCACTATGGCTTAGAAAGAGGCTCACAATCCAATAGGGTTCTCAGGCGCCCGGGTTTACCATGCAGTGCACGTAGAAGTAGGATTGAGTGTTTCTTCTCTGCACTCAAGTGGTCATGCTGAGTTGGAACCCTTAGGAACACACCTGTGGAAAGTAGAAAGGGACCCCTATCTGTTCTTCAACCACATACCTAATTATTGAGTAAATAGGCAATTTTATTCCTGCATGTTTATTCCTCAAAGCAAAGATTTTATGATGTCCCAGAGAGTGGATGCAAATGGATGAAGAATTAATATCACCTCCTAGCATTTGCATATTCTTCACAGTTTTATAAGTGTTTTCACATGTATTACTTTCACAAGAGCCTTGAGAGTTAAGTACTATTTTTATCCCCATTTTACAGACAAAACAGTGAAGGCTCAGAAGCTTCAAGTGATTTCTCTTCAATCACTTGGCCAGCAAGAGGCTGAGTCATGACTAAAATTCCTGTCTCCGATCCCAAATCCTGTATAATTGTTACCCCCATCACCACAAAGCAACAATCACAGAAGTATATTATGACGATTAAAAATTGGGAGCCATTTCAAAGTAAACCTCTGAACCTGAAAATTAAAATTGATGGAAAATGCAAATAAATAATAAAAACTTGGGTCAGAATTGTCACAGAGCCCAAGGCAACAGAGAAAACTGGAGGAATAAAATAACCAAGTTCCAAATCACAAATGCAGCTACCACTGAGGCCACAGAAGAGTTTGGGATTATGCCCTAAAATACCCACATCTTTTCCATTCAAACAGCCTTTCCCCATGCCCAATTTCTAACCATTCAGAAGACTGAGATTATACATTTGACCTCACAGTCAAGATTTCATAAGTATATACATTTTGTGCTGTCTTTAAATCATCAGTGTGTCCTTTGGAATGTTCTTAAGATTTTAAGAGACCTCTACAGTTTATCTAAGCAGCCCTCAGCCTTCTAACAAATGTGGATTATTATCCACAGGAGGGAACCGAGGTCTGGAAGGTTGTGATTTGCTCAAGGTCCTCCATCCAATAAAGATAGAAGAGAGAGAAAATGGGTGGGCCTCTCACAGAGGAGGTGCATTTCCCAGCGTGATGGATGGAGAACCAACTTTTTCCTCTTTCCATAGTCTTTCCAGCCAATAAAATAGAAATTCTGCCCTATTGGAAAGGTTGAAACTGTCACCTCCTCAACATTTCTCATGGGAAGAGAAAAGAATTATCTAGCTGATGAGATGACAAAAACTCTGACATCCATGGTCTAGGAGAGATTGATGACTTAAACATTGCTCTGTTCCTGTGGCTTCACACTCTCCATGTCCCTGGACTTCTCTTGTGCCCGGCAGACACAGTTTTGTACCCCCAGATTTGAGGGGAAGCATTCAGAATTCCCCTTTAAACATTTGTCCATGTTATGTTCTCCAATCAGGCATGGCCAGATATAAAGCTGGTAAACTGATCCTGTCTACTTTCTATGCCATTCTCAAATCCAGAGGGGATGAAGGTATGAATTAATTGGCTTCCTTAAGAACTTCAACAATTTCCAAGACTTAACTTCCTTTAAAGTTTGACTTATAATTCTTACATACATTAAGGGAAGCTCCCTCAACAAAACTCCTCTTAGCAATTTGCCAGATCAATTAACGCTCTCTAACCCAGTGTTTCTCAATCTCAGCACTACTGACATTTGAGACCAGATAATTCCTTGTTGTGGGAGCTGTCCTGAGCAGGAGATGATGTTGAGCAGTATCCCTGGCCACCATCTACTAGATGCCCGTAGCACTCCCTCAGTTGTGACAACCAAACGTGTTTCTAGACATTGCCAAATGCCCCCTGAAAGGCAAAACTGCCAGTGCTGGAGAACCACTGCTCTAATCCATCATGAACACGGAATGCCTGATAACCACGACCTGCTGAGCCCTCCAGGTTCGAAGATTCTCCTCCAAGATGCCCATGTCCTCCTGATCCCACCTATTAGTTGAGCTGTGGACTTATCAAGTGTCAGTTGTATATTTCAAAGATATTTATGTCAGTTGCACTGTTGTAATTATGTAGTTTACATAAATATCACATAATCTGATGAAATATGAGAGCAAAATAAGAGAATTTTTATTTCTATTTTAAGTCGAATAATTAGAAAAGATTCCATATGGCAGAGACAAATGATATTACTTCACCATATCTCTTTTCTCCAGGATATACAACTAAACAATTCCCAGCCTCCCCTGGTTTAGGGGGAATCCATGTGACTGACTTTTAGCCAATGCAATGTGGGCAAAAACGGTGAACATCATTTCTAGGTCTGGCACTTAAAATTCCCCTTACTCTCTCTTGTTGCACCTGCAAAGAATCTGGACGAGGTCTTTGATGGCCTAAGGCAGAGGTTTGCAAACTTTTTCTGTGAAGGGCCAGATAGTTAACATTGTCAGCTTATTCTTTTTTTTAAAAAAATATAAAAACCGTTCTTAGCTTGTAGACTGTACAAAATATGCCATGGGCTGGATTTGGCCCCAGGACAGTAGTTTGCCAACCCCTACCCTCAGGCATGAGGCTGCAACACTATCTTCCATAAAGACACTTGAGAAAAATTCCTATCAAGTAAGGTATAGGTAAAACAACTGTAAATATTACGGCAGACTGCAAAAGCCTAGAGTAATTCTGCATGTAGATTGTTTCAAATCTCTTTAAATTCTCTTCCTACTTTAAAGAAATTGAAAGTGGAAATCTTAGATTCTGCATGATAGATACTGTGTAAGGAAGAAAAATAATGAAGATTCCAGTCGGCAGACTCGGTCCAAGGAGAGGCCTTGTTCTTACACCAAAAGACTGGTGAAAATGAACATTGATGCTTTGAATTAAAATGAAAAGCTTAAACTCTGTATCATGTTTGTATGATTCTCTATTTTAAAGATTTTTATTCAAGCAAGAGGGCTTCTATTTTAACGATCTTTTCTGTGAAAACACACTGAAAGGAGATGGCAGGATAGGCTTCAAAGAAATAGGACAGTCCCACAATACTGATTCCCTTGTACTGGGTTGTGGCTTGGACATCAACTCTCCTAGAAATTGATGATAATACAATTGTGGCAATGTTCTAGATGCAGAAGTGTTAGAATCTCTAAATATCTGCCATACAAAGGTGTACAAAAACAGCAGTTAGTACACTATAAGACAAATGGACGTGGGCCAGGCATAAGAATGAGCTAAGGAACATCAAAAAAAGAAAAGTGAGTCGTTAGTTCACATTAATGTGCCTACCTATTCTCATACATCTTTTAAAATTGAATTAGAGCTATCCAACATGTGAAAACTCCACACAGACTAGCTTTAGTACTCATCAAGTATTAACTATACAGCTTACACCATCCTCTCTCTCTCCTGTAATTCCTAACAGCTCTCATAACAAAATGCTTTCAATTGTCTTAATCAGCTTGGGCTGCCATAACAAAATATCATGGACTGGGTGGCTTAAACTACAGAAATTTTTTTTTTTTCACAGTTCTGGAGGCTGTAAGTCCAAGAACAAGGTGGCAGCATTGTTGGTTTCTGGTGAGACCTCTCTTTCTGTATTAGATATAAGGAAACTATCCAGAATGGAAAAACAGAGTTGTAAGAAGAAAAAAAGTAGCAAAGAATATGATAAATTTATGTAAATATAACAAACCTTGAACATACAAAGCAATAATGATAATGTGGGGTTTAATTATGTCAAATAAAATTCCTACAATCATGCCATCTATATCAGTAAGGAGATAAATGGATTTAAAATGTTTCTAAGGACCTTAAACTTTCTAGAGAAAGGGAAAAAAAGTAAAGATTAACAGCAGACCTTTATAAGTCAACAATCCATCTTATATGTGTTTTAATGACTAAGATTATTACTAAAAGAAAAAGAAAAGTGCTTATAACTTCCAAACAGAGAAAAGAAAATGGAATGATAAAAAAATACTTTATCAATTAAAAAGAATAGAACATATTGGGTGGGCGGCCCGGGTTCGGATCCCGGGCGTGCACCGACACACTGCCTCCCCGGCCATGCTGAGGCCGCGTCCCACACACAGCAACTAGAAGAACGTGCAGCTATGACATACAACTATCTACTGGGGCTTTGGGGGAAAAAATAAATAAATGAAAACTTAAAAAAAAAAAATAAATTAAATACACAATAATTACATTAAATCTAGAAGAACTGTTCTAATGAAAGTTTTTCAGACTTGGTTAAAAAATATGTGCTATTTATATTAAAAATATGTACCAACTTAAATGTAAGGATACAGTAAGGTTTAAAGTCAAAGGAGAAAAAATTAGATCATGTAAAATTGAAAAAAATAGAATTAAAAAAACTGTTGCTATATTAATATCAGACAAAATAGACTTTAAGATGAAAGGCATTACTAAAATAAGGAATGTCACTTTGTAATTATAAAGGTTGAATTTTCTAGAAAGATAAAATAATTCTTAATTAGTACGTACCCAAAAATATGGCCAAAAGATATATTAATCAAATTTATTTAGACTGTACTTAAATTATAAATCTGTTCAAGCTTTCATATATACAAAATATATATACATATATATCAATTATATATATATAAATAATTGATGTATATATTTCAGTAGGGAAAAACATGGGGGTATTTGGTGACAAAGTATACCAAAATAGAAGAGAATATTTCTAATTGGTGTTTAATCTCCTTGCTTTAATCCATGCCTTAACCCACTGAATCCATTTGATTAGCGTGGGTGGCAAGTGCAACAAAAGTTTTATATTTTACCTAATTCCTTAATCTATCCATCAGTTTAGACCATTATTCACTAGGTAAAGCCAGGACCAAATGTCCTTGGCAGCTTCAGAGATGTAGGGAAAGTTGAAATGGGGTTGAAAGATATATTGGTAAATTGCATTGTTCAGGGTGCTATAAAACATAGCATGAAAAAATACATCGATCATAACTTAAGAATCTTATAGTAATTAAAATCATTTTCTTAAGAAATCATTTAGGTTTTCCTCAGTTATTTTTGAGACATGTTTATTGCTATTTCCTTTAATACTCTGTTTTTCTAGAACAAGAAATAGGCATAGACTTGACAATTCTTAGAATAACATGAAGATATTGAGTCTTCTTATGAGCCTTGGCATATAATGTTATTCTTTCTATGTAGGCAAACTGTGTGATGTTTTTCTAAAGCAAAAGTGTTAAAATATACTGTGATTTGACTTTAGTTTATATGGTGATTTTATTTATCACTAGTCTTTTCAGTAATACGGCTAAAGATTCAAAAGATAAAACTGTTTCCTCCTTTCTCTACTAACAAATTTACATACATATGTGTACATGTGTAATATTCTGTGCAAGCCTCTACTCCTCCAGTTAAAATGATAGTTTTAATTTTAACTTTCTTTTATTACAGAAGTCATTAATTCACATTAGCAACATGTGTTATATTTTGAATAATTATAACTTTATGTTGTTACCTATACATTATTTTAAATTTGTTTGCTTCCTCACTGTGTCTTAACATGGCAAGGAGGTGGGGAAAGGGAGAGAGGGAGGGAGAGAGAGAGCTCTCTGGTGTCTCTTCTTCCCCTCATGACCTCATCTAAACCCTCGTGACCTCATCTAACCTAATTATCTCCCAAAGGCCCCATTTCCAAATACCATGGCATTGTGGGGTTAGGGCTTCAATATATGAATTTTGGGAAGACACAGTTCAGTCCACAGCAGCAATCATCAAGGAGGTCTCCAAGGTACAATCCACTACATGAATTGTTGTGTTTCGCAGCCCAGTCTGTGCCTAGTGAGCCAAGCAGCTTAGAGCCCAGTGCTGATGAATCAAAGTCAACTCATACTAAGTCATCGTAAAAAAAAAGCATACCTTCATTTTCACCATCCGTTTTTTCTTTTTGTAAGGAGAGGAACCAGTTGACATTGTATGGCTAAATCTAGAACCACCCATTATCATTGTTGGAAAAATACTCTGGGGAGAGAAGCATCATCAACTTCATTTAACAAAGATTTAAATAGTGCGTTCCATCATACCCAAATAGTCGTTCTTACTTCTGTCACATTTCTTTAAGGAAAAAACTAAACTAAAACCGTTTTTATTGTCATCTCATTTCAAGATTTCAAGCTTAGATGGTAGAACTTCATTCTTTCTACTATCTCACATATCTGGGGTTTTTGTTTGTTTTTACTTTTTCATTTGAAATGTTTAAACCTGCAAGAGTAGTACAATGAATTCCCATAAACTCTTCACTTTGACTTACCAAATGTTAACATTTTGCGACTTTTGCTTTACTCCTGTGTGTGTATATACTTTTATGCTTATTATTTGTGCTAAATCATTTGAAAATAAGTTGCAGGAATCATGACCCTTCTCTCCTAAAGACTTGAGCCTGTATTCTCTTAGAAGAAAGCTTTTTACTCATTAAACAGAGGCCAGAGAATGAAGGGAAGAAAAGGCTAGTATTCACCAAAGACAGGTGTGAAAGGGGCCTATTTTTTTATGAAGAATTTGCATGGCAATTAAATTTTCCCTGTGACTGCAGGAGTCATAAAACAATTCCAAAGTGTGTTAGGCATGTTCCTTTGATCTGTTGTAGCCTGACTAATTAAGAAAGTGTCTGGCTTGTATTTGCACTACAAGTTTCGACCTCCTGAGGAGTCAGTAGGCTAACACAGGTGGAAAAATTAGCAATTTATTGATTTGGTACATTCCAAACATACTTGAAGTTACCTTAAGCTGTTTCTGAGACCCCAAGCTGGGTGCATTCTTGTAAATGATGGTATTGGCTCCCTCTCAGCCATTAGGATTAATGTACTGCTGGGCCAGGGTTTGCCTTCTGATTCACAGATTAACAACCCATAAACATCCTTTTGCCGGGTACCACACCTTCCGTTCTAGAGCCAGTCCTTCTGCAAGCCTCAGGCTTGAGGCTCAGACTAGGAAACAAAGTTTGCCATTTGGAAACTAAATTTAAACCCAAGTTGATGCTGAAGGCCAAAATTTCCTCAGTGTAACTTCCTTATAGCTCTTAACATTTAAGTATAAAAAGTTCCTTCCACTTGCCTCCCTTACCTCTGCATTCATTTGTGTTTGACAAAGCCGGTCTCACAAACTCCGTAATACCCCTGAGCTTTAACACACCTCTCCCTTGGTCACTTATCTTCAATCATTTCCTGACTGCCCGTATCTTGGTAGAATGTTCTTAGAGAAAGGTGCTCCTATCAAGAAAGTCTCGCAATGGCACTCACATAAAGCTTATCATCCAGGGTCAGCATCTAATTAAGTCATGCCACTTTTTTTTTCCATTGGGACTAGACCTTGCTTAATCAAGTTGGCAGATTTGTGGTACTGTCTGTTTTGAAGAGCAATGTTTTAAATTTGAATTTCAAAGTCTTTTTGAAAAAAAATTGCAAATATAGTCAATTCTCTCATGTGGATTTCAAAATGGATGTACCAGATCCCCACTTCTGAATAAAAGTATCATATAGCTAAACATGAAATGTGTGATGGTACACTTGGGCTTCCTGTCATGAGCATTGGTATATATAGTCTCAACTGCAGACATGTCAAAGGCATAATTTTCATTTCAGTGGATTTAGGAGTGTGTGTAAGAAAAGTGTCAAAATTACCATAGACCAGAGTTTGTCAACCTGGGCACTATTGACGTTTGAGGCCACATAATTCTTTTTTGTGGGGAGCTGTCCTGCAAATTTTAGGATATTCAGCAGCATCCCTGGCCTCTGTGTGCTAAGTGCCAGTAGCAACACCCACACTCTAAAATGTGAGAACCAAAAATGTCTCTAGACAGTCCCAAATATCCCCTGGGAGACAAAATTACCCTGGAGGAGAAGTTCTGCAATAGACGGCTTTGGTTTATTTTTCCCATGTGACTGGGGTAAACTTTAATCTTAGCAACTGCTGGTTTGTTGTCAAGTCATATGTATATATGCCACAGATCGCCGTCTCAACTGCCAGGTCACTGACAGTAGGTACTAGGTCTTGTTTATTCCTGCATCACTAAGTGTCTAGCACAGTCTTTGTATGGTATGTTTGTCATTGATGCTGATTCTCAAATATTTCTGGCTTTCCTCCTTCTGAGAACAAAATTGGACTTCCCATCCTATTTGCAGTTGGGGGTGGCCACATGATTTTGTTTGGCCAATGAAATGCGAGTGGAAGTGATATGTGTCTCTCCAGATGGAAACTTTAAAAGCCGCCGGAGCACAATTTACCACATGCTTGCTTTCCTTCTGTCGTGGTGACCAAGAACATTTGCGATGTTGACCGCTCTATGAGTCTGGGTCTCTGAGCGATTACAATGAGCACAGCCCCCTGCTCACCGGGGTTGGACATAAGCATGAGTTAAAAATAAAACTTGGGTGATTTAAGCTCCTAGAAGTATGGCATTGTTTGTAATCACAGCATATTTTAGTCTATCTTAACACATACATGCTGGTTTTAGTGTCACAGACATTTGGATTCAGAGCATCTATGAAGGCAGTTTGGTTTTTCTTCTCTTACCCTTAGCAAAGCTAGAGATCACTGATGATGAGTCTATGCCACAACAGTGAGCTGGGAAGATAGCTGCATCTCCGGTTCCTGCTCAGGTTTAGATATGATTAATCTGCAAACTGGTTAATATGCCACGAAGAATAAAAAATCAATTACAGTAATTACCTGGAAAATTAAACTGAATTTTTATTTTACTATCAGAGTACCACTACTGATAGTAAATACTGTATATTATATATCAGAGTACCAATACTGATAGTAAATACTAATAATAACTAGTATCTACTGAGTGCTTTCTTTGTGTCAGCTACTAGACTAAGTACTGTGCATAAATCTGCATAAATTATTTCCCTTATTCCTTATAACAGTTCTCTGAGTTAAATGCTCTTGTTAGCCCAATTTGAGAGCTGAAGAAACAAAGGCATGAAGAAGTTATCTGCGGGCCGGCCCCGTGGCTTAGTGGTTAAGTGTGCGCGCTCCGCTACTGGCGGCCCGGGTTCGGATCCCGGGCGTGCACCGACGCACCAGAACAATGTTCTAAGTGTTCTGGCCATGCTGAGGCTGCGTCCCACATACAGCAACTAGAAGGATGTGCAACTATGACATACAACTATCTACTGGGGCTTTGGGGGGAAAAAAATTAAAAAAGGAGAAGGATGTTAGCTCAGAGCTGGTCTTCCTCAAAAAAAAAAAAAAAGAAGAAGTTATCTGCTTGTTCGAGGTCACAGCTAGAAAGTGATTCAACAGGAAATTGAAATGCGGTAGTCTGATATCTGAGCCTGTGCGTCTGGACGACTATGATAATCTACTTCCTAAAGAGTGATTCCTAATCTGATTCTGCAGAAAACCAGGTCCCTGTGCATATGCAGGCAGAGCCACAAGTTAGGGCTACATGTTCTCTAACAAGTAGGCCTTGAGCAATGGTTGGAAAAGAGCAGGCTATTTGAAAGGATGCAAGAGCAGGAGAAACCTGGCGCTTCTCCATGGATTAGGATAAACTGAGTTAACCAAACCTACTGTGTTTAAGTGAATACATTTCTTTCTTAGGGATTAAACTGGATATACAAGAGGGCCCATGTAAGACATTTGTGTCTTATGTCTTCGGTTTTGTGTCACATCCAATGTTCTAAGTGTTCTAATTTTGGTTCCAGACCCATAGAAAGCATTCCACCACAATTATGAGTCTTGAAGTCTCTATTATATTAATCTGCTTATCTTTAAGATTTAAATCCAGTAAAGTAGCTAATCTCCAAAGACAGCCCCCAGGGAATCATACATCCCGGTATTCACGCTCTTGTGTAGGTCCCTCTCACTATGAATCTCGTGCTCACAAGATGACCCAGTGAGCCCCACTGCAGTCAAGTTAACTACAGTTGACAGATAGATTTGGGGTAATTATTTACCTTGCAATTTTCCCTTTACAAGTCTTCCCTTTAAAGTATTACTCAGTTGAGTTCCCTTATATTTTGAGATTCTCCCAATTTTCATTAATATTAAACATTTGATGGAGAGATAAGAAAGAGAGAGGAGACAAAAGTTCAACTGTTGGGAAGCTTTGCAAACTCATTCATGTATTAATTCATCCACTGTGTTACTTTCCTATTGCTGCTGTAACAAATTACCACAAGTTTAGTGGCTTAGAACAACATGAATTACCTTACAGTATTGGGTGTCAGAAATGGTAAAACCAAAGCATTGGCAGGGCTGCTTTGCAGGCTTTAGAGGATAATCTATTACCTTGCCTTTTCTAACTTCTAGAGGCCACCTGTATTCCTTGGCTCATTCTCCCTTACTCCATCTTCAAAGCACATCACTCACCCTCTGTTTCTGTCATCATGTCTCCTTTTTCTGACTTTGACTCTTTTTTCTCCTCTTATAAGGACACTTGTGATTACATTGGATATGTCTAGATAATCCAAGATAATCTCCCCATCTCAAAATCCTTAACTTAATCACATCTGCAGAGTCTCTTTTGCTATATGAGGTAACACATTCACAAGTTCTGGGCATTAGGACATGGACATCTTTGGGCAGCCACTACTCTGCCTAATACATCCATTCACCATTTGATATATTCATTTATGCAATTAATTATGTGAACATTCATTAAGCACCTAACATATATCAGACAATGAACTAGTGGATGGGAATGTAAAGAGGAAAAAGAACTGACCAGATATACACAAAGCAACACACACAGACCTTAAAAACAGAGTAATGAGCAAAAAATAAGAAACAGAATAAGATCCATAGCACAATACCATTGTGTAAATCACAAGGGCACATAAAACATCCATACATATTTTACAAGAACAGATATATACACAAGGATCCACGTCAAACCAAATAATGGTTGTGCGTGAAGTGGAAGAGGTTGGGAGTAGAGATGGTGGAGTAATGAGAGGAGCACATACATAGCACAAGAGTTGGGGCTTGTGGACCAAAAATAATACTGTGTTATAAACAGCTCTGTGCACTGGATAGTTAAAAGGAAGATAAACAAAACAGTTTTAAACAATAAACATAGTATATCCATGTCAACTGTAATAGAGCTGTTAACGACGTGGGAGAACCCACAGCACAGAAGAGCCCAGAACAGACAGGAGCATGTTGTAGAACAGTGGTTCTCAGCTGGGGACGATTTTCCCCCAAGGACATTTGACAATCTCTGGGGACATTTTTGGTTGTTACATCTTGATGGGAGGTGCGACTGGCATCTAGTGGTTAGAGACCAGGGATGCTGCTAAGTATCTGATCGTGCACAGGATAGCTCCCCATGACAAAGAGTTATCTGGCTGCAAATGTGAATAGCGCTGAGGTTAAGAAACTCTGTGGTAGAACAACCGGAAGTAAAAATTAAATATCCCTAAAATTATTGTGGTATGCCAATAAATTTGCTTTATAAATGTTTCATTATTTGGGAGATTAAAGTACAATCAACTCCTCATCCTCTATATTCTCTTTGTTGTGTTTAATGTACCTGATGCTTTTTCTCCATGAATTTCAGTTCCTGTGTCTACACGCTGAAGACCACTGCCCACTGATATTCCCTCCCTTTAGGCTTTTAATGATTCCATGAGCTTAAAAAAAAAAATTTCAGATCATGATTGAGGTTAGAAAGAATCAACAATCATTGTTTAATTCCATTAGTTCCCCTTGGGTTATAAGCCAATCTTCAAACCGAGAAGGGTATTGATGTCTCACATTTTGACGGTGGCTTTGGCTCTCGCAATCATTCTAAGTTTGAATATTATTGAATAACTCAAGGGTTACAAACCCTATTCAGGGTCTGTAGTCTTGTACAATAATTCAATCTTGCAGTAGAATAGTGAAGCACAGTTCATTTAATAAATATTAATGGTTAATATATATATAAAATATATATTTCACTTAATTATTTAGTGGAAAGATAAAAAATACTAGATTACTATACCTCTAAAAATATCAGTTTAGTCTGAGAAAGTCAAGTTATTTTAACAGTATGACTATTACCCTTCTAGCTTTTCCTTTTGTTTCATTTCTTGGGGCATAAAAGTATCTCAAAACTGTACCAATAGTGCTGTCCATTTATGACAGATACTAGCAGATACTAAGTGATCATGTGTTTGACACATAACTAGACATGTTTAATGGAGAAAAAAATCCTACATCTCCTTTTCAATACTGTATCTTATTCCCAGGGACCTTTATGTACTCTAATCAAAAGGGAGTTGGTTTTGGAGCCAAAGATCCCTATATGACTATGGGCAAGTTACTTAAATTCTCCAGGCTTTAATCTCTTCATTTGTAATACTGTTCTTATAAAACTTAATTAAAATGTGAAATAACATAGGTAATACATAGCCATTAACTTTCCCTTTCCTCTTTCAGTTTCTGAATTAAGCCCCATCAACATTAAAGCATGAACAAGCTAATGCTTTACCTTCTAGGTCAAGCCAAGATAAAGCAAATAGGTAAGAAGATACTCTACCACTTTTGTGAACACTGCTATGGTGTATCCTCCTTTGACTCCCAGCTTAAATCCCACACTCGCTGAACAGAATCCCTTATCTCTTCTGAAATCCTTAACATTAATTTTCTGAAATACTTGTGTTATGCTAACTAGGGCTGCCTTCAGCCCTCATTTTTTAGTTGATTTTCATATGAATATGTTTTATCTCCATGGATAAACTATAAAGTCTTTGAGGTCAGGAATCATATACACATATGACATAAGGTATATAATATATATGTATGACATAAGGTATATAATATATATATCTGACATAAAGGATATGTATATGTATGACATAAGGGATATATATATATATGACATAAGGTATGTATGATGTATGTATGTATGTATATACCTACGTCATATGTGTATGCACCTTCGTCTATTCAGGTTGCTATAACAGAATACCATAGACTACGTGGCTTATAAACAACAGAAATTTATTTCTCATGGTTCTGGAGGCTGAAAAGTCCAAGCTTAAGGTGCTGGCAGATTTGGTTTCTAGTAAGGGCCTGCTTCCTGGTTCACGATGGCTGTCTTCTCACTCTTCCTCACATGGTGGAAGCTCTCTGGGGTCTTTTTTTAAGGGCACTAATTTCATTCATGAGGGCTCCACCCTCAAACCTTAATCACTTCTCAAATGCCCCACCTCTTAATACTATCTCAATGGGGATAAGGTTTCAACATGAATTTTGAAGGGACACAGACGTTCAATCTCTATCTCTGTCTCTATCATCTATATCTATTGTTTCTGGTATCAGAAACATTGCTTTATACAGTGCTTGCCCAGAATGCAGGTTTGGGGAGGGTAATAAATATTTTTGAGGAATCAAATATCTCTGCCGCTAGTTTTACAGTCTCTTTTTTCACATACATGCAAAATTTCAAATACTTAAAAGACAAATTAATGTGTTTTAATATCCCCCAGTATGATCAAATTCAATGATTCACAAAATGCAATCTTCTAGTTATTACCATGTTGAATCCTCATATCACCTGAAAGGGCATAAAAATTAAAATACAACAAAGGCCAGTAATGTCCAATCAGTAAACCTGATGTTAATATCCATTTAGAGTTTTGTTGTTAAACTAAATCATATGCAATATATAAGACTCTAGAAATTATCAAAAAGACACTTTTTCAGTATGTGATATTATATTAAATTTATATTCAAATAATTACTTTTGTTGCTTCATTTCAGGCATTAATCCAGCCAATATGAAAGTCTTTAGCAAGGAAAAATGTCACATTTTGTTGTAGCTGTAGCCTGAGAACGATAAATATGTAAGGATGTCATTTGCCAAAAGGTAAGAGTCACAGATACTCTCTCTTTGCTTTCATTTTATATAGCTCTGGTCAATTTCACAGCCTCAAACAGTACTGAACAGGGAAATTGGAAAACAGCAGAATCGATTTGCAGAAGTGAAGTCCTATTTTCTTTTACACCTTCTTCATCAGAATTGCTATCATTCTTATGTTGTGTGGTATTGTTATCGACAGTAGCCTGGGCACAGCTGATAATCGCTAAAAGTCATTCTCTTAAAGTGCGAGCAGAAAAAAAAAAGGCAACTGTGCAATTTTCTCATTTTCTAAATTTGCTGCTTTCATAATCCTTCATCTTTGCTAGAATTTAAATCTAAAGACTTATTCTACTCTCAAACAACCATGATAGTAACAATCTTCTATGCATCTGGTTCCTAGGTAATAAAAATTAAAATAATAAAGCTATAAATGTCTAGTGAACTCAGTATAGGTCCCTAAAATATTCTGGTTTGTTTTTTCAATTTTCGTCCTTACTAAATTTTACTTTAAACTGTAAATATTTGAGAAAATTACTTCAGAGGACAATATAATACTTAATATATTAAGAAGAAAACAGGTTTACTTTCTCTGCTGCCTTTCTAGATTGGCAGTAGTTTCCTATTAAATTTCAAATCAGAGCTATTTGAAAACAAAGCTGTAGCCTTTGGCTATTTAGTATCAACCCTGAAACAAAATCTCCTTTGTATTCTTAAAGATCATTGAGAATGAATAGTGTGGGACTATTGGCTCAATTTTTACATCCTCCTACTTGTTCTGGTTTTTTTTTTTAATGCATTTCTAAGGATGAAATCTTTACTATGTAATGCCATCTGCCCAGTAAAATGGAGTCTATTTACAGTGTCATATAAATGGCAACCTTGTAATTATAAATGTTCACTTTTTTCCCCTACTTATATTTAGATTGTCCTTTGTTCTTTGTATTCTGCTTAACCCCAAATTCAGAAATTTTTGTCAGTGGAAGAATCAGAAAACTTTCTTTTAATCAATAAAACAATATTGCCAAGTCTGTTAGTTAATTATGTGAGAATTAAATTAAAAAGAAAATTGGCCACATTTCTTAAGGCTTAGATAGGTAGGCGGCTACAACGAAAACAAAACACAAATAAGAAAACCTCTATTCTAACAGGTTTGAAAAAGTTGCCACATAAAACACACAACACAATTAAATTTGAATTTCATATAACAAATGTTATTTTACTTTAAGTATGTCCCAAATATTGCATGTTCTGTATTTTATTTTGCTAAATCTAGCAACCCTAAGGATTGATGCCATTTTTTCTTAATACCATCAATATTGTGAGCAAAACCCTCACAGTTTTCATAAGTTATAAAGCAACAGCAATGAGCTCATAAAAAATGGAATTTAAAGTTCTGAGTAACAAAAGTTAACTTAATATCATCCATGCAGATCTGTGCATATAGGCTTTTCATAAAGAAGAGTTAAAAGTGCATATCAACATCCATATATTCTAGCCTCTGGAAAACACCAATTCTTGTTAACTTGCACAAAATTATAGTACTTTGAGCTCTAAATTTTGCAGCAGACCTAGGGGACAGAACTGGATTGTTCTTCATCATTCTCTCTCTTTCTCAATCACAACTTAAATTCCAAGATCCTTCATCAAGAAGTTCAACTGTTTGATCTTTTCAGTGTTAGAAAAGCTACACACATGGACGAACAATATCTCTACTAAAAATTCCTTCCCATTCACTGATAATACTTCCTTACATTTCAAAGGTCTAGAAATAGCTCTTCCAATGATAGCTCATTTGTGCCTTACATTTATTTTTAAAATATTAAGTATCTATAAGGTGCCAGGTACCCTGTTAGATGCTAGAAACACAAGAGAAGTAAATCAAAACATCTTACTAAAATTTTTGCTTTCTTGCAAAAGGCTTGCAGCCTATAAGGCAGATAGAATTGGAATTATCATTCATATGTTACAGGTGAAGGAGCTAAGTGCTCAAGAATTAAAGGGTATTATCCAAGGTCCCATATTTAGTAAGTAGAGAGCAAGGGCTTCAGTAATCGTCCCTGGCACCAGACTCAGGGCACTCTCCAACATTTCTGCAAAGGAAATCCCAGACTACTTAGTATCTTAACCCCTCCATTTTCCAGGAGCAAAAAGGAAAGCGTCTTAAATCCCTCTGTAATGTTCACGTGCACTTAAAAGTGGAACAGGTGTTTTCTGTGTGTTCGACAAAAGCAAGGCATGAGTGGGAGTTAAAGATCCTGAGCAGCCGTTGTAACCAAACCAAGTTAATTTGTGGAAACCGCAGCGCTCAGCCAAGGCGATGCTATTTCAATTGGGTGTCACAGGTGACTCATCAAAGATGGCTTGCTTTTGGGCCTCCTGATATTTTTCTTCAGGGTGGGGTGTCAGATTGATTTCCTTCGCATTTTTGGACAACAGCCCTCTTGTCTGTTTCCAAATTTTTCTGGTCTCACAGCCCTCACGCAGAGCCCGCTTTCATACCGGAAGCTAGTCATTGGCAGGAGGTTTAGGGAATGAAGAACAAGGTGAAAAAATGAACCAGGGGCCTGGAGAGAGACCTAAAATGGGGGAAATTTGCACTTCAAGAGCTTTCTCTACCCCAGCCCCTCAGAATGACAGCTCTGCTCAGCCAGAAGACTACCTCTCCCGGCAGGCACTGCGCGCCCCACGGACACAGGCTGGCCGGCTCCCTGCTCCCCACCTCCGCCAGAACCAGCCAATAGGAATCCCTGGCTTGAGCCGCCGCCCGACCCGGACCACGCGGGAGCGGTGGCAATAAAACTACATTTCCCGATGCACCTGTGCGCACCTCATGGCCAATCGGCGCCCGGAATTCGGAGGCTAGGGGCGGAGCCGGATGGATGGGCCACCCCATTGGCTAGGGGAAGCTTAGAAGAGCCGGAACCCGGGAGAGAGAGAAGCGAAATGACATTTCCTCTTTAAATAGCTGGAGCCGGGGCCCCGTCGAGAAATGGCCGCGTCGGCAGGTGGGTCGCGTGGTGGCTAGGGAGGTGTGTTGCGGGGGAGGTGGGCCGGGGGCCAGGCTCATGCTGCGAGTTGAGGAGGTGGCGATGAGCAGTTGGAGACAAGGATGGAGAAGTGGAGAAGGATGAGGGGAAAGAGGATGGATGGAGTGGAGGGCGGTGGGCAGTCCGGCCGAACAGGGATGGGGAGGCCGGGTACCCGCCGCCGCTCCGACCCGTTCGGGAGGAGGTTGAGGGGACACTGGCGGCCGCCATCCATTGAGCCTCCCTCGTGAGGCTCCTGCCTCCGTTGTCGGCTGTGACATTCCGGCTCTCGGCGGAGTCGCCGCAGACACCTCGCTTGTTCTGCTCGCATGGTCCCTCCGCGAGCGCGGCATCGGGCTCGCCGGGCTCCCGGAGGAGCAGCACGCTGGTGTTTGAACTTGCATCGCAGCTCGCTCTCTCCCAGATCCTACCTCGCGGTCCCATTTGGTGGTGTATGTATACATACATGTATTTTTGTAAGGGGAAAAAAACAAGCCAAACAAACAAATCCGCGACGCCGTAACTGGCTCCGAACTTCTTGTGGTTGTACGATTTTTCTCCTCCTAGATTTAAGTAAGTCTTCCCCAACACCGAATGGGATTCCATCTTCAGACACAGCCAACGATGCCATGGACCCCTTCCATGCTTGCAGTATTCTTAAGCAACTCAAAATAATGTACGATGAAGGACAGTTGACAGACATTGTAGTGGAAGTGGATCACGGGAAAACATTTTCCTGTCATAGAAACGTTCTTGCTGCAATCAGCCCTTACTTCAGGTATGATAATGGTAGAAACTTCTATCGATATTTGCACTGAGTTCCCTTTCTCCCTCAATATTGCCCACTTGATTATGTTATTGAGATGCGACAATGAAATGAAACCAATGAGTTTGTTTCCTGAAAATAGATAATAGGCCCTATTCTGTTAAGCCCTTGTTTTTGACCTAATGGATTCTTCCAGAATTCAGGTGGTTGGTTTTTAAGTTAGTGAATATGTTTTTGTTCGTTAATTTCAGGTAAATAACCAGAAAATCTAGAATTGTGCTGCCCAGTATAGCAGCCACTAGCCACAAGTGGCTATTTAAACTTCAATTACTTAAAATTAAGTAAAATTAAAAATTCAGTTCCTCATGCATACTAACCACATTTTAAGTGCTCAGTAGCCACATGTAGGTAGTGGCTGCCACATTGTACAGATATAGAGCATTTCCATCACTGAAAGTTTTATTGGACAGTGCTGATTTAGAATTTGTTCCAAAAATTTATCCATGATGTGTATTTCTTTAGTGCATGTAACTCTTCTAGGGTTTAAAACATAATAGCCTGTTCTTTTAAAAACACATTACCATTGGATAGATTGTGTTAATGCCAGCAGGGTAAAAGCAATAAAATAAAAATAAATGAAATATAGTTTCTATGTGCCTTAGGCCTTAGACTAGTGATTATTTCCAAGATATCCAGAAATATTTTTAAGCTAAGTTTTCATTTTCATTTATATTCATCTTTGTGTATCATACAACTGAAAAGTAAAATTTCAAAACTTGGGTCTAAAGAATAATTTCATACTCTAAGAAAAGATCAGTGATAAAGGCAGTTTCCTGCTTGAATTTAACTTCTCCTTCTGTTTCAAACGCTCACTTTTTTAAGCCTTTCAGTATTCAAAAATGGTGACAGTGAATGACAGTGAAATAATTTTCTCAATCAAACTCTAAATGTGCTTTTTCCTTTTGAAGGTGTTTACCTTTATAGGGCATATAGCACTGTAGTGTTCCAGACAGTAGTTTCTGGTTCCTCTTTCTCAGAATACTGGGTTAAATATAGTCACTTCAGTTTGATGCTTGTGATGTAACCATTTAGACTTGCCTAGGGTAGGTCACTGGACTATTAAGTATTAACCGTCATGAGGCAGTGAGCTGGAAATAAAAAAGAAGAAACTCATGTTCACAGAAGGTATGAAGTTTGGCCTGGTAATGGAAGCTGCTCGTGAGATTCACTTATCCAGAGCATCTGTTAGATGTGGTTAGGTCATTTATGCATTTCAATATATGTCACAATTACTATTTATCAAGCTCTGGGCTAAGCTCACTTTACGTATATTGCTTTATATAATCTTCACAGTCCTGTCTCTGCACAGTTGTTATTCCCATTTTACATGTGAAAAAGCTCAGGAAGATTAAGTGACCTGCCTAAATCATCTATCTAACTAGTAAGTGGCAGAGGCCAGATTCGATTCCAGAGCCAGGCTTCTTAGTCACTACACAACTTTTAAGAACAAGAGTGGGTCCTCTTTAAAGTCGCCTTTCAGAGGTTTTTATTGTATACTAGATTTGAATAGTAAGAAAAACAGAACAAAACATTGAAACTTCAAAGTGAAAATGTCTATATCTTACCGAAATTTTATACTCTGGCTTATATTATTTAAATATCATACTTAATTAAAATTAGTTTTGAAGACCTAGACAAATCACTTTAAAAGAAATATGCTACAATAGATTTTCTTAATTTCCAAGAAGTTTAGGAAATGCTTGGAAAACTTTCTAAGCATAAGATATGTGAATTCAAATGAAGATATTTGGCTAGAAAGCTTAAGGATTAGGTTCTTATCTCCTGCTAGAGGTTTTTGTACAGAAGTTTCTTGGCACCAGTGCTGCTCCTTATGTGAGATCTAGAAAGTCACACTTAATAGTTTCTAAGTCTTGCATCACTGGTGGAAGAATTAGAATAGCTTTAAATCTGGCATGGTCACTGGTCATGATCCCAGTGACTTGTCAGAATTAAAATTTGCATGATTATTAGAAATTTTTTGCTGCTCAGAATTTTGTGTGAGGGAGTGCTTCCATTTTATATAGAGTTTACATAAAGAACCTATTAGAACAGAGGAGAACTCATCAAGTGTCACACTGCTCCGGTGTGTGAGACCAGCCCAGTCAAGTCAGTAGGAGTTCCCATGTGGTAATGGTCTCCTTTGGGAGTTAATCTTTGCCTCATGAAGGGCTTTATTTTTCTTTTTAATTGGTAGCTGTACAGCTGAGTTTTTCAGAACCTGAATTGAAAACTAGCTTATACATTGGAACATCTAGTTTTCAGTCATTAAAAAAAGCCTATGTGAGGGGCCGGCCTCACGGCATAGTGGTTAACTTAGGCGCGCGCTCTGCTTCGGCAGCCTGGGTTTGTGGGTTCGGATCCCAGGTGTGGACCTACACCACTTGTCAGCCATGCTGCGGCAGCAACACACATACAAAATAGAGGAAGACTGGCACAGATGTTAGCTCAGGGCTAATCTTCGTCAAACAAAAAAAGGAGAGGATTGTCTCCTCAGGGCAAATCCTCCTCAGCAAAAAAAAAAGCCTATGTGATATTAAACTTAAAATTTACATTGTAGAAGTGAAAATAGGGTTCAAAGATGGTTAACCCAGGCAGCAAGCTGACTTATTGTGTCTTTGTATACCTCCAATATTTCTCATATTGCATTTTTAAATTAATTTCATGTATTTGATGGAGACTTCAAAAATGACTGGAAATCTTTCTATTTAAGGATATTTTTCATAACACAGCACTTAAAATGGGAAGGGTCTGGACGTGAATAATCAACTGTATCACCAATATTAGGTCAATTTCTTCAACAGACAGCTATTAAGTATCCTAGGGCACACAGCCCTTTTCTCAAAAGGCTTTTAAAAGAGCTTTAGATTTGATTTTTATATTTAATTTTAAGAACAGCCTAGAAAGAAACCTTATAGAAGGGAAAAGAAAGGCAAATGATGTTTGTCAATGACTAATACTTAAATAAAGAGCCAGGCTTTTGGCTACTTGATGTTTTGGCCAAGAAAGTCCCATAAATGCATATTTTAATTCTAAAAACAAAAAAAACTTGGTCTCAAAGGCAAAAGTTTGGGATTTAAAAAACCATTATCTCAGGCCAGCCCTGATAGCCTAGTGGTTAAAGTTCGGCACTCACCACTTTGGTGACTCGGGTTGGCTTCCCAGTTGCGTTAAGTATACCACCCATCTGTCTGTTGCCATGCTGTGGCCGTGGCTCACATAGAAGAAGTAGAATGACTTAGAACTAGGATATACGACCATGTACTGGGGCTTTGGGGAGGAAAAAAAAAAACCAAACCATTATCTCCAAAGAATCAGTTAATTCTTAAGCTCTCCTTAGAAGTAGGCATTATATTAACCCTACCATAATCTTTATTTATATACAGATATAAATACGTAAAATATGGTAACTTTGAGAAAATTAAGTTTATTTCTTTAAGCAAAGGTTTTCAAAATGTCCAAGGATAAGTGAAGTGATATTCTTTATCTTCCTTATAATGATTAAGAAAGCACTCAAAAGATAATAGCTTTAAAAAGGAGTAGGGAGAGAATATGAACTTCTGAAGACCATCTTGTTTTTTCTAAGATGAAGTTTTTAAAGATATATTTGGGGCACAAGTTGCCTTGTAAATTTCCACTGGGACCTGAAAAGTTTTATTAGACAGTCTCTGCATGCTAATGTATCACATTAACACCCTCTAGGTACTCTTCAACTTTCTGACTAGCCTGGCGATTTAAGATCTCAAGTCCCTAAGGCAATTTGACCAGAAACGTGGATAGGGGCTCCAAGGAAAATAAGGTGTCCTGGAATATTCCATGGCACTTTTGGTGTGCTTTAATTAGGTATACTCTCCTTTTCTCAGAGTTGGCACACGTGGACTGGTCCTGAAAATAGGGTTTTTGAGATTAGCCAGAGTAAATCCTTCTGCTAGATGATCGACTTTTATTTGCATTCAGAATTTCAAGAAACACATTAGGAAATATTTTCCATTTTCAGAAGGTTATCTTTGTGGCAACTTTATGTTTTGAAAAATTCCCCACAATAGTTGTTATTTGTAGCACACAAATCATAGTAACCACTCTTTCCTTCCTAGATCTATGTTCACTAGCGGCCTTACAGAAAGTACTCAAAAAGAAGTTCGAATAGTTGGTGTTGAAGCTGAATCGATGGATTTAGTGTTAAACTATGCCTACACCTCCAAAGTTGTTCTGACAGAGGCCAATGTTCAAGCCTTGTTCACTGCAGCTAGCATCTTCCAGATTCCTTCCATTCAAGACCAATGTGCTAAGTATATGATCAGTCATTTGGACCCACAAAATTCTATTGGGGTCTTCATCTTTGCTGATCATTATGGTCATCAAGAACTCGGAGATCGATCAAAAGAATACATCCGTAAAAAGTTTCTGTGTGTCACCAAAGAACAAGAATTTCTCCAGTTGACAAAAGACCAACTGATAAGTATACTTGACAGTGATGACTTAAACGTAGACCGAGAAGAGCATGTTTACGAAAGCATTGTAAGATGGTTTGAACATGAACAGAATGAAAGAGAAGTGCACCTTCCAGAAATTTTTGCCAAATGCATACGTTTTCCTCTGATGGAAGATACTTTTATAGAGAAAATTCCACCTCAATTTGCACAGGCTATAGCCAAAAGCTATGTAGAAAAGGGACCATCCAATACCAATGGCTGTACACAGAGACTTGGAATGACTGCGTCTGAAATGATCATATGTTTTGACGCTGCCCACAAACACTCAGGAAAGAAGCAAACAGTGCCTTGTCTAGATATAGTCACAGGAAGAGTGTTTAAACTATGCAAACCACCAAATGACCTAAGAGAAGTGGGGATTCTTGTGTCACCAGATAATGACATTTACATTGCCGGAGGGTACAGGCCAAGCAGCAGTGAGGTATCCATTGACCATAAGGCAGAAAATGATTTCTGGATGTATGACCATTCCACCAATAGGTGGCTATCCAAACCATCCTTGCTTCGAGCCAGAATAGGCTGCAAACTGGTGTATTGCTGTGGTAAGATGTATGCAATTGGAGGTCGTGTTTATGAAGGCGATGGGAGAAACTCACTAAAATCTGTGGAGTGCTACGACAGCAGAGAAAATCATTGGACAACTGTTTGCGCAATGCCTGTTGCAATGGAGTTTCATAATGCTGTGGAGTACAAAGAGAAGATCTACGTTTTACAGGGTAGGTGCTTGAGTGATTTAGTTCTTCATGAAAGGGTAACAGGTCAAATTGTGGTTTTCTTACTTACACTAAAACAGGTGTTTGTTCCTGTTGACTGAGGAATACCTCTGGCTTTCTTATCATAAACTATTTGTTGGAACAACCTGTTCTTTAAAGAACCTATAAAGAAAATAAATTTTGAATCAAAAAAGGCAGGTATTTTTAAGTTACTAAAATGATCCTGTAAGTTTTTTATCTTATTGTGTTTTGACATCATGTGGAATAAGTATTTTTGAAAACGTTCTTTAATAAATAAGAGTTTAGCATTTTGGGAAAACTATTTCAGAGCTGTTTTTAAGACTTTAAACAAGAAAGCAAGTTTGATACATAACTTTTTTGCTCTTCAATAATATATAATCAAGACATGTTGTAGCAAGTACTTTTCTTATGGAACTTTGGGAATTAGTTTAAAAGAGAAAAAAGAACAGAGCATCAACTGAAGTTATACTATTCAGTTACCAAAGAATTTTGTATAAGCTTTATGATTGCAAAGGTTAGAAAACTTAATTACAAAGAGTTTGAAATTACAGTCTTCAGATTTTAATTTCACTGCAGTTTATGTTGCCTTCCACAATACATTGTTGTCAATGAAAAACTTTGAGATGTCACTTTTTTTTTTTTTTTTTTACTTTTATCATTATAAGAGGGACGAGGGACTATCTAATATACTTAGTTTTTTTTTTTTTTTAAACTATTGAAGACCAGAACTCTGGCAAAGATGATACAGTAGAAGTAGAAACAGTGACTGAGTGAGAATAAATAAGACATTTGATCCAAAGTTCTGATTTGTGATAACTAATGTTTTCCTTGTGTTTGGTTTTTTACGCATTTTAGTTGCTTGAATGTTATATGCAATGTTGATAATACCAACATTGTTATTCCTCTACTGTTTCTTAATTGTTTATATAGAAATGTTTCCTCACACTTCTTCAAGAAAACAAGGTAAAAGGGGCAACTTCTGTGTAATTACATGTGATTTTTTAGCTCTTATCCAATTATATATTTTTTAATTATGTTTTTTGCTCTAATCTGTTATTTGACTTGAAATCTCCTAGAAATGCCTGAATCCATTTGTTTGAAGTTCAATATAAAGTTAATTCTCCAGAAGGAGTAGTACTCTCTAGTGCCTTCTTTTAGTTAAGTAGAAGCACAGGCTTAATTGGGGTTTGTTGGTCTTGGTGAAAAATGGAATATAAGAATGGATGTTTAATCTATTGAGTATGGTTGGATAGGTTATATCATCCAATACGATGAAGCTCTCTCTCTATATTTTGGTCTTATTGGCTAAGCAGTTAGTTAATAGAGATGGAATTAATTATAAGACTCCCAATTGGAAGGTAAAGGTTGTGTATTATTGTAAATACTAAAGCAAAGTAACAATGAATTAATAGAAATTCGGAGTTGGAATGAACATTGTTTAATCTGAGATTTATATAAGAGGGATCTGAAGAGGATTTTCTTAATTGCCCATCATTGGTTTTAAATTGAAAGAGGATTTTAGATTTTAAAAATCAACTTTTTGTGTGTCATCTTTCCTTTCTATAAGAAATTTGTAGAGAGGTAGTACACTTCAGAAAGTTTTAATTCTTATCTTTTTTATTAAGAATCCTGTTACAAGTTAGTCAATGATGTGCAAGCAAAAGGTATTTTAAGGAAAATTGAAATTAAAGCGTCACTATTATTAAATAGGCAGTTAAATTTGTAGATAAGAGTAAACCTAGTTCAAAACAGTTTTCAAGGGGAAGCTCAATTTAGAAGCAGGTATTTCTAATCTAAACAAAGCCTCTTTATATAAATAAACTTGACATGAGTAGTTGGAAGCTTATGTTGTACTGTCTGTGGCTTTTGGAGTATCATTTAATCTGTTCATAAAGGGTTCAGATTTTTATTACAAGGATTTTATACAAATGTTATAATTAGCAAAATTCTTGTAAATCTTCACTAGGTTAATTCTTTCAGACATTTTTACATTGGCAGTCTGACTCAGCATACCCTTTTATTGTCAAAATAGAATTGAAAGTGACTCAAAGTCAAGTCTATGAACCACATATGTGTTTTCTATCTTATTGAAGCCATGTTTTCTCTTCTTGAATATTTGTCTTTGCATTATAGCAACACTTAAGATAAACACCTTAGTGGCCCATAGATAAAAATCTGAGCAATTCCATGTACTGTCTTCTAATTAAATAATCAGCACACAAATTTATAATGGCTTATTTATGATGAAGCTAGATATATATTTTTATCTTACTGGTTAAGCATTAGTAATAATGCTCTTTTAGAGCTGGCTTAAAATAAATTTTCTGAAATATACAATTGGATAGAATAAATGGAACCCAACTCTTAACTATTATTCTGCCGTCAAGCCAAAGTAACTCATCATACCTCCCCAATATGATCACCTCAATTCAGATTGACTATAATATTAGGTGTTATGTTGTACCATGGAATGAAGAACTTTTAGGTTATTTTGTAATCTCATATTTAGTGTATCTCTGGAGATTAGAAAGGAAATATTTTAGAAAAAAAATATTTGTAAAATTGTGCTCTTTAGTCTTCAACCTTAAAACCAAAAAGAGACATGACAATGTACATATTCTTGTTTTCTTTTCTCTTTTTAGGAGAATTTTTCCTCTTCTATGAGCCTCAAAAAGACTACTGGGGTTTTTTAACTCCCATGACTGTGCCTAGAATCCAGGGCTTAGCAGCTGTATACAAGGACTCTATTTACTACATAGCTGGAACCTGTGGAAATCATCAACGTATGTTTACTGTAGAAGCCTATGACATTGAGCTAAATAAATGGACTCGTAAGAAGGACTTCCCCTGTGATGAGTCCATAAATCCATATCTTAAACTGGTACTTTTCCAGAATAAACTCCATTTATTTGTTCGAGCTACTCAAGTGACTGTTGAAGAACACGTCTTCAGAACCAGCAGAAAAAATTCCCTTTACCAATATGATGACATCACTGACCAGTGGATGAAAGTGTATGAGACCCCGGATCGGCTCTGGGACCTTGGCCGGCATTTTGAATGTGCTGTTGCTAAACTCTATCCTCAGTGTCTTCAGAAAGTACTTTAATGAGTAGCAGGCCTTAGTGAGCTCACTGGCATTTCCTACTTGAGGAAACATAGTCTTACAATGATATAAGAAGTGCTGTCAGTATTGAAGAAAGCTGAGAGAGTTTACACTCTACATGGAAATGGGCGCTCTTAAAGATTACAATGTAGGGAGGGATTTCTTTTCATCCTTATAATGTTTTCATTTCATTAAGCAAAAGGTAACAAAGTGCAATTATCAGCATTTTTTTTTTCTGGTATAAAAGTAATCATATCATTCTAGAATTTTGTGATAAATAGTCTCTGAGATACCAGATGAATTGACAACTATGCACTCTCGTAAGAGCAGTTAGGGTATTATTGGTTAGAGATATCCCAACTAGTTTGATGTGACTTTTTATTTTAAATACGGGTAAAAATCTGAGGCAATATCACTAGGACTTTAGCTGTGACCTCGCCAACACAAGAAGTACTAACTTAGATCCTCATTCTTCATATATATATATTTGTGTACCATTTTCAAATGTACTGAGATTTAAATGTGTTCTGTTATTAGAGTAGATGGAAAGAAAAACAAATCAGTCCCAGAAAGAGCTTTTGGTCTTATTGTTTCATAATTCCCATGTAACTTTAAGTTAAGCTAAAGTTTTAGAGTAGCAGTTTTCTGTTGATAAGTTTTTCAAGTGCTAACACTGTCTCATTTTTAAAAATTCCGAGAAGGCCTCGCATTCGCAGGTGGCTGGTGCTAGTTTAAGTTAATTTGTGTGTTTAGCTAGATAGATTTAAAATGTCTGAGCCTATGCTTTCCTTTTAAATTGGTATGTTAGTTTTGCAGCCATATAACTTTACCTGTTGAACTCTTGTGATTTCACAAGATTCTCTACTTATGGGATAGCAAGATATGGCCGCTTACTGGTCTAACTGGACTCAATCTTAGAATAATGAGAACATTATATTCAGTTTGCACTAACATGGGCCATTTTGTTGCCTGACCTCCTTTTCCATCCTCTAGCTGTCCAGTCATTATCGGTACAATGAAAGGTAACTTATTTCTCTTCTGCACAGAGCATAATGTGAAGTTGTACACTTACTATTTTCCAGAAACGTAAAACTCCTGCAGTGGTCTAATTTAATAGCTTTTAAGTTACATATGACAATTGAAACCTCATTTTTTTCATTTTTGCACTTAAACAATGATGAATAGTTTTACATTGAAAACTTTGTTCTAGCTGAAGGTGATTGAGAAGGAAAAGAGTGAGTGAATAGAACCATAGCATTATAAATCACTTTTCATATTTAACTGATGAATTTCTAACAGTCAGTTAGGAATATTAACATGAAGGACAAAGCAACTCATTTGTAATACCTAGGGCAGATATTTGGATCAGTAACTTATTTTTTACTATGCCTAGAATAATTGATACAGGAATAAGTATAGGCCGGAATCTGTCCCCAACTAGAACATTTTGATTCTCTTCAAGAAGACAAACTGGCATGGTTTGTGTTAAAAACTCTTGCACCAATTGTAATGTGATACTGTGAAACAAATTTAAAGCATTGCCTCTTTACATCACATACCTCGTTTTTCAGAAACTTTCCAAACTGCTTGTCCTAGACCTCTACAAGTAGGGAATGGTTTCTGAAGCAGAATTTAAAGTGGACAGCATTTATAGAATTAACATTTTAAAATCTAGTCTTGGGAAGCTAGATATGTGGTTTCTTCTTATTGGCCTTGATAGTGTGTCTATAATCTCTTTATAACTTTGTTAACCAATAACCTATTTTTTTCTCCCCAGTTTTTCTTTATCTTCTGTTTTCTTTATCTTCATGCTATTTGGGGGCTATTTCTGTGAGTTTTTTGAAGCATCTTTACAGTGTTGCATTGCAGAGGGGAGGAAAAAAAATAACTAACTTTTGCAAGAGATGTTCATGTAATTTATTTTTGAAAGCTTTGTTGAATATCTAAGTTTCCTGCCGCTTTTTGACAATCTTCTGTATTTATTTAGAAAAACGTGTTACTTGAAAACATGACATAGGACATTGTGTTAGCAATTTACATGTGCCGTATGATATATAGGAGTACAACATACTGTGGGTAATTCTACAGTAGATTTATTCTGTTGATCTGCACAACAGCTGACCCTTTTGCTATAACAATTTATATTGAGGGTGTGCTCTAGTATAGTGTGTTAAAGCCAAGGTTTAGAATTTGCTACAGGAGTAGAATATGTATGGAATTTTGTATGAAGAACTATTTGTTTATATAGCTGGGATATTTTGCCACTTTTAAAATGATTTCAGAAGAAGTCCTAGAAAACGAAGATTAGTAATATGTGTGGGTATATGTTTAGATATTTAAGGTACATTTGCATAGTTTGATGAGAATATAAGTAAAAGGCACAATGGGTACTACAGAATTAGAATATATGTCTACCATATGGCAGTCACACTTCACCTTTATTTTTGCATTTGAAGAATATATGTAGCACTTTCCTATATATTTTTTACACATTGAAAACTGGACTTGGTATAACTTTGCTATAGGAAAGGAGAAATTGTATTCTTTTTTTCCCATCTTTGTTTTCTGTTATCCTACAAAGTTGATGCTTAAGTGTCAAGCTGATTTCATTGGTGCATGAGAAAAAGTGGATGTGATCTGCAAGGAATCAGATTCCCTATGTGAAGCAGTTTAAAATGGCATTCAATGTTCAGTGCTCAGGTATGTAGTAAGTACTGTAGTCCTTTGGGGGCAAATGTGTAGATATTTTTAAACATTTTGCCATAATTGCACAATTTTTTGCATTTTTACCTGATGGCATTGTTTCTTATAATAATAAAACCTTTTCTGATTGAAAACGTCCATTGTAAATTGACCTTTGACTATTGAGTTTTGCAGAATTAAAATTTGGAGGAAATCATGAAATACCTTATGTCATGGTGGAATGGAATGAGATTTTAATCTAGCAAATATTTGGCCTCTGGTACAAAATGAACTAGTTAATATCACCTTATATAATGCTCTTTAAATTCTAAAGCAAGCTCACTTGTATTGGTAACTCCCCTGTTCCTTTTCTTCTGGCCTAAACTCATGTTATTCCACGCCTCTCTCTCACACTTCATATCCAATCCTTCAGGAAATCCTGCTTCTTCTTTCAAAATACACCTACACTCTGACCACATACCACTTGCACCACTGTCAGCCTAGTCTAAACTAGCCTACTTCGTGTGCCTTCTATCACCCATGACCCCTTGTAATCTATTCTGTTCTCTGCACAGTAGCCAGAGTGATCCTGTTAAAACATAAGAAGTCAGAGTACATCCCTCTTGGGCTCAGACGCCTCCAATGGCTTCCCCCCTCCCTTCGTATGAGAGCCAGACTCCTTCCTTATGTGATCTACACTCCCCAACCCCACCTTTTGGACCTCATTGTCATTCCACTGGCTCACTCTATTCCAGCCACAACTGCTGTTCCTCAAACATGCCAAGCCCCTCCAACATCAAGGCCTATGCCCTTGCTGTGTCTTTTGCCAAGGATGTTGTGACAACTCACTTACTTTATTCAATGCTCTATTAAAATGCCAGAGAGGCCTTCGTTGACCACTTTATGTAAATAGAACACCCTCCTTCCAGCTCCACCTCCACCCATAGCACCTGTCTTTTCTTGCTTTATTTTTCTCATATATTTCCCTATTGAAATGTAAGCTGCACCAAGGCAAGGAATTTGTTTTATTCATTATGCACCTCAGAGCAGTGCCTAGCACACAGTAGGCACTCAATAAATGTCTGTAAAAAGAAATGAATTTTAAGTCTCAAGGCATGCTGAGAAGTGGTAGGACCAGTACTACCATCTCTGTTTTATCAGATAGAAAACACAAAGACCAAGTGAATTGCTGAAGGTCATCTAACTGATGAGGGGACTCACCTGGGATCAGAACCGAGATTGCTACTTTTACCCCAATCTAATTCCTACATGCTATGTTAGTTGCAAACAAAACTGATAGAAAAGATAGGTGATCTGTATTTTGGGTTTAATTTTAGTCTCACCTTTTCCCCAACATTATTATTTAAAATATCTCCTGTAATTTGTAACTGTGATTGATTCTCAACAAGAAAGTAGCTGAGGTGGGAAATACCTTCCCTTTGTCACCCCACCTGCACCTCTGAACATTATACCACTGTTGTAATGTGTAATATATCACTGTTATGTGTTCTGTCCCTTGAAGAAGTTGAAGAAAAACAAAAAGAAAAGGGTTGAGAAATACTGATTTAGAGTACTGTTATTTTGGTTCTTGAGTGAACTTTAAATGACTTGCCATGTTAAAATCTCGGTTGCATATCTGTTTTTTATTGAAAAATTATTTGCAAATACAAAAATTAAAAATAAGTGGTCTAGGATCTCTAACTCTTCAGAGGAATGCTGTGAATAACAGCATCTATTCTTTTTGAAGTGAAATTTGGAATTTTTTAAAATGGATTTGAGTGGGGGGAAAACTATTTTCCCTCTATTTTATACTTCTAGGACATACTAAAGGTTCTTGACTTGTAACTTTGGTAGAGAGAGTTTAAATGGTTTTCAATAGTAAACATGAAGAGGCAGCAATAACTACCACCAGTTCCAGGGAGTATCGAGTTGATGTGTCCTTAATTCTCATTCTCCACACTTCATTGCATATATCTCTGATAGAAGATCCCAGAAGCAAGAAAGCTGGGCATCTGGCTCGTGGGTCAGCTGATTTTCCTTCCTCTCTTGGTAACCTGCTTTAGCCCAGTTTACTGTGTGTACACTTAAGGAAGCTACTCGACACATTTTCACAAGTGAATCAATATGGCTGCCGTCTCAGAGAGAAGGTGTAGACTTTCCAGTCACAGAGTAAACATTTGGAGATTCAAATTACTATGCCATAAGGCAAAAGTTTAATCTATGAAAACGTAAAATATTTCATGACTGCTGAGGGGGGCACAGTCCAGTGACTTAGGTAACCATAGACACAATATTTTCTTCCACTTTTCAATCGTGTATTTTAAAACACTAAAATGATACAAAATATGCAATCAACTTCCCACTGGCCACAACCTCTATTATTTAAACTCAACTTGCTTGAGAACTCTGCTATTAGGTGTTTTGGATCTCATTGAGATGCCAGTCTACTGACCCTTCTACTTTTTCCATTACCCATCAGCCCCTACTTGGGACCTTTTCTGAACTTACCCAACTTAAATTCCATGATGCATTCAAAATAATGTCATTATACATCTCCTCAGTTCCCTTGCCTCAGCACTGCCTGACAAAACCCCAACCCTGAATGATGCCAGCTATGAGCCTTCTCTGTGCCTGGCCCTAAGTAGCAGAATATTTGCTGGAGAAATCCCATTGGTCAAGCTGCCCCACTTTAAAGTGATGTATCTCCCATGGGTTCTCAACATGGGGTAGCAATTTTTAACTTTTCTCAAACTGCCATATCTTTTATCCTTCTTGGTTCTTAGCTCTTTAACTTTCTTTACTACAAGTTGAGAAGATAGAAGCCTTTATATAGGCGCTCCCTCATCTCCCCACCATCTACCCAAGTTTTTCTTCTCTTCCTCTCACAATGGAGGAAGTGTGCTGCTTCTACCCATGGTTGTATGTGCTCCGACTCCCATGCACTCTCTCCTCAAGGCCCCTTGCTTACTCTTCCAACCTTCTCCAGTGCCACTTTCCTCCTTCCTGCCTATTCTTTAATATACTGGCTGTTGCAGATGTTGTGGGTGCTCCTCCCGTATACCCTTGGCACTCACTATTCCCATGCATGTTGACCTTTATGGCTTCCAATTGCAACTACCTGCAATTCTTGCTGGCTGCTGGACCCTGCTTATTCCACTGTAAGGTAGGCTGAAAATGCCAGGGAGTTAACACGCCCAAGGTACAGCTTTCAGCTAATTCCTGATGGGAGGTGCTTCATAAAGACCCTAGCTTCTCCCATAGGTGGGATAAGTGAGGCATGTTCTACACTGTCTCCTCGAGTTCCCCAATGTGAATGAGTCTGAGTTGCCCATAATACTCCTGCTTAATAACCACACCTTCCCTGATTCACTTTCCTCCTCTCCTACCAATGCTTCTTGGGACCACCCCCCACAGTGAACTACTTGTACTCAAATCTTTGTATTCAAATCCTTATTCCGGATTTGCTTCTGCGGAACCCAACCTAACACACGGCCATTTTTTTCAATTCCTCAAGACTCCTATATTATGAACTTTGCTCACGCTGTTTGCTGTACCTGGAAACTTCTTCCCTTCACCTCTGCCCTTTGCATGACCATTTCATTCTTCTTTTTCAGGTCACAAAGAGATCTTCCCTGAAAATCCTAGCAAATAAATACTGTTGCCTTGCTTGATCTCACCATCCAAAGTGTTGTTTTCTCCACAACATTTTCCTGTTTCCCCACTAAACAGGAAGTTCCATAGGGCAGGTTCCAGGTCAATTTGTTATCCAATGTGTCCCCAGTACCTGGAAAAGAGCCTAGCATATAATGTTTTCTTTTTTTTAATAAACTTTTAACTTCAAAAGTTTTAATTTACAAGAAAGTTGTGACGATAATACAGACAGCTCCCATAAATCCCATACCCAGTTTCCCCTAATATTAACATCTTATGTTAATGGGCCAATATTGATTCATTATTATTAACTAACATCTATACTTTATTAAGAAATCCCTAGTTTTTACCTAATATCCTATTTATATACCAGGATCCCATCCAGGATATTTAACATTGAGTTGTCATGTCTCTTTAGGATTCTTTTGTCTGTGACAATTTAAGAAAAATTAAATATTTTATTTTACTTTCATCTATTCTTTCTCTGACACTGTTCATTTCTTTATGTAGATCTAAGTTTATGACCTATTTCATTTTACCAGTTTCTGAAGAACTTCTTTTAACATTGTTTGCAGGGCAGGTCTGCAGGTGACTAAATTTCTTCAAATTTTGTTTGTCTGAGAAAATCTTTATTTATCCTTCATTTTTTTAAATGCAGATAGGCAGGCAGGAGCCAAGGGATAGATTCATAATCTGTTTTTGTTGTTGTTTTCGCAGGGGAAGATTTTTTCTTCCTTTTTGCTCCCCAAAGCCCCAGAACATAGTTGTGTATAGTTGTAAGTTCCTGGTTCTTCTATGTGAGCCAACGCCACAGCATGGCTACCCACAGACGAGTGGTGTGGTTCTGCGCCCGGGGAACTGAACCTGGGCCTACGAAGTGGAGCGTGCTGAACTTTAAGTGCTAGGCCATCAGGGTTGGCTCATCCTTCCCTTTTTTTTTTTTTTTTTTTTTTTGTGAGGAGGACCAGCCCTGAGCTAACATCCAATGCCAATCCTCCTCTTTTTTGCTGAGGAAGACTGGCCCTGGGCTAACATCCATGCCCATCTTCCTCCACTTTATATGGGACGCCGCCACAGCATGGCTTAACAAGCGGTGCGTCAGTGCGCACCCGGGATCCGAACCAGCGAACCCCGGGCCGCCGCAGCGGAACGTGTGCACTTAACCGCTTGCGCCACCGGGCTGGCCCCCTCGTCCTTCCCTTTTTAAGGATAATTTTACTGGACTAGAATTCTAGATTGGTAGGTTTTTTGTTTCAATCTTTTAAACATTTCATTCCACTCTCTTATTGTTTGCATAGCTTTCAAAGAGAAGTACTATGTAATTCTTATCCTTGCTCTCCCATAAGTAAGGTATATTTTACATCTGGTTCCTTTCAAGATTTTCTCCTTCTCTTTGGTTTTCTGCAGTTAGAATATAATACGCCTAGGTGAAGTTTTTTGGTATTCATCTTGCTTGATGTCCTCTGAGCTTCCTAGATCTGTAGTTTGGTGTCTGTCATTCATTTTGTAAAATACTCAGCCATTATTACTTCAAATATTTCTTCTGCTCCTTTCTCTCTTTCTTCTCCTTCTGGTATTCCAATTATGCATATTTTATACATTTTGTAATTGTCCCACAGTTCTTGGCTATTCTGTTCCATTGTTTTCATCCTTTTTTCTCTTTTCATGTCATTTTGCAAAGTTTCTATGGATATATATTCCATTTTTTCCTCAGCCATGTCCAGTCTACTGAGGAGTCCATCAAAACCATTTTTCATTTCTTTTACAGTATGCTTGACTTCTAGTATTTCCTTTTTTTTTATAATTTTATTTATTTATTTATTTTTTCCCCAAAGCCCCAGTAGATAGTTGTATGTCATAGCTGCACGTCCTTCTAGTTGCTGTATGTGGGACGCGGCCTCAGCATGGCCAGAGAAGCAGTGTGTTGGTGCGTGCCCAGGATCCAAACCCGGGCCGCTAGCAGTGGAGCGCGTGCACTTAACCGCTAAGCCATGGGGCCGGCCCCTAGTATTTCCTTTTGATTCTTTCTTAGAGTTTCCATTTCTCTACTTACCTTACCCACCTGTTCTTGCATGTTGTCTGCCCTTTCCATTAGAGCCCTTATATATTATTCTGAGTTATTTTAAATTCCCACTCAGGCAATTCCAAAACCTCACACATATCTGAGTCTTGTTCTGATGCTTGATTTTTCTCTTCATACTGTGTTTTTCTGGCCTTTAGCATGTTATTATTTTTTGTTGAAAGCCAGACATGATGCATCAAGTAACAGGAACTGGGGTAAATAGACCTTTAGTGTGAGGATTTATGTTAATATGGCGAGGAGTTGGGCTGTGTTTAATGATTGCTGTAGCTATCAGTACCAGAAGCATCAAATTCCTCTAGGGCCCTTGTTTTGTCTCCCCTTTTTACTTTGGGCTTCCCTAAGTACTTCTCCTCAGAGAGAATCTGTGTCTTGCAGCTCTTTCAGCTATAATCCACTCTTATTATATGGAGCCCTGTTGGTGGTATGGGATAGGGAGAGCATTGTAAAGCCTTCCCACTAAATCTCAGTCTTTTAGTGGACCTATGTCCTGCAGCTGTGACCTTCACAGGTGTTTCTCCAGTAGTCTAGCTTGTTATTTTCCCTTGCCCCATCCTTCCTTCCCTACTGCAGCATTCCCAATCTATTTCTTTGAAGCCCTGATCCCTATTGACTGTATTTATTCCTTTTCCCCTTAGGTGAGACAGGAAGTCCAGCTCTTCTTCCATCTTTTATTAAGCTCTGTCAAAGTATTTTTCTTTGGAGAGTAGGCCTTTGTTATGGAAAGGGATCTGGATATATTTCATAATTATTACTCCTCCCCTCCTGCCAGAGCCACATCTTTCTTAGATCTTTGCCATGTGGACCTAGAGGGCTTCCTATAGATAAAGGCAACAAAATACATGTGAGGGCCCCTCTAAGGCTACAGTTCCCAGGAGTTCCTCACTTTCATGCTAGGCCACACTCAGCCTCTGGCATTCATCAAAATGGCCATGGAAGTGTTCTCACCAGTTTATGGCTCTTGAGACTTCTGGTCTAGAAAAACAGATCTTGACTGTAACTGTCTAGATTCACCTGTACTCTAGATTTTAGGGTGACTGCCTTGCAATCTAATTTCTCTGATGGGTCTGAGAAAAGTCATCGATTCTCAGTTTGAATAGCTTTTACTTGTTGGAAGTTTGAGAGTGACAACCTTCAAGCTGTTTACATTTCAGTGCTGAATCTGGAAGTGCCTATAATAAGTTTCTAATATATATTTGTAAACTAAGTGAATGAGTTATTCTTTACTTCATATGTAAATATTTTATGCCCTCTTTTTATATGTATATTTCACAGTAAAAAATAAGTTAAAAAGTCTCCTTTATAAAACATGTTCATACACAGTCATATTTAAGTATCTCTTGTTTGTAATTTATATGGTCATGGAATTATTTAACATATCGTTCCGTGACTGTTGACTCTCAAATAGCTAATAACCCAGCTTTCCAGGACCAAATTAAAATTATATCACATAATTTAATTAAAATCTTCAATCATTTTGAGATGTATTTTTATCATACTCTTAAAGCTAAACTGAACATTACAATGTAATCATTTTAAATTATCTTTATCAAGTATATACAGAATATTTTCTATCGGTTAGTTCGTTATAAATAAATGGGATTTAATAGATCCTTTCTTCCTTTCTTTGCTCTTCCACAAATATATGCAGAACTGCATGATTTGCTAAAAAAAACAAAAACAAAAAACTAGACATAAATATTAACAAATAGAAAATGTGTAATATATTTTCTAAGTATTTTATACTGGTCTTATGGACAGGAATTATAGTATTTTTTGGTGACTATGAGCAGATTACTTAAACTCTCAGAGCTTTCTTTTTCTTATATATAAAGTAGGGCTAATGATATAATGCACTTTATAGAGTTTTTGTGAGGATCAAATAAGCATTAAAAACTCTCATCACAGTGCCTGGCACATAATGAACGCTCTAGAAATGTTCATTGTTGTTAGTATTATTAATAACTATATTGCTTTCTTTTGGATATACTTAAAACATAGCCTTAGTAGGCCAATATTTCCCTAATAGCTAATATAAGGTATATGCTACAGAGAAGGGTAGCCGTTTGGACTCTCATTAATGAGACTGTGCCCATAATCCAGGCATGAAAACAATTTTCACAGTTTTACAGTCACACAGTTCTCACTTTCAATCCCGCACTGTGCATTTCTAAAGGATTGAAATTGAACAAATGGTACTTAAAGCAATTTATACAAGGCCTGCACCCTGTCTGCAAAATAAAAATAAGCGGTTTTATTGTTGTTGTTTCTTTGTTTTTAAGAAGTAAAAAGGGCCTGTCCTTAGAGTTTATCTTGTCCTCAGTTCTCATTTAGAGATAAGGAGCTAATAGAGTTCAGGTCACACAGATCAGTTCTTGAAACTTGTGATCAAAGATCATTTAAGGATCAAAAAATAAGGTCAAAACACCTTATACCAACACTGAGATTAGGATGTCTGAGACCTGTTCACAAGTCAGGTGGCCAAAGTTGTCTTTAAGATCATACGCCAAGAGGAACCCATACAACACAAGAAAGGATTCCCTTGTAATCAGTGAGCATCTGAGATGGCAGGAAATCCACAGATGCTCTCTGACAACTAGTCTATAGCTCAAGAGTTAGGTCAAGGTTAGCAACGGAACTTAGGAGTCTGGCATCTATAGTGCTGGTTTTAGTTGAATTTGACTGAATGGATGCATTAGCTCAAACATATAGTATAAAATGAGAAGAAAAAGTAGCTAAGATCAAAATCTGAGAGATTCGGTTGAAGGGGCAGAAAAAAGGCAACTGGGAAGTTATCAGAGGAGCAACGAACCCACGAAGGAGTCCTGCAGGAGTGAATTTCAAGAACGAGATCCAGACAATAAGGGACATGAAGACTAAAAAGAGGCTCTTAGATCTGGTTAAAGATTAGAAATGATGGCACAATTTCAGCTGAGTGCTAGGGATGGAAATCAAATAGCTGTGCATTAAGGAGCAGGTGGAAGGTGTGAGTGGGTGAGGGTGCAGGCGCTCTACCCAGGAAGCCTCGAGGTAGGGAGACTTTGAGACATGTAGGCCCTGGAGACATGGAATTTAAAAAAAATCAGAGCACTCAATGCCTTGTCAATAAAAATAGGAAATATTCATGCAGAAAGTCATAGCCTATCCCATTTCTAGACCATTCCCAGTGGAGAGTTCTATAGTAGCCCTGTGTCCCCTCAAAGAGATGAAAACCACAGAGATATGAACACACACAAACCTACAGGCAAAGAGTCCGGACTGATGAAAGACAAACCCAAACTCCCGAAAGAAATAGGAGCAGAGTGAAAAAAGACAGAGAAAAATACTGACCCAAAGAGAAATGGACACACTTTTTGTGGCCTCTCACTTTTCTGCAAGAGAATGCAAATGTTAACAGTTTTTGCAACTTCTTGCTACTTTGCCCCACAGGCCAGATGAAACTCAGTTAAGAGCCAAATCTGGTTCCCACCCCTGACCCAAAACATCTGGTTTGTGATAAGTACTCGAATATCCTCTGTTTTCTAAAGTATGTGGTGGGTGTGGTGACGGTAGAAGTCACAGGCAGAAGAATAGATGAGCTAATCAGAGCCTGCATATGTGAAGGTGGGGAGGAACTGGGTCCTTTCATGTGGTATTTGTGTAGCTGGAGAGGCCAGGGAGAAGGTACCCATCACTAGGCCCAGCCCTCTATGAATAGAGTTTCCTGGATCTCAACCCCAGGTAGTACAGTATGTGCCTGGAGCATTTGGTCCTGGGAAAATTGTAGTCCACAGTTTATAAAGCCACAGTTGAACTATAGCTGGGAGTAGGAGAAAGAGGGAGGCAATTTTGGCATGTGGATATGTACGTTTATAGTCATACATAAATGTGATATATAGCAAAATATGTGCATCTATATGTGCATGTCTTTTTTGAAGGTTTCTAAGAGATGGTTACAATTTTCTCTTAAACCTACTTTCCACTGTTCCAAAAATAAAATACTATCCACACTTTACTGGGCACTGAGCTGTACAAGTTTGATTTGCTGTTCAGCATGACAAACTCTATATTTTAAGTCTGCATATCCTATTTATCACACGTCTATGACAATAACCTCCCACACGAAAAATATTTTAACGTTTATGAGCCACTGGCTAATATCTTATTCTTGCATGACAATTTCTACTTTTCAAAATGCTTTTGTATATGTTATCTTTTTAGATCCTACTCCTGGTCCTGCTTCCATCTGTCACTGCCTTGGTTTTTACTGTTGAGGAAACAAAGAAACTGAAAGGGAATTGTTAAATTTATGGGATCAAACATAGCTGTAAATGAAAGTGGATATTTTAAGTTCCTCCCAGTCCCCAGTGAGCGGGGACCCAGGAGGATGGCCCCAGTGGTTTATTCAAAAACAGAAGATGTTGGTGCTAGGACTGCAGACAGTTGGAAGAGAAGCTAGTGTGGGATGTAAAGATAGTGAGCTCACTTTTGGAAGAGCTGAGTTTCAAGTGACAGTGGGATAACTATGTATAGATTGCTGTGCAGAGAAACAGCCAGGGTGGGCGTGGAGACAGGAAACTGAAGGGAGGTGATAGGTCAGGGGAAGATGTGGATTTGGCAGTCATCCATATCCTGATCAGAGCTCAAAGCCCGGAGCGTGTGAGTGTTCACGGAGGGAGTGTGGAGAGGAGGGCGCGGGTGAAGGCCAAGGCTTGGAAGGCCCACGTGAGGCGCAGGGAAGGGGAGAGAGCCTTTCTAAGGAGCCAAGAACAAGAGCGGTCCTGAGAGAACCAGGAACATAGCACTGAGAAGGGAAAGAGGCCACAGTGTCAAGTGAAAACTAGGTGTTCAGTAGGACAACGACCTTGAAATGACTCCTGAGAACTTAGTAAAAGCTTTCCTTCATTAGTTTACTGTTCAGTGTAAGTTTTAAATTATCACTCTGAAAAACTGTTTATTCGTATGGAGTAACTAGATGATTTAATGAATCGGAACACCTCACTCCCTAACCAATCTGGCTCAGAGGAACTTGACTCTGTTTTTTAATGAGTGTTGACTGGCTGTCCTCTAACACCTCTGCACCTGCACTCAGTACCTGGTCCTCCTATGCCCCCACTTGTATTTGAATCTCCCGAGGGCAGGGACCACTGTGCACTTAATCTTGAGCATACACGAGCACTGAGTGGGGTGCCTGGCAGACGGGAGTCCCTCAACTATTTGATGAACAAAGGCATGCATGTCCCTCTTCTACTTACCACGGGTTTCTCTTTCCTCTCGGGGACTTTCAGACTCCACATTACCCCACTGTTTGGAAAGATACATTTTCAGGCTTAGCAGTGATTGGCAAACATTTTCATATGGGGCTTGGCATTTAACATCCGGAAAGTTGTGAAATCAATTTGCTGCAGATAAAGATGGACAGATGGAAATATCTGGTGCTTTTCTACACATGTGCAATATACATAATGAGATCATTGCTTACTGTGCTACACTGAACTCTGTTTTACCAGATTTTAGGAAGAGTATTGTCTTTTGTTTTGGAGCAAGAGCACTCGGGTGGAAATACTCCTCCTGACTGAAAAGAGGAGCGAGCTTGGAATATTTATCCGGATAAAGTGTTTCACACACTTTTCCTAAACGCTAAAGTCTCTTTGAAGATTTTAGATTTCCTTTTCATTCAAACAATGGTACAGTTGCACTGATTCCATCTATTTTGTCATGTTGTATGTGGTGGATGAGGGTAAAGAAAAAATAAAATTAACAGAGATGGGAGAAGGGGAAGGGAACTAAAATTTTTTTAGTCACATGTGGAAGCTCATCTTGGAAACTAAAGGATCTGTGTGCAGCATTAAGCAGGTTGCAAAACTTGATTATTGTAACTCAGATATATGTGGGATAGTAATTTCATTATTTTGAATATTATCCAATCAGGCCATCCTTCTGGATCCCCGCTCACTAGGGAGTGGGAGGAAATTAATAAAATGTCCACTTTCATTTCAAGTTAAGTTTGATCCAATAAGTTTAACAATCCCCTTTCAGGAGCCCTCAATTTCTCAGATAAACACACCTAGTTTTATCTCTATCTAACCAGACTGTACTACCAAATCAGTGTGGCCATGGCCCAGGTTGGTGGGGGGGCAGCTCAGGGGATAATCTTGTCCAGAATTCTAAAACAAGGATGAAGGATGAGCTCTGCTCTTGATTTTCCCGCCACATCTCTCACACATCCTCTCTTCTCTTTGAGAGGGAAATAATGACACAGTCATCTGGACTACTCAGTTCTTTTCCTTCCTGTATATGTTTCACCACTCTCTCTCTCCTCCTAGAGTCTTGTCTTACAGAAACCTCTATATTCCAGGTAAATAAGCCTAGGGTGGTATAGGAATGGAGAGCTTTCCCTCAAGAGAGAAGCTGGGCTTGCAAGATTATTTTCTTGCTGCAAAAATCCTATTTTGCATACCATAAGCAAAGTATTGCTCTATTCTTTGTCTCTGCGTCTGTCTCTAAAAAATTCTAACCATCGGTAGAAGATAATTAACTCCTAGGGGCCAGGGAAAAATTCTTGAATGGCGAAAGAAAAAAATATTCCCTGAATTTAAATATACATTCTTAAGTTTTTTCCTAAAAGCCATCAGATCATTCTCTCTCTCTCTCTCTCTCTCTCTCTCTCTCTCCCCAGAGACCTCAACCAAGCATCCCAGAGTCCTCCACCTTCAGCCCCCAAAGCCCACTACACATTCTCATTTCAGAACTCTTCCTGCTCTACTGTGTTGAATTTACAATTTCCTCTTTCCTGGCCTCTGCCTAATTTTACATGAGCACATTCTCTAATATCTACACTACTATTTATACTTACTCTACCTAGCCTTTCACATGAAAATGTCTAAAAGTGCAAGGAAGGTAAGTGGGAGAGGAGAGAAGCAGCAATCAACCTTTCATGTGCCAACCAAGTCAGATGAGTAGGGATAAAGCAACACTGAATCACTGAAGTATTTGTGACACAGGAAGCCACTCCAACCTCCTGCTAACCCCAAAATGAAGAATGCTAGAAACTGAGGAATGATATTACTTCCAGGACAGAGGATGCGATGGATTTGATAAGAAAGTACTTAAAAACAAGATATCCAAATTAAAGCACTGGCAGACTGCTCCCCCAGACCATCCCTACTCTGTTCTTGAGTCAACCAGTTGGCCAGGATAAACTGTGCACATTCAAAGAAGGGTACTATGAAGAAAGGAATAACTTTGGGATATATGCACTGATACTACAAAGAAAAAAAGAGTGAGAGAAAGAAGAAAAAAACAAAACAAGCAACTTATAGATAATGAAAACATGACAGCAGAGTTACTCCAGGAAACAAAAGAAAATTTCAGACACATACTAATCTATATTCTCATATTAGTTGAGGAAAACATATACTATATAGGAAAAAGAGGTAAAGAAATGATAAGAAGACAAGAAAGAAGATGAAAAACGTGCTAAGAGAACCTACTGAAGAAATGAGAGCTCATGAAATCATTGCAGAAAGCAGCAGTAGAAGAAACAAAAAATAGAGAAGACTGCTGAAAACAGAGCCAGGGACACGGAGAAAGACTTTTGAAAATCACACAGGAGAAAAGCTATATTCTCATACTGATACATGCAAAATTCAGCTTCTAATGTGAACAAAAATACTCAGTAATCTAGGAATAGAAATACATTTGCTTTGGTTGATAATACCTTAGCAGAAACTCAGACCAAACATATGTCTTGGGGTGACTGTACAGGCATTCCTACTAAAGTCAGGGGAAAGAGTGCTGTTATTTATCTCTGCTCCGGTAGTGCTAACCATGGCAAAATTAGACAAGGGAGCAAAATAGATTTTGTGGTCAAAAAAGAGATGAGATTATTTATCTGTGAATGATTAGTTTGCCTACCTAGAAAGAAATCTAAGAGAATCAAACTGAACAGAGTAGAACTAATTATACAGTTCAGTGAGTTGGGCAGAGATCGTAGATGATTATTAGTATAGGAATCAAAACACTGGAGCAGGCAAACAAAAGATTTTTTCAAAATAATGATTTTAAATGATGATCTGATTTTAACCTTACATTCAAGGTGGTAAGTAATAAATTAATTCAGCTTTTTGGAGGATAATTTATCATTATCTGTCAATATTTCCTAAAGCACATAAACTTGGATCCAAGAATCCCACTCCTAGGAATTTGTTCCAAAGAAATTCAGCACAAGTAAAAACATTTATAAGAACAGTAATTGTTGTATTATTTATAATAGCACATAGAAAGGTGTTTTAAAGACACAGAAACATATATTTTAGATATTAAGAAAAAAATCTATGTACATTGTATAAATGTATCCAATTTTGGTAAAAGTGCTGTGTGTATACATATGTATGTCTGTATGTGTACCTATATACTTAACTCTCAATAGCGTTTACTTTTAGAGTCTAGGAGAGACAAACACTCTTATTGTTTCATTTTATATACTTCTAGTCATTTTTTGTTTGTTTCTAAGTAGTTTTATTTGTTTTGTTTTTGTTTGTTCTAAACAAAGAGAATGTATTATTTGTTATATAAACTAAACAAAGCTAACACTAAAACTCCCTGAATTAAAACCTGAGCTCCATTACTCACTGGCTTTGTGATCTTTGGCAAGTTACTTGAGTTTTCAGTACTCAGTTTCTTCATATTTAACATGAGGATAATGATAGCACCCACTCATAGAGTTGTTAGAGGATTAATAAGTTAATATAAGTAAAATATTTAAAAAGTTCCTGGCATATACTAAGCACTCTGTGTTAGCTATTATTTAGTGGCACTTTAATAGTGGTGAATTATTTGCCCTAATTTACTTTTTTTATGAGTTAATTTTTATAAATAACATATTAAATAAAACTTTGATATATATTGTTATAAGTGCATCCCAACTTACATGTTTTATAAAATTATACTTCTATACTGCTCAGGTGAATAAATTGATTTTTTATATCAATTTTCTCATTTTTATTTTTCTTCAATTTTCATGAAGAAAATATGATGCACTACTTAAGATATATTACTCTTTTGACATATCAATCTTTTTAAATAAACATAATATAGAATTTTTACCTCACTTTTAGCCTTTTATGCATTTTATTTTCCCCCAAATTTCATCGCTCTTTAATTTTATGCAATGACTCTCACCTCCAGAAGGCTGTAGAACTTTGAACGAGTCCTTTCAGGAACCCAATGTAAGAAAAGAAAATAATTATCTTTTGTTAAAAAAAAAATAAGTACCTTGAACTTCTTATGCATATATTCTTATGCATACATCTATGTAGAGAAGGTAGTAAATATTTTGTGGTTATATTTTTATCACCATCTTAATTGAAAAACCAAACCATTTCTCCTCTATCTCAGGAATGATATGACCCTGAAATTGTGCAGGTTAAATCCTGGGTCCTTCTGGCTTGGTATCTTCTATCCAGTTTAGAAAAAGCAATGTGTTTTCATCATATTCTGGGGTTAGAATTCTGAGAAGGGGGCAAGTTAGTGAGAACGAATACTCTAACAGCTCTTTTCAAGTTACAACTCATAGTATTACTTTAATTCTTTTGTCTGAATAACTGTGTTGTGAATCTTGAGAGAATTTTGACATGCCTATTTTAATTATGGAGCAAAAATTTGTCAAAAGTTCTGTGATATTTACCCCTTCACATCTATTTTAGATCTGAAGCTGATCATATTTAGGGGCCTATCAGATTAAAATTCTAAAATTAGCTTTTTGGTAGAGTTAGATGTAGCATTGGTGATATTTCATAACTAATTTGATAGCAGATAGAAAGCTGATTGGCAAATGAACGTCTCATACTTCCCAAAATGTACAATATATACTGCAGAGGATTTTTTGTTTTTGTAATCTTTAATTCTTTCCTAACTTTTTTTTTCTTTTAAAAAATTTAATCTGGGGCTGGCCTGGTGGCGTAGTGGTTAAGTTCGCGTGCTCCACTTCAGCAGCCCAGGGTTCGCAGGTTCCGATCCCAGGTGTGGACCTACTCACCTCTCATCAAGCCATGCTGTGGCAGCATCCCACATACAAAAAAATAGAGGAGGATGGACATGGATGTTAGCTCAGGGCAATCTTCCTCACCAAAAAAAAAAATAAATAAATAATTTAATCTATGTCCTTTCAGTGTCAGGAAGTCAGGCTAAATGAAGCCATTCTAGCTGCAGGAATTTAACAGAAATTTTATTAAATATCTCCATTTCAGAAATGTTTAGTGCAGAACTAAGCCTACTAAGGCAGTTAATTGGAATTCTTTAGAGTTAGAAAATATAGAAAAGTTAAGTGAAATATGTGAAAATTTCTTATTATTAATGTTTTTTCACTTTTTCTGTGAACTTTGTTTCAGAGATGCATTTCTAACTTTTTTACTACAATTTTGTAATAGTCATGCTGTATTCATTTTAAATTGGATGACAAAGTTTCTTCTACTTTTAAAACATTTTACCAGCTTTTACATTAGTTACAAAGCCATGATTTTGAAAGTGAATTTTGGTTTTTGATCATCAAATCATGACTCTTTGCAAAGGGTCCTTGAAAGAGCAGCTCAAAGCCTTCAGGTGGTTGAACATCTAATTAGCAGAAAGAGGGCTGCCTTCTCCTATCTCTGGCGAAGGTGAGTTCATAACTGTTCCTTAGCATCACCTGGACCCCAAGTCCTCCCTTAGGTACATTACATTCTTGTCTCCTTGACAAGAAGCCCATTTCTTCTCATTGATGACTTCATGGGTGTGGAGAACACCTAATAGCATCTTTTCTGTGAAATCTTCACATTATTGAAAACAACAACTGTGATGGTTAATTTTATGTGTCAACTTGATTGGGCTAAGGGATGCCAACATGGCTGGTAAAACACTAGTTTGAGTTGTGTCTGGGAGGATGTGTCCGGAAGAGATTAGTATTTGGGTCAATAGACTGAGTAAAGAAGATCCACCCTCACCAATGTGGGCAGGCATCATCCAATCCATTGAGGATCTGAACAGAACTTAAGGTGGAGGAAGGGAGAAGTCTCATTCTCTCTTCTTGAGTTGGGATGTCCATCTTCTCCAGTCCTTGGACATCAGAGCTCCTGGTTCTCATGCCTTCAGACTTGGACTGAATTACACCACTGGCTTTCCTAGTTCTCCAGCTTGCAGATGGCAGATCATGGGACTTCTGGCCTCGAAAACTGTGTGAGCCAATTCCTATTATAAAATTGTCACATATATCTATATATATTGTGTTGGTTCTGTTCCAACAGGAACCAATTGGAGAACTCTGGAGAACTCTGGTTCTGGAGAACCCTGGCTAATACAATAACCAGGCCATTTCTTTATTCTTTTCCTATATTTTATCCCTTCGAATAATTCCTCCCCTTATTCTGGACCCTCTCCAAATTACTTTACAACTATGCTTATCTTTAAGTGTTTGACAAGTGCACAATGTAACAGGAGGAGTTCTCTTCAGTGTTTTTATTCCTTTTAATAAAGCCTGGTATCATTTTGGTTTTTCTTGCATATCAAGATCACTTTGATGATTAATATTCAGTTATATTTTTCCTTCTCTGCTAACTCCAGCCCTTCCACTTCCTTTATTTTTATTTTTCCCTAAAAGTACCATGGTAAACTTATTTCTATTGAATTTAATTTTATTTTTATAGATAATCTTGTCCTTTAGTAATTTTTAGTGCCTTTGCCCACCATGCCCTTGCAAGAACTCTAAGTTCCAGCCATACCAAACAGCTTGCATTTCTGAGAACCAACCATACTTTTTCATGCCTGAATACCTGAGCATTGGTGCACATCCTTCCCCTTCTCTACCTGGGTACTTTCACTTGTCATTCAAGGCAAACCTCAAGTGTCACCGTATTTAGGAAGCCTTCCTCACACCATCCCCAGTCTAAGTTAAGTGCCACCTCTTTGTGCTCCCAGAGAGCACCCTATGAATTCTCCATCATACCACTTGTTGGTTTATGTGTCCATCTCCGTGACTTCTTTGATGAATACAATGATGAAGATCTCTTTGTGGGCAATGACTGTGACCTACTCATATCTCCAACCCTTGGTGCAGTATTGGGTACACAATTGGGTGTTTAAAAATGATTGTGGAAGCAAATTAGAATTTTAAAATGTATTACTGTTGTTCAGAACATTGCAATCCATATTAATTTGATATCCTTTACAAATTACATATTCTGAGTTCCTTCATTTACAGATCCCAGAAATATATAAGAAATAATATCTAATATTCATTGAACATTAACTATGTGACAGGTACTATTCTAAGACCCTAAAATATTAATTCATCTAAGCTTTACAACAACCCTATGGAGTAGGTATTATTATTATTCTCACTACAGATCACGAAACAGACTTGCAGGAACATTAAGGTTCTTGCTAAAGATCACACAGTTGGTGAGTGAAGTGGGGAAACTTCAACCAAGACAGTCTGTCTCCACCTTATACCACACTGCCTCTCCTATGTTGCCACGGTCATTTGATAATACAGTTCAATTCAGTTCAGGTCTATTATCAACATCTTTTGAATGATGTGTCAGCCATATGTTAGACACTGAAACACAGTGATTCCTGCCCAAGGGAATCAATAATCTTGAGGGGGAGATGACTGTATAAATAACTAAAATACTGTTGTAAGCTCAAAAAAGGTGTACATAGTAGAGGAGTAATAGGAGCTTGTCCATTGTCAATAGGAGTTACCTCTTGTGATGTAACAAGTTACCCCAAAACCTAGCAGCTTAAAACAATAAATATTTATTATCTCACTGTTTCTGTAGGCAGGAATCTGGTTGTGGCTTAGCTGGGTACTTCTGTTTCAAGCTGTCTCAAAGAGCTAAAATCAAGGTGTTGGCCAGGGCTGCAGTTTCATCTGAAGGCTCAACTGGAGGAGGATCATGTGGTTGTAGTCAGGATTCAATTTCTCATGGGTTGTTAGATTGAGGGCCTCAGTTCCCCACTTGCTGTTGATTGGAGGCCTCCCTCAGTTCCTTGCCATGTGGGCCTCTCCATAGTGCATTAGCAATGTTTGAGAGATCCACTTTCTCTGCATCCTCACCAGCATCTGGTGTTATCATGAGTTTTCATTTTAGCTATTCTGATAGTTGTAGAATAACATTTTCATTGGGGTTTTACTTTAGTCTCATTTCTTATGTGTGGCTTTTCTGGTATCTCTACTGATTGCTTTGAGTACTCAGTGAATTTTGTCCACTATGCCTTAAGGGAACTCAAATAATTCTCAGCTTTGTGTGAGCTCCAGGAATTGTTCATCTAACAGCTCCCAGTAATTGTCTATCTACCCTCTTGCACATACATAAATTGGTATTCAGCCAAAGACTCAAAGGGACCCCTATGCAGATTTCTGGAGTCCCCATCTTTGGAGACTTTAACGTGTATGTTGTTAATCCTTAGAATATTCCAGTTTCTCAATTCCTTTATTTTTCTAGATCTAGCAGTCACCACCTCTACCTTACTCTAGTTCTTTTGGTTAAAACAGATCCTTCCATCTTTGCTTCTTATCTCATCTTCTGTACATTCTTCAAGGCCCAGCTGGCAACCTGTGGTAAACTCAATAATGGTCCCCCAAAATGTCTACATCCTAATCCCCAGAACCTGTGAATATGTTACCTTACATGATAAAGTGGCTTTGTGATTATATTAAGGATCTTGAGATAGGGAGAGGGTCCTAGATTATCCAGGTAGGCTTGAGGTAATCATAAGGGTGCTTATACAAGAAGGAGGCAAGAGACTCAGGGTGAGAGAGAGAAGATGGAAACACAGATCAGAGAGGAGAGAAGATGCTACTCTGCTGGCTTTGAGGATAGAGGAAGGGGCCACAAGCCAAGAAATGTAGGCAGTCTCTAGAAGCTGGAAAAGGCAAAGAAACAGATTCTTCCTTAGAGCCTCCATAAGGAATGTAGGCCAACTGACACCTTGATTTTAGCCCGTTGAAACTGATCTCACCCTTCTGACCTCCAGAAATAGAAATAAAAAAGTCATGTTGTTTTAATCCACTAAGTTTTTGATACTTTGTCACAGCCGAGGAAACTAATACCTACCCATCACGTTCTTTCACTGGCCCTTTCCGTCTCCCTCTTTTCCTTGGCTCCTTCCTGCACCTGCAAATGCTCTTGAGCTTCTCTAGAGTCTTAGCTCCTGTATTCTTTAGGACAGTCCTTCATCATCCTCCTTACTGCTTCCATGTCCTTGTCACCCACTCGCCACTTCCTTCTCTGTAAACTGAGTTCCCTGCTCAACACTCATTGAAATTTCTCTTTGGAATTTAACTTATAAACTTATAACCCAAGGACCTATCCTTTGACTTCCTTCTCAGTGTCTCTGCAGCATTTTATAAAGTAGATTGCTCAACCTACAATCTCTCTTTTTTAAAATAGACTTTATTTTTTAGAACAGTTTTAGATTTACAGAAAAACTGAGAATATAGTACAGAGGGTTCCCATATACCCCCTTTACCAGTTTCCCCTATTGTTAACATTAGTATGGTATATTGGTTACAGTTTACAAATCATTATTGATATATTGTTATTAACTAAATTCTATATTTTATGCAGACTTCCTTAGTTTTTACCTAATACCTTTTTCTGTTCCAGGATCTCATCTGGGACACCACATTACATTTAGTTGTCATGTCTCCTTAGGCTCCTCTTGGCTGTGACAGTTTCTCAGACTTGCCTTGTTTTTGATGACCTGACAGGTTTTAAGAGTCTTAGCCAGGTATTTTGTAGAATGTCCCTCAATTTGAGTTTATCTGATGTTTTCCTCATGATTAGAATGCGATTATAAGTTTTGGGGGAGAGGATCACAGAGATAAAGTGCTGTTTTCTTCTCATCGTGTTAAGGGTGCATACAACAACATGATTTATGACTGTTGCTGTTGACCTTGGTCACCTGGCCGAGGTAGTGTTTGCCAGGTTTCTCCACCATCAAGTTCCTCTTTCTCCCTTTCCATATTCTGCTCTTTGGAAGCAAGTCACTATGCACAGCTTGTGTTTAAGGAGTGGGGAGTTATGCTCTCCCTACATTTGCTTTTAAATCTCTTGCCTTGAATTTTCTTACAGACATGACCTTGGTTCGTTTTCTCTTTGCCACTTCAATATTCTAAATATAGGTCTAACCAAATGCCCTTTTTCCCCCTCGGTAGCCCATCTCATCCACTCCAACGGCTTCTCTATCTTCTCTTTCCTGCAAGAGTCTCCCAAAGGTGCACGCTTATCCCTGGCCTCTCTCCTGAGCTCCAAACCTGCATATCTCTGTGATATCCACCTGCGAGCATCGGCAGCTCAACCTTTCAAAAACTGAACTCTTCATTTTCTCTCCCTCTTCATTTCCACTAATAGCTTCTCTAATTGCTGATTTGTCCAGTCACGAAACCTCAGAGTGGTATCAAGTCTTTCTTGCCTGTACCTATTTCAGTAATTCATCAGTTCCTGAAATCCTCCATATAAAATATCTCTCATCAACTTCTTCTTTTTTATCCCCAGGGTCAGCCAGTGTCAGGGCCTCATTTGCTCCTCTCTAGGTAGTTTCGGCTGGTATCTGATCATATGCCTCTTTTCTCACTCTATTCTATGCCTACTGTCAGATGATTTATTCGATACAGATAAAGTGATGGTAATCTGATGTAAACATCTCTAGTGGCTGGCTCCCCATTAGTGAATCTCTCCCTCCCTTCCTCTAGCCCTTCTTCCTCCCTCCCTCCCCCACTCCCTTCCCTCGCACACCCACTCCACCACCACCACCACCACCATCAGTTATCGAATGACAAGCATTTTACTCAATACTAGTGGAGGAGAGACAAAAATTGTTGAAATGTGACTCCTGTCAACCAAGGTGAAGACACATTCTTCACTGTGACATGTAAAGCACTGAGCAGTCTAGTCCTTACCTCCGAATACATCCTCTGCTCACTGTTATCAAAACATGTCTTTATAAATGCTGCTTTAAACATATTATTTAATCTATCTAGAATGCTCTGCTTTCTGAGAAAACCCTACTACAAACACACAGAGACACAGACACACACACATACACACACCTAGTAATATCTCTCATCTTTGAATTCATGCAGCATTCTGTTTATCTTTAACACATGGGCTTTTCTTGTGCTAAATTATAGTCTTTTGTGTACATGTCTTTTATCCCTTCCCAGACTGGTGGTACCTCCAGGCAATTGCTGTGTTTCAGTATCTCTTATCTCCTCTGGGGCTTGCATAAGTGGACATTCAGTAAATCATTTTGACAGATTACCTCGCTTTGCTCATTACAGAGAAGTCCTTGAAATGAGCAACGGTACCTAGATAATGACTGTAAACATTACCCTGCGTCCCACACAGCGCTATCAAGAATGGACTGTAGTTTGCGTCCAATTTGGTACACATCAAATAATTATCTGTCTGGCATATAAGTACCATTAGAAATTATTTTCTTTTATCTCTAGAAAAACGTTAATAATAAGAAATAAAGTGGCACACACAGCCCAGGGTGTCTGGTAGCTACTTAAGTAGCTTTTATTTAGGAGCTTTTTAAATCCCTTGCCAGCAAAGATATTTTAAGCACCTCTCTACTATTTAATTGTATACAATCACCATAGTTTTAGGGTTGAACTTCTAAGTCATTTTTGTCTCTTGTGTACTTTCCAGAATTCATTTCAGACACAATTTCCAGTTTTGAATAATAACATTTAACATCAACCGCAAGGTAAAAGTTGTAGGACAACATAAAAAATGAAGTCACTTTGTGTGTGTTTCCCATTGGCAAATTACTGTGTTTTTTCTGCCACCAGGCTTCATCTAATGTTGTGACCTTTACTGTGCTAATAGACAGCAAACAAAAATCTGCCAAACTGTGATAAAATATAGGTTTTAAATATAAAATGAATTAAGCTAAGAAGATTTATAAAGGTCAAAAGCATGGAAAGAATTAAGTTGAAAAAGTGATTTGTGTTTGACACATGTTGTACCAGGTTTTCTCCAAGGTTATCTTTTGAAAACTTAATGCTTAATAACTGTACCAGGGAATGTTTGTTGTTTTTTTTTTTTTTTTTAAGCAACACTATAGTAGTGTTGACTAATGTTTGTTTGCGCTCAAATGTTAGTTTATTCAACAACTCTTTTTTGTGCACCTAATATGTGCCAGGCTATGAGGACACGCTAGTTAAAAACTCAATAATGATTCCTGACCTTTTGCAACTTTAATAGGTTTAATAGGAAATACTGAGAAGCAAACGTTCAACTGTTCTGTACAGCAGGGTCATGCTGTGAAGGGGGAAATGCCGGTGGAAGGTGTACCTATCTCACTCAGATTTCCAAGGTGAGCCCTAAAGACAAGATGGAGTTTGCCAGGCATAAAGGAGGGGGAAGAGTGTTGCACACACAAAGGGCATAAAAAGTATAAAAGTACAGAGGAGAGCGAACAGTGTGCATTTTGAAATTGAAGGAAGTTCATTACGGTGGGAGAGTCAAGTTTGATGGTGTAAAAGACTATAAATTGGCAATTCTCAACCAGGGATGATTTTGGCCCCCAGGGGACATTTGTCAATGTCTAAAGACATTTCTGGTTGCCACAACTGAGTGTAGGGGGAAGCTACTGACATCTAGTGAGTAGAGGCCATGGCTGCACAATACACAGGACAATCCTCTACAACAAAGGGTTATCTGGATCCAATGTCAGAAGTGCCGAGGCTAAGAAACCCTGTTATAGACAAACTTGTAGACTTAAATCGGGTTAGGTCACAAAGCTAATTGAAGGAATTTGGGACTTATTCTGGGAGTCATGGGGCACCACTGAAGGATTTAAGCACACATTTTTTGTCACTCTGAGAGCCATTCTATTATTATGACTGAAATTAGGTATTTATATTTATGTGGAGTCTCACTCACACAATCAGCAAATTGTGCATACTATGAATTACATCTCCCAGTCTTACCAAGGACAAATTAGCATCATTACGGAAAGTTTGCTAGAAGTTTAAAAGCAAAAAGAAAAGATCGCTTAATTCTTTGGTCCTTGCCAATCACAATATAATTTTTAAAAGTGCGCATATTTATTTTATTGGACTCTCTCCTGCCACACAGACTCAAGCACCAGCACCCACTCTCATGACTCTGAAGCGCTGCTGGAGGTCAATAGAAGATACTGCAGTTTCAACTGGAAATTTAAAAAAACTTGTACCTCCAGAGCAAAGAGGTGTCATTTAAAGCTCCAGAACAGAGTTTCTTAATTTTTTTTAAATTTCCAGACCCTTTTGAACATCTGATGACACTAATGACCTCTCTTTTTAGAAATATGCACTTATCCCCCCAAATATAGCATCTAATTTCAGGGGTTCACAGATCCTACAGATACAGTGATTTCTCATATGATGCTAACCTTCCCTCAAATACACAAAAGCCTGATTTATAGCAACAAAAATTTGCCAAAGGAAGTATAGCATAATTTAGAATCAGAGCTTTCTCTCTCTTTTTCCAGAGACAGCTTTGCATTTTGTAATCAACAAGGAATTCTTTTCAAAAATGCTCACCAAGATGCCATTTGTGTCATCTTGTAAAATATAAGTAATATTGCATCACAGCAAAAAAAAGTCAATGGAAATGAGCAATTTTTTTTGATCCATAACGAAGACAATATGTTGCTCTGGTTACAATAACCTCTGTGATGAACAGTTCTGTAAACCACAAAATTTCTGCTGATTCTCATTCATGTAATCATTACTTTTTCTAAAAATAGTGATTGATTATTGTCTCAGTGTCTTATAAATGGGAAGAAAAGGTGAATTGATCTGTGCTTGAGTTCACTACTATTCTTCTCTTCTACAATCAAGTACCAAACTTTCAATTCTCTTTACCCTCTTTCACCACAGATGTCCCAGTTACCTTAATCAGGACAGAACTGTCCCCAGAATACCCACACCACTGTAAAAACACACACACGCTCATCTCATCAGCTCTTTGGAGGAGATAATACATGCTCATTTAAATGTTTCTATCTTTACTGATACCATCACCATCAACCCAATATGTTTTCTACTTCTTGTCAATACACCCATCATTTTCCTCACTTGCTAGTTCGTACAAATATCTGAGTGTACGCTTTATCTCCAATTCTCTCTGGGAGTTCTAGTAATTTGTTCACTTGAATCAAATTCCATTATAACAACCTGAATGTCCCACAATGCTCTTTAGATTGTACTCTATAAACATTAGGCAGGAGTTAACAGCTAGTCAGAATCAAGGTGTCAGCTGGGACTGCAGTTCTCACCTGAGACTCAGGCTCTTCTTACAAGCTCACTAGTTGTTTGCAGTGAGCATTTTGCAGTTTGCATTTCCTTCTCATGCTTTTCACATGTCTGCTTCCATCTTCAAGCCAGGAATGGCAGTTAGAGTCCTTCACGTGCTTCCAATCTCTGTCTTCTCTTTCAGCCACATTTCTTTGACTCTAGCTGGAGGAAATTCTCTGCATTTAAGGGCTCATGTAACTAGATTGGGCCTACCTGGATAACACAGGATACTCTCTCTTAAGGTTCCTAACTTTAATTACTTCTGCAAAGTCCCTTTGCCATGTAACATAACATAGTCGTAGGTTTCAAGGATTAGGGTGTGAATATCTTTGGAGGGCATTATGCTACCACAGAGACCAACAGGCAAAAAGTGTCATGGACATTCAGAGAAAGAGAGAGAGAGAGAGAGAGACCACTTCTAATTAGAACTATCATGGAAGATCAAAACCACAACGAGATAGCACCTCACACCTGTTAGAAGGGCTATCATCAAAAAAAAAGATAACAAGTGTTGGCGAGGATATGGAGAAAAGGGAACACTTGCGCACTGTTGGTTGGAATGTAAACTGGCACTGCCACTATGGAAAACAATATGGAGCTTCCCCAAAAAGTTAAAAATAGAACTACCATATGATCCAGCAATTCTATTTCTGGATATATATCCAAAGGAAATGAAATAGGATCTCAAAGAGATATCTGCATCCACATGTTCATTGCAGCATTACTCACAATAGCCAAGATATGGAAACAACCTAAGTGTCTGTGAACAGATGAATAAATAAAGATGTGGTATACATATAGAATGGGATATTATTCTGCCATGAGAAAGGAGGAAATCCTGCCATTTGCAACAACATGAATAGACCTTGAGGGCATTATGCAATGTAAAATAAGTCAGATAGAGAAAGACAAATACTATATAATATCACCGATGTGTGAATTATAAAAGTCAAACTCATAGAAACAGAGAGTAGAATGATGGTTACCAGTGTATGGGGGGTGGGGTGGGGGAAATGGGGAGATATTGGCCAAAAGGTACAAACTTTCAGTTATAAGATGAGTAAGTTTTGGGGATCTAATGTACAATATGGTGATTATATATAACAATACTATATTATATACATGAAAGTTACTAAGAGAATTGATCTTAAATATTCTCACCACAAAAAAGAAACAGTAATTATGTGAGGCAATGGTGGAGTTAGCTAACACTACATTGGTAATCATTTTGCAATATATAAGTGTATCAAATGAACATGTTGTATACCTTAAACTTATACAATGTTATATCTCAATTGAAAATAGATAAATAAAAAAATTTTTACTAAAACCAAATGATAAAAAGAAAAAAGAACTACAATGGAAGAACTATCTAATTAGAACTATTAGAGGTAGGAATATTCTAACTGGGCCTCAAGGTTTGGGTAGATTTTTGATTGGTGGAAATGAAGTTGGGGGGCATAGAGATTTGAAGTTGGGAGAGTTTGGAAGAAATAGTGAGTACTCAAATTTGGGGTATGAAGGATGAAAAAGTAAGTTGGAGCCAAGGAGTAGGGGACCTTAAATTATTGAGCAACAGCTTACTCTTACCAAGAATATAACCTATACCTTTAATACCTTAAATAAGTATTAAAATTAAAAATTAAATAAAAACATTCCTTAACTGCTGCAAGTGAATTCCAAGAAAAGGCAATTTTGCAATGGTTGGATAAATTTATCAGCAGGAAGTATAATGTTATGTTATGATGCAGGTTGTGGGAAAAGTCTGAGAATTGATGAAGCCAAATACAGAAATGGTACCTCTTAGCAATTCCTAACTAAGGACCTTCCATTCAGATTTTGACATTTCCTATGAAGTAAAAGTTTCAGATTTTACAGATGTTCACGCTCAAACATCATTGTAAATGCCTGCTTCCACCTCAAATGTGAGTGACTTGCAGGTTATCTCTTTTCCCCTTCATTCATAAAAATAATCATGTGTTATGATTTGAAAAATCTAGAGATGAAAAAAATTCAAAAGATATAATAGAAGAAAAGCTCTCGTTTACAATAGCAATTGCAAAATAAAAGGGAGTGCATTTAAGAAATATGTAAGACTTACATGAAGAAACCTTTAAAACAGTATCAAAGATTACAAAAAGACTTGAATTAATGGAAAGATGCATTTTGTTCTAAAAAAGACTCAATATCATAAAGATATCAATTCTTCCTATGCTGTTATAAAATTTAATGTTATAATACCAATAAAAATAACAACAGTGTTTTTTTTTTCCCCCACTGGACAAACTGAATGTAAAATTCACATGGCAAGATAAACAAGAATATCCAAAAAATAACAATTCTAAAAAAGAAAAACAGAGTGGTAAAACTAGCCAAACCAGATAATAAATCATACCCTAATGTTTCAATAATTTGAACACTATGGTAGCAGTCCAAAACTAGAGAGAGAAATCAATGAAATAGGATAGAAAGTACAGAAATAGACCCAAACATTTGCCATATGATAAAAAAGCCTTTTTAGGTCAGTGGAAAAAAATATGGATTGGTCAATAAATTAGTCAAAAAAATCCAGTTGTACTGGAACAACTGGACAGCTATCTAGAAAAAAGTTATATCCATATCTCACATTGATTTACAGGATGTATTTCAAATGGATCAAAATATAAATGTAAAAAGTGAACTCATAAAAGCACTAGAAGAATCTGCTAGAAAATTCCTTTATGATCTTGGAAAATCAGAAGCCTTACAGGAAAAAGTATATATGATTATATTAAAATTTTCCTCATAGATAAAAGCAACATAAGCTGGGCCGGCCCCATGGCTTAGCGGTTAAGTGTGCGCTCTGCTATTGGCAGCCCGGGTTCGGATCCCGGGTGCGCACCGACGCACCGCTTCTCCAGCCATGCTGAGGCCGCATCCCACATACAGCAACTAGAAGGATGTGCAGCTGTGACATACAACTATCTACTGGGGCTTTGGTGGGGGGGGGGGGAATAAAAATAAATAAATAAAAAAGCAACATAAGCTAAGTCAGAATATACTAGTTAACTGATAAATATATTTGTAACAATATTTGAAATAGCAAAAGTGTTGTAAACATTTAAAATTTCATCTGTGGGGTCCAGTTAATAAATCATGTTTGATCCATACAATGGAATACTATGCTGCTGTAAAAAGAGTAAGGGAGTTCTCTATGTATTGTATTGAAAGACCTCCAAGATATATTATGAAGTGAAAACAGCAAAGTGCAAAATACTGTTTTAATATGCTATGTTGTATAAAAAAAGGAGAAATTAAGGATATATATTTATATTTTCTTGTACAGAGATGGAGAGACTTCGGAAGTATACATAGGAAACTAATAATAGTGCTTATCCGGAGGTTGGGAAATTGAAAGGAAAGGGTCATAGGTGAATGTAATATTTTTTCTGAATCTTTTTTTATATTATTTGGTTTTGTATTACCAAATCAAAAATTTAAATAATAGAAAAAGACCTAGTAATACTTTTCTTTTTCTAGGCAACCCTAATTCATTCTATCAATTTTATTAAGTTGTCATAGGGAATATGTACCAACAGAATTCCTTCAAGGCATCATAATTCTACAACATCAATTTAAAAGAAATCGACCCAGTATGTTGTGCCAAAACACAAAAATGATTAAGCAATGCTTACTTTGACAAGGGTAAAGTCCTTTTGGGTTTTGACCTTCCACAACTCTCTTAGCCACCGCCGAATAGTCTGTCACATTCTTGTAGCTCACTGAATCCATCCATTGGGCTATAAAATAAAACCCCAGGAATCTGGTGAGCCAGGCTGTGGGCTCTGGGGCCAGGAATTGAGCACGTCAATCCATGACCAGAGTACAGAGTTAGCAAACATAAGGGACACAATACCCTAAGTTGGCCAGGATCCCCACTCTGAATTTCTTTCTCTGCATCCCTGGACTCGGTGAATCTACCCTGACCTCCTACCTTTCCAGAGCCCTGTGAATTCCAACATGATATAGAGTCAAAGGAGAGAGAGAGAAAATTAGAGAGAGGGACAAAATTGCCATTTTTGGGCGTCACATACGTGAATGGTATTTTCAATTATTGAAATGTTTCGGAGAAATTGCCTTATGGTTCCATTTAAAACTGTTTTTTTATATTATGTCTAGGTATGTCTTTCTTTAAAAAGTTAAATTCTGAGAAAAGAGGCCAGATCCTTTCAAACAGGGCAAGCTGTGACTCTGAAGACCGTTAATGTGCACATCGAGGGCAGACTGCAGAAGGGAGCAGGCAAGCTTAGAATACATGAAATTCCTTTCCAATTAAGAAAGGGCCCTTGGAAGCACCTCAAGCAAGCTAGAATTACTGTCATGCCTGTTGATGTTTTAATCTCTCCTTGTCTATTGGGCGAGAGGCATACAAAGGAGGAGAAATAAGGCAAGTAACTTGAGAAACCAGATGAAGTTTTTTTCTTTATGAATTTTAAGTAGAGAGAGGCTGGCTGAAGTTGCACTGAGATTATGGTATAAATGGTCTGAGAAGAACAAAGGCTACAGTGGTTTTCATAACTGACCATGGTGGATAAGATTTTAATTCCTTAAAGAAGCCCTAGAAAAATCGAAAAAATCAGATTGCAAGAGACTCGCTCAAGGTTTGCAGGGAAATCTGAGGTTAAATTAAACAACGAGCAATAGAGCTGAAGATGAGTTAGAAAAACAGCCAGTCTTACCTGGTATCTTCTTTAAGGTTTTCTCTAAATTGTGCATCTTACTTAAAAAGAGCAATTCTTCATATTTCTGCCGTGTTGTTTAATAGAGAATTCTACTTCAGATAAAGCCAGAGTAGACAATTTGGCTAAATCCTGTGACTGACTTAATCACGACGGTGGGAAGCTATCAGACCTTGAAGCTGTAACTTAGACATCACTATGAGTAGGATGACAGTTTATTCAAACATTAGGCAGAGGATCAGGAGAAATTTAGAGGCCACTGAAGTGCTAGCATGAACATCAAATCTACAAAATAACCTTGGTTAATACCATAGATAGTAAAACCACTTTCTTTTAAACACCTCTTGTTTTTTATCTGTTGCTCAGAGGACAATGCTGAAGTAGGCTGTTTAGGCAGATGTACTTTTTAAAATGAGAATCAGGTCTTAGGTCTTCAGAGCCTAAACAACAAGAAAAGCAAATAAAACTTTAGGGATAATCATTGAACAATCTTAATGCTTACTTATGCAACTTAAGAGCCAAGAATTTTGATCTTCGTATTATCTGAACACAGAAGTTTTCAAAAACAGTGGAACTCATTTTTTCAAAAGCTGTTTTACAGAATCTAGATACACAAAACAAACAAAAAATAGAACATTAGGAGTTTTACCCTATAAGTTCACATTTATAACAGTTTTTATTTATTTACAAAACCAGAGAAAATAATTAGGCTGTTTTGACAAACTGATAATTTGAAAGCAAGGTTTATTATCTATCACAGTTTTATGAGAGTGGCAGTCTTTTATCAGCTTCAACACTCAACAAATTTTTGTATTTTGTTTTGTTTGCACAATAGGGAGAAAATCCTAATTCATTAAGTAGGAGCAAGTAACATTCTTCTAAACCACTCACTCTGCATCCTCAGGGTACTGGACAATTAAACTGATTCTGAAATACCACAATGGATGCTAGATGTTTTGCTATATTTATTCATTAATGTTATCTAACTACTGCTCACATAATTAAGTGGGTAAGGGTTCAAACTTCAGAGAAGTTGATAAAAAGATACAATCAATTTTTGAGGGGTAGAAAATACTTTACAAATTTATCTTACAACATAATATGATGTTTGGTGTAGTTATTTTTAACAATCTTTTGTATACTTCAATGATTGTATTAAATAGTCACTTAAAGTTTCAAAATAATAAAATGGATTTTTTTTTGCATGTTAAGTCCAAGATTTGGTTTCATTGCTAATATTGCCTGCAGCTGTAAAAGTGGTACCAAGGCAACCTGAATAGCCTAATGAATCTTATTCATATTGTAAAAATTATTGGCAAGACACAAAACCCGATGCTAAATGTATAATCTAATGTGACAGACATGCACAGTCCTGATTAATAAAAAAAGACATGTATGCAAGGCCACATAAATTTTTAAAGATTATATTGCCTTTATTAGAATTTCAACTTTATGCAAAAAAAAGTCAAAGCAAACACTTTTGAAATTTGTACCTGAATGATTCCACCTGAGAGCACGAGATCAGGCAACAATGCTCTCATGTGTTAAAATTTGGTATTCAACACTTTTGAACAAGTGGGTTTGTGTGTGTGTTACAGTTTAAATAATATCTAAAAATGTATGAAGTAATGTTTGAATTAAACAATCCTGGGACTTGAAGCACATTTTGAAATATCTTTTAAGATATCTCAATAGTGGAGTCAGAGTTTTGGGACCTAGGGTTGGAAACAATTAGTACAAGCCTAAAATCCTGAGCTTTCGTGTGGGTGTATAAATCCCATAAATCTCTTAATCACTCCTAGATCACACTTTCATCTAATTTTCCCAAGGGACAGTTATCAAAGCAATTCTCAGAGTTGAATTAGGGCATGTTGGAGCTCTTTAGAGGATAGCCTTCACGTACTTCTCATAAATCAATATGTATCCCAAGCTTGCCTAATATAACAACTGTGTTAAATTCATTTCTTCAGGACGTTGTGCTATGACAGTATGTCTTCATACTGTTATGACAGAGAGGCTGAATTACTTTTCTAAAAAAATGTAAAGTTAAACCTTCGTTAAGTAAATCACAGAGAATATTTTATGACCATCTCACAGTAAATTTTTATGGTTTGCCCTTTAGTTAATTTTATCTTTTGTCTATATCAACTAAAGGTACTTTATTTACGATGTTATGAACTGTAATAACTATTGATGAAGATGCAATACCCTGACTTTTCTCAGTAGACTGGTAATCCAGTTGGAAGCATAAAAAACATTGATGTGTGTATCCTTTCCATCACTGATTTGACTTCGAGGCAAATTACTGGGGTCTATAGTTACAGCCCGGTTACAACTTTCATTTGCTGTGTCAATTAAATAGCATGAATTGAAACCCATTAAAAATACATCATCTTCATATCTCAGTTTGTTCTCCTTCCTGTTGCTCTATTTTAGGAGAGTAATAAGCTCTGGTTAGCATCTCCTTTCTGTATGCAGACAACGTAAAACATGTCACTTTCTTCTAAAGCATTCATGCTAATGATTTTAGCCATTCTTGAGTATTTATTTTTACTCACATTTTCCTCATTACGATAATTTATCAAGCCATCTGTGACTGATGACATCACAACTCAGACTTCTACTAGCCATCTTCTTCCTGCTATGTCTTTATGTTGATCTGTGAAAGTACCAAGAGAAATAAATCCTTTCTTTGAAAAAATGTATTTTATTGTGGTGAGAACACTTAACATGAGATCTACCCTCTTAGCAATTTTTTAAGTGTACAATACACTATTGCTGACTCTAAGTACAATGTTGTTTTCTTTTTGCCTCTGTATTTTAGTGGCCAAGCAAAGCTCTGATGGAGCATGGCACTACCTGTCATGGTGGATAGTAGCATGGGAAGGCAAAAAGATCTTCAGGAGGGTAGGTCCAAGGACTCATTAGTGAGATGTGGGGAAGATATACTACTGTATTAGAGGTGAAATCAGCTAAAGGATTCTCTGGACAGCCAGAGTCAGCAGACAAGTTGAGGCTTCTTGCTCAGATATATTTTAGCTGGATAGGAAAAGCTTATGAAATATCTATTAAATAATCCATCCACATCCCCAGATATGGGAAAATGTTGTGTTAGCAGATTCTTGGTATTATAGAAAACCCATTTTTCACCAAGGCACAATAAAAAGGCTCTGTTATAAAACTAATTCTTGTTTAGTGCTGACCTAGTAAGGGATTAGAAGAGAGTCTGTTGGGCCGGCCCCATGGCTTAGCGCGCTCCGCTGCTGGCGGCCCGGGTTCGGATCCCGGGCGCGCACCGACGCACTGCTTCCTCGGCCATGCTGAGGCCGCGTCCCACGTGCAGCAACTAGAAGGACGTGCAGCTATGACCTGCAACTATCTACTGGGGCTTTGGGGGGAAAAATAAATAAATAAATAAAATTATAAAAAAAAAAAGTCTATGAATCCAAGTGGGAAAAATCTAAATATTTATTATTGTTTTTGGAATGAAGTTAAATAGTAGTCAAACTATGATTCTCTGACTCAAGAGACAACAAATTTATCTCAGTTTCCTGTTCGTTCTTTGCCGACCAGTGCTTCCAGCTCTAATGCAGCACCCCATTGACAGAAGCAAAGCAGCAGCCTTGAAAGAGTTGATGTTTTTCTTTCCATTTCCTAGTTCCCACCTTATCTATCATGTAGGAAAAATTAAGTACTTTGCCATGTAGTCCACCATCCAGAAAAATACCTATGTATATATATTAGAAAGCCCTTAAAGAAATGGAGCAGGTGATACTGTCAATATAATTTAGAAGGCATGACTTAGCAGGGTTAATCAGATATTTTCTCCACAGGAAGGCACACAGGCGGTGCCTCATCTATTTCATCTTTGACAGGTTATATAGGGAGAGGTCTAATGATTCTATCCATTCTCTCTCTCTCATTTTGCTTCACATAACATACAAAAAATGTTTCAGGTGGATCAGAGACCAAAATGTGAAAAGCAATACTTGTAAAATATTTTTTCAGTCTTTAGGAGAATATTTTTATGATGTTGAAGCATAAAAGAGAAATTATAAAAGAAAGATTGAGGGGGCTGGCCCGGTAGCATAGTGGTTTAAGTTTGCGCCCTCCACTTCAGTGACCCGGGTTTCATGGGTTCGGATCCTGGGTGCAGACTTATGCACCGCTCATCAAGCCATGCTGTGGTGGCGTCCCACATACTAAATAGAGGAAGATGGGCACAGATGTTAGCTCAGGGCTGGTCTTCCTCAGCAAAAAGAGGAAGACTGACAACAGATGTTAGTTCATGGCCAATCTTCCTCACCAAAAAAAAAGAAAAAAGAAAGATTGATAAATATGACCACATGAAAAAAAACTTTTGTGTATTAAAAAAAGGACACTACATGAGGCAGGCCCAGTGGCACAGCGGTTAAATGCACGCACTCTGCTTCGGCGGCCCAGGGTTCACAGGTTCGGACGCCAGGCATGCACTGAGGCACTAGCTGTCAAGCCATGCTGTGGCAGCGTCCCATATAAAAAGAGGAAGATGGGCACACATGTTAGCCCAGGGCCAATCTTCCTCAGCAAAAAAAGAGGAGGATTGGCATTGGATGTTAGCTCAGGGCTGATCTTCCTCACACACAAAAAATAATAATAATAATAATAAAAGACACTATAAACTAAGTTACAAGACAATGACACATGGGGAGAAGATATTTGCAAGATTTTAAAAGAAAAAGCATCATTATCCAGAACTTGTAAATAATTCCTACAAATCAATAAAAATTCAACCCAGTAGAAAAATATGCAAAGGATATGAATAGGTAATTCATAGATGAGAAAACTCAATAAACATATTAAAATATGCTCAATCTCACTCAGAATTTGGGGAATATAGATTAAAACTACAATGACAACATTTCATGCTCTAAAACTTAAAGGCCGATGAATACCAGGTCTTAGCAAGCATGCGGAGAAAGAGGGAACTTTCATAAACTTCTGGCAGCAGTGTAAATTGGTACAACCACTTGAGAAAGTAATTCGTTAATAATTAGTAAAGTTGAAGATAAATATACCCACTTTCAGGTATACACCCTAAATCTTCCACACGTGCATAAGGAAACGCATAAGGATATCCATTACAACAATTGAAACAACTAGGAGAATGGACACATAAATGATAGAATTCTGTACGGTAGCTAAAATGAATAAATTTGCCTTATGCATATTGAAATATAATATTGGGTGAAGAGCAAGTTTCACAATGTTTATTATACTATTTATGTAAAAAAAATTAAGTACAGTTTATGTAGCAAATGTACACAGGTATGTACAGGAAAGATACAAACCACCTTTGGGATAGAGGTTGCCTTGGGAGAGAGAAATATGGAGAGGTTTAGGTCCAGGGGAAGTAAAAAAGGGATTTCAAACTTCTCTGTAATATTTTATTTCTTTAAAAACAATTGCTGAAGCAAGGGTGACAAAAGTTAACATCTAACAATTCTGGGTCATGAGTACATAAAAAAATACCATACTATTTTCTGCACTTTTCTCCTTATTTTAATGATTTCATAACCAAATGATAAAATGGTAGCTATACATCTTAAAGATAATAGTTCAAAACCCAAAATCCACACTACTCAAAAAATTTTAAATTATCTCCCCAAATAACAGAAGATATTTTAAAAATTAAATAACTGACTTTAAAAATAATAAAACCTGAACATTACATAGTAGGATTTATGGAATGTGGTCAATATGTTCTTTAGACAAAAACTGATGGTCTTTAATGCATTTCCTTCAAGAATTAATTCATAACAACTACTATAAAACCTGAGACAAGTAGCTGAAGGGAATAATGAAGATGATTGTAGAAACTGATGATTTCAAAGCCGGGGCTTTAGGAAAACAAAGAAAATGGACAAATTTCTGGAAAATCTAAAAAAATAAGGACAAAACCCTAATAAGTGAAATTAAAAAGAGAAAAGATGTGACTATAGAGATAAGAGAGAAATAAAAATGAAAAGAGAATACTATGCACACTGATGTAACACATTTGAAAACATAATAAAAGGAATAATTTTTCTGAAAAAATTACATATAAAATCTTGACTCAAGAAGAAATAGGAAATTCAAATAAAAGATAACCAAGGGAGAAATTAAGGAAGTTATCAAACTTCCTTTTTGGGGCCTTTTGCCTTTTTGGGGCAAGTGTTTGATAACTTGCCCCAAATAATATTATGAATGAATTCTTTAAGATTAAAGCAATAAATAATTCTTGTGCATTATAAACTATTCTAGACCACAGAAAAATATGAAAAGTTACCTACGTCATTTTCCAAAGTTAACAAATCCCGAAATCTACATATGTCAAAGGCAGCATTAAAGTGTATTCTATAGATCTCTCTCTCTACGGTATAAGGTGCACTTTAAAAAAATAGCTAACAATAGAATTAACCAATATATTGATTCATCATATCAGTATGTTAATTTATCAATAGAGCAAATAGGAAAACCAAGAAGCAGTCTCAAAAGGTTTTAATGGGCACTTTGATGAAAGTTAATGCTCATTACCTATTTAAATATCTCTTTAAGACTAATATTCAAACTAATTATCCTTAATAAGACAACAATTTTCCATTTCAAATTAATAGCCAATATAATACATAAGTATGAAATGCTAGAGGCATTTGTGTTAAATTAGAAATAAAACTAGAATTCCCCATCTGGCATTGTTCTTGAAATTTTGGAAAAGACAAAAAACAGAAAAAAGTTGTACATGTGGAGTAAAATAGAACAAATGATCATTATTTTTTGCAGGTAATATATTTTTATTTAAAAAGCTCAACAAAATCAATTGAAAGTCTATTATAATTAATGAGTATAATAGAGACCGTACATTACATAGATCCACGTATATATCTCTCCAATTATATACATATACCCAATCTCTACATAAAATATGTATATGTTTACATATAAACATATGTATGCGTGTATATTTTATATATATATATCCTGGTAGCTTTTCAACACATCAATAAGAAAATATAATTTGAAAAGAAAAAGACATATTACACACACACATATACACACATATTTCTCTTTATCTATCCCATTAACAGTAAGAACAAAAACACTACTTTAGAACAAACCTACATGGCAATGTTAATAAAATATATGGGGAAAATATCTTACTGATTAAAAAAATCAACTGTAAACACTAAGAGAAAGCAACATCGTATGTTTTTATATAGAAGAAATAAATATTGGAAGGATATTCATTATTCCTAAATCAATATATTAATACAGTAAATTTTTTTTCACTTGATAAAATAATGCTAAAATTGATCTAGAAGATTAAAGTGAGCCTCCAGCACAGTGCCTGGCTCACGGTAAACACTCAAGCATGAAAATGTGTCGTGGAGCCATGGAAGGGGAAGTTCAAGAAAAAGGGAGACGTCAACACATTTGAAAGATCAAGAAAACGAGAACAAATTTGGTAGTTAGGATGTCGATGTTGGGTTTCAAAAGAGGGAACCAATGTATGATCTGTGTCCTCCCCACATAGTTGAAACAATTGAGAAATCAGCCAAAAAGAGTGAGGCAAATGGAGGCCAAAATATCGCCATTAGTACTTCCAAAACTGATATTCTAGAATGTGAGTACCATGATACAGGCTCCTGGCTGTCCTAACACAGCAGCCCAGGATTAGACAGTTATCAACCTAGTCTCAACACCAGCTGAACCTGGCTGAAAGCAACTGAGAACACATTCTCTCTGGTCAGACTTGCTGCTAAGAGAGAAAACGGGGTAGTGGTCTAATACCCATCAGCAGTAGACCAGAATATTCACCTGTGGTCATATTACAGACTACCATTCGACGCTGAAAAGGAATGAACTTCAGCCACACTCTTCAAGGATAAACCTTAAAGACATAATAATAGCAAAAGAAGTAACTCACAGAAGAATCCAAGCAGTATGTTTCCATTTATATAAAGCTCAAAACAGACAAGCCTACACAATACATTGTTTAGAGATATATGCACAGAGGGGAAATTTTTTTAAGCAGGAGAATGATTATCACAAATGTCAGGAGAGAGGTTATCTCTGGGGCCAGAGAGGGCTGTAATAACAGTCACATACAGCGGCCTTCTAAGGCGCTGGTTATATCCAGCTTCTTGAGTGATCTGTAAATATGTATTTTATATATTCTTTTGTATGCATGATATATTTCAAATTGAGAGAAATGGAGAAATGGTATGAAAAATAAGAACCGGAAAACCCTTCTCTCTATAATACCTACACCCTGATTTTCCTTTACAAAGCATCATAATTAATTAAACTTTTAGCTATTTCTTTTGGAAAGATATCAGTTGACCCCTTTCCACCTTTGGCCACAACTTTTTTTTTATATGTTTCTTTTTATATACATATTTATTTCTTTTTAGTGTGTGCGTGTGAGGAAGATCAGCCCTGAGCTAACATCCATGCCCATCTTCCTGCAGGTTATGTCGGATGCTGCCACAGCATGGCCCGACAAGCAGTGTCCGTGCGCTCCTGGGATCCGAACCCGGGCCGCCAGCAGCGGAGCTCGAGCACTTAACCGCTAAGCCACAGGGCCGGCCCCTGGCCACAATTATTTTAACTTAAAAAAAATTAATTATAGGGGCCTCCCAGTGGTGTAGTGGTTAAGTTCACATGCTTCATTTCAGCGGCCCAGGTTTCACCAGTTCAGATCCCAGGCACGGACTTACGCACCGCTCATCAAGCCACGCTGTGGCAGAATCCCATATAAAGTAGAGGAAGATGGGCGTGGATGTTAGCCCAGGGCCAATCTTCCTCAGCAAAAAGAGGAGGACTGGCAACAGATGTTAGCTCAGGGCTAAACTTCCTCACAAAAAAAAAAAAAAAAAAGAAAAAATTATTTTAAATTCACAGGAAGTTGACAAGGTAGTACAAAAAGGTTCATGTATCCTTTACCTGGTTTCCCTCAATGGTCATGTCTTACAGAATTATAGTACACTATCAAATCAGTAACTTGACATTGTGTGCATAGTGCTATGTCATTTTATCACAGGTGTAGATTTTTGTAGCAAACATCATAGGTGTAGATTTGTGTAACCAACACCATAGTCAACACACAGAACAATCCCATCACCACAAAGATTTCCCTCATGCTACACCTGTATAGTCCATCCACCCCAGCTGCCCATCATCCCTAACCCCTGGCAGTCACTAATCCGCTTTCCATCACAAAAGTGGAAGACGCCACATTTTGAGAATGCTATGTAAAAGGAATCAAATAGTATAAGATTGGCTTTGTTTACTTGGCATAATGCCCTTGATCCATCCAAGTTGTTGAGTGTATCAATAGTTCATTCCTTTTTATTGCTGAGTAGTATTCTATGGTATGTATATACCATAGTTTAACCATTCACTTATTGAGGAAAATTTTGATGGTTTCCAGTTTTTGGCTTTTACAAATAAAACTGCTCTACACAATCGTGTACAGATTTTTGGGTGAACGTAAGTTTTCATTTGTCTGGGATAAATGCCCAGGAGTGCAATTGCTGGATCATATGGTAAATGTATGTTTAGTTTTTTTAAGAAACTGCCAAACAATTTTCCAGAGAGGCTGTATCATTTACATTTCCACTAGCAATGTACAGGAGATCCATTTTCTGTGCATCTTCACTTGTATTTGGTATTGTCACCATTTTTCACATTTTAACTGTTCTCATAGGTATGTAGTAAGATCGCATTGTGGTCTTAATTTGCATTTCTGTAATGGCTAGTTGGATTAATTTCCTGTTGCTCCTGTAACAAATTATCACAAACTTACTGTCTTAAAACAACACAAATTTATTCCGTTAAAGCTTAAGGGGTCAGAAGTCTAAAATGGGTCTGCAGGCCAGCGTTCCTTCTGGAGGCTCTAGGGGAGAATCTGCCTCTCACAGATTCTTACTTTTACCAACTTTTAGAGGCTGCCTATATTCCTTGACTCCTGGCCCTTTCCTCCATCTGCAAAGCCAGGATCATAGCGTCTTCTCTCCTCTCTGGTCCTGCCTCCCTCTTATAAGGACTCTTGTGATTACATCAGGCCCACCTGCATAATCCAGTACAATTCTATCTCAAGGTCCTTCATAGCTTAAACACATCTGCAAAGATCCTTCTGAATGTAAGATAACATATTCACGGTTTCTGGGGATTAGGATGATGGATTTTTTTGCGGGGGAGGGCATTATTCTGTCTACCACAGCTAAGGATGTTGAGCACCTTCTCATGTGTTTATTTGCCGTCCATATATCCTCTTCAGTGATGTCTTTTGTCATTTTCTAACAGGATTGTCTGGGTTTTGTTTTGTTTTACTGTTGAGTTACCAGAGTTCTTTGTATATTTTAGATATAAGGTCTTTATCGTATACTTCTTTGAGTATGTAGCTTGTCTTTTCATCTTTTTAACAGGGTCTTTCACAGAGCAAAACTTATAAATTTAATTTTGATGAAGTCCAATTTACTGATTGTTTTTCTTTATTAATCACGCTTTCGGTGTAAAGTTTAAGTAGTCTTTGCCTACCCCTAGATCATGAAGATTTTCTCCTATATTAAAAAACTTTTATAATTTTACATTGTACACTTTAGTCCATGATCCATTTTGAGTTAATTTTTGTGTAAGCTGTAAGGTTTGGATCATAGTTCATTTGCTAACAGTTTCTATTTCTTTGCTGAGACTTTCTATTATATCTGTTTCAAGTGTGTTAGTAATTGCTCAGAAACATTTTATGATGGCTGTTTTAAAACCCTTGTCTGATAATTCTCACATCTGTGTGATCTTGGTGTTAGCATATCTTGATTGTCTTCTTGTTCAAGTTGAGATCTACTTGGTTTTTTGTATGATGAGTGATTTTCGATTGAAGTGGTTGTGCAGTTCCTTAGGTCTGAGGTCTCTGCCTTTTTCTCTCTACCTTTCACACTCTTCTTATGCCTGGGTTTTTTTTTTTTGGTGAGGCAGATTGGCCCTGAGCTAACATCTACTGCAAATCTTCCTCTTTTTCTCGAGGAAGAGTATCCCTGAGCTAACACTGGTGCACTCGTCCTCTATTTTGTATGTAGGATGCTGCCACAGCATGGCTTGATGTGTTGTGTGTAGGTCCACCCCTGGGATCTGAACCTGCAAACCCCAGGCCACTGAAGCAGAGTGCGCAAACTTAACCACCACACGACTGGGCCACCCCTTGTCTCTGTTTTATATATAATGTCTAGGACTTTTAGATGTGCCTAGCAGAAGGAATAAGGAAAATTATGTCTACTTTATCTTTCCAGAAGTGGAAGACTCCACAAATTACTTTTAATGGCATTTTGGTTATTGAGCACAATTATGTCACCATATTTGAATTAAAAATTGCTTTTTATTAGGTCCTATTGCCAGTGGTTTTGTATATACACTTGATTGCAGGCCAGTAGTTATTGCAGGTGACCACATCGGTGCACTGGGATTTATAATTTCGATATTTAGCTCCAAAATCATAGGATGTATATCTGCATTGAAGGAGTTTTAGATATTAATTAGATTTTGAAATAAACAACTTCTAATATCTTTCCTCGATAGTCCTAAGAGTTTTAAAAGCCAATGGACTTGGCAAAAGTTAAGATTCTTGCACTTTATAAGAATCTGTCCCATATAATTCTCATCTCTAACCAGAGTTGTCATATTTGGTTGTACAGATTGTGCACTGCAGAACTCCAGGGTGTGAAGTACTAGTCACAATATTTTCTATTGTAAATAGGATACAGGAAAGGAAAAATTATCATAGCATCTGGCTTCTAGTCCACTGTCACCTTTTACGATCTTCATTAGTCTTACGTATTCTTATTTGGTTTACTAGAGCAGAGTGACTCGTTCAGAGTTATCCAGCAATCCTCAGGTGCAAAGTTAATTAGATTCTAAATCTCCTAACCTCTCTCTTCCTTCCATACATAAACACATTGCTTAAAAAGTACCCCTGGGAGTCCAAGACTTTTTAAAGGCTGCAGTATATAGACAAAAGGAAGTGGAGGGGGGGATTTACTGCTGACAGCAAGGTGATATTTCCATTAGGATTTCCTTCCATTTCAAGTTCTAGATTTGAGGCTAACATATATCTGGCCTTGTAAGGAGCAAGTAGTTCCCAGCCTCATTTCTAGACTCTCCATATATCCCCATGGGTTGGAGGCTCCCTGAGGGAAGTGATAACTCTGTACTCCTACCCTGCCTGAGGGAGGGAGGTCAGAAGAGGAGACATGGAGGAGAAAGCAGGTGTGAGAGCCAGCAGTGCCAGGGAGGCTGAATGTTTCTCTCTTCTCCCCTGGTCAAGAGGTAGATAAGCATGGATACAGTCCCGTCATTTTCACCTTTTTCTTTTTGAGAGGGGGCAATAACATAAGGAGCAAAGCACGGGAATAGCATTTTTATTTTAAAGCAGAAAGCATAAGCATCAGTGAAGAGGATTTTACATTTTCACAAAAAATACAAAAGTACCCAGAAAAGGAGAAATGTGTGAATAAATATGGTATCTTGATTTTTTTTAAATTAATATTATTGACAACTCAGGAACAACACTGAAACGTCAACTAAATGAAATGTTAACACATTCCTAAATAATTGACTTTATAACGTAAAATATCAATTTTGGAAGAGCGTCTCTAAACATTCTTAAAAGAATCAAGCATTTCTCGACAGTTAAAAAACATGCATTTATATAAAATATAACAAATGGATTACAAATTAGTTTTAATTAATCACTAAAACATGGAGACTCCCAAACTTCCAAACAATATCTATTGATAAATAATTAAAAGTAAAGAGAATATTTCTTTAAATAGTTTTCATAAATCATACCTTTCTGGCATTAGCTTGAAGTAATGAAATTTTACTTTATCTCAAACTCAAATTCTGATGATGTAAAAGTTAGCTTCTCTGGGTCTCGGGATTATAAAGTGTATCCTTCTCTGCTTTAGCCATTTAATAAGGTCATTGTGAGTGTAAAATAAGGTAGGAATTTGGAGAGCATTTTGAAAAAAAAAGTGTAAGTTTTTAACGTGGTTGCTGTTGATTTTAAATATTCTTAAGATTAAGGCCAAAAACTTTAACATAAACTATAAAGCATTGTGTAATCTGGACCCCCTTGCCTACCCTGCCCACATCAACCCCACGGCTCCTCTCTAACATGGCTCCACGGCATTGGAAGAGGGGCTGCATGGCTGGAGCATGTGAGCGCCACCTATATGCTAAGTCTTTTTTCTTCTAGAGAGGAAACGGTTGTATGTAGAGTATGAACAATTCCAAGAATTGGCCTTAATGATATCCTTCACTGAGAATGATTTCAAATACTTATAAAAAGTCATCTGCTAATGGTATTGCAATGACAGGAATTCTGGTGACCCTGGCCTCTCTGCTTCCCTTTAACTAGGTGATGTTAGAGCTATGGCTAGAAGGGGAGTTTATCCTCTCAGGTAGAATTCTCTCTAATTGTTGGGTATCAGGGATTCTTTAAGGGCCCTTCAGCCTAAAGGCAAAGAAAGCAAGGTCAGTGCCTTGGGAACGGAGTGGATGAAACTAAACTGCATCAACTGAAAAACACATGGCTCCTTTAACATTGGTAATATCGTAGACTTTCCCTTTTAAAGCATAGAACTTTGCTAAATTTTCTTGGTTGGAGATGCAAAGACCATTTTAAGTCCTTCTCTTCTGTATTAGTTTGCTAGGACTGCCATAACAAATACCACAGACTGAGTGGCTTAAACAATATAAATTAATTTTCACACAATTCTGGAGGCTATAAGTCTGAGATCAAGATGTTGGTTGGTTGGTTTCTTCTGAACCTCTCTCCTTGGCTTGCAGATGGTCTTCTGCTCCCTGTGTCTTCACATGGTCCTTCCTCTGAGTGTCTGTGTCCCATCTCTTCTTCTTTAAGGACACCAGTCATATTGGAGAAGGGCCCACCCTAATGACTTCATTTAACTTAATTACCTCTTTAAGGACCCTATCTCCAAATACAGTCACAATCTGAGGTACTGGGATTTTGGACTTCAATATACGAATTTTGGGGGACACAATTCAGTCCATAACATCTTCCAAGGCTATTTCTGATAGATCAGTTAGTCCTTTGGAATGACCCATTCATTGCAACGTCTTCTCATAGCATTGGTGCTTTGGTATGTGGTTTCCAGACCTTGGAGTTGAATACTGGCAACATCTAAAAAGGGTTCAGCCTTTACTTCCATATAACAGTGTGGTAATTCTGTATATTGAGGTCATGTAGATTGGGATGAATTTTACAGAACCCATACTCATTCAGTAGTGTATTGTGTTTTTGTTACAATGGCTTTATTGAGATGTACTTCATGTACCAAAAAATTCACCATTTAAAGCGTACAATTCATTAACTCTTGGTATATCCACAGAACTGTGCAACCACTAATCTAATTCCAGAACATTTTCATCCCTCTCTCCCCACAAAACCTCCATGCCTATTAGCAGTCTCTCTCCTCTCCCCATTCCTCCAGCCTTTTATGGCCACTAACCTACTTTGTGTCTTTATAGATTTGCCTATTCTAGACATTTCATATAAATAGAATCATACAATACGTGGCCTTTTGTGACTGTTCTCTTTCATGTAGCACAATGTTTTAAGGTTCATGCATTTTGTAGCCTGTATCAGTAGTATGCCATTCCTTTTTATTGCCAAATAATATTCTATTGTACAGATAAATGACATTTTGTTTGGATATATCATATTTTATTTCTTCATTTATCAGGTGTAGGACATTTGCATTGTTTCCACTTTGGGGCTATTACGAATAGTGGTGCATGAATATTCATGTACAAGTTTTTGTGTGGACATATGTTTTCAGTTATCTTGAGCATAAACTGAAGAGCCGAATTACTAGGTCATATGGTAACTCTGTGTTTAACATTTTGAGGAACTGCCAAACTGTTTTCCAAAGTGACTGCACCACTCTACAATCCCACCAGCAATGTATAAGGGTTCCAATTTCTCCACATTCTTGTCAACACTTGTTATAGCCCGTCCTTTCTATTTTAGACATCCTAATGGGTCTGAGAACACGTACTATATAATTTCTAGCCTTCTAAATTTGTTAAGGTGTGTTTTATGGCCTAGAATGTGGTCTATCTTGGTGAATTTTCTACGTCAGCTTGAGAAGAATGTGTAATCCACTGTTGTTGGATGAAGTAGTCTATAGAGTTCGTTATTTGAGTTCGTTGAGTTATTAGAGTTCGTTGATTAATGGTGCTGTCGAGTTCAACTACATCCTTACTGATTTTCTGCCTACTTGATCTGTCCATTTCTGATACAGGGGTGTTGGATTCTCCAACTAAATAGTGGATTCATCTATTTCTCCTTACAGTTTTACCCATTTTTATCTCAAATTTTGACTCTCTGTTGTTAGGCACATACACATTAAGGATTGTTATATCTTGTTGGAGAACTGACCACTTTATCATTATGTAATGCCCTCTTTATCCCTGATAAATTTCCCTACTTTGAAGTCTGCTCTGTCTGAAATTAATACAGCTAATTCAGCTTTCTTTTCATTAGTGTTAGCATGGTATATCTTGCTCCATCCCTTTACTTTTACCCTAACATGTCTTTAAAGTAGATTTTTCTTGTAGACACTATATAGTTATGTTTTGTTTTTTGATCCACTCTGACAATCTCTGTCTTTCAGCTGGTATATTTAGACCACTGACACTTAAAGTGATTATTGATATAATTGGATTAATATCTACCATATTTGTTACTATTTTCTATTTATTGCCCTCGTTCTTTGTTTCTGTTTCTGTTTTCCACACTTTTACCACCTTTTTTAGTTTTAATTGAATATTTTATATAATTCCATTTTCTCTCCTTTATGAGCACATCAATTATACTTTCCATTTTAGTTTTTTTAGTAGTTGTCCTAGAGATGTAATATACATTTACAACTAATCCAAGATCACTTTCAGATAACACTATACCACTTCATGGGTAGCCCAAGTCCCTTACAATAACAAGATATTCCTAATACCTCCCTCTTGTCCCTTGTATCTTTGCTGTCATTCACCTCACTTATACATAAGCCATAACCATCAAATACATTGTTGCTGTTATCATTTTGGACAAACTGTTATTTGTTAGATAAATTAAGAATGAGAAAAACAAAAATTTTAACTTCACCTTTACTTATTTCTTCTCTGTTAAACACTATCTCTTTCCTTATGTAGATCTGAGTTACTGAATATATCATTTTTATTCTTTCTAAAGAACTTCTTGTAACTTTTCTTGTAAGGCAGGTCTACTGGCAACAAATTCTTTCAATTTTTATTTGTCTAAGAAAGTCTTTATTTCTCTTTCAGTTTTGAAGGATAATTTCACAGGATACAGAATTCTAGGTTGGTGGTTTTTTTCTCTTAACACTAAATATTTTACCCCACTCTCTTCTTGCTTGCATGGTTTCTGAGGAGAAGTCAATGTAATTCTTATTTTGCAACTCTACAGGGAAAGTGGAGTTTTTTTTGGCTTCTTTCAAGATTTTTTCTTTATCTTTGATTTTATGCCATTGAGATATGACATGCCTAGGTGCAGTTTTCTTGCTTTTTTTTTATTGGCATTTATCATGCTTGGTGTTCTCTGAGCTTCTGGATCTGTGGTTTGGTATCTGACATTAATTTGGGGAAATTCTCAGTCATTATTGCTTCAAATATTTCTCCTGTTCCTTTCTTTCTTCTTTTCTGGTATTCCCATTACATGTATGTTACACATTTTGTAGATATTCCAAAGTTCTTGGATAGTCTGTTCTATTTTTTTCAGTCTTTTTTCTCTTTGCTTTTCAGGTTGGAAGTTTTTATTAACATATCTTCAAGTTCAGAGATTTTTTTCTTCAGGTGTGTCCAGTCTACTAATAAACCCATCAAACTAGCATTTCTTTTGTATTCTTTCTTAGAATTTCCATCTCTCTGCTTATACGACCCATCTGTTCCTGCATGTTGTCTACCTTTTCCATTAGAGCCCTTAGCGTATTAATCACAGTTGTTTTAAATTCATGGTCTGATAATTCTGACATCTCTGCCATATCTAAGTCTGGTTTTGATGCTTGCTCTATCTCTTCAAACTGTGTCTTTTGCCTTTAGTAGGACTTGTAATTTTTTTGCTTAAAGCCAGACATGAGGTACTGAGTAAAAGGAATTGAGTAAATAGGTCTTTAGTAATGTGGTGGTAAGGTGTCTGGGGAGGGGAAGAGTTCTATAGTCCCACAATTAGGTCTCAGTCTTTTAGTGAGCTTGTGCTGCTCAAAGCTGTGAACTTGACAGATGCTTCTTGTTTTTTTGCCCCCTGCCTTAGGTGGGAGACAATGGCTACAGGAGTGTGGAGTTGGGTATTTCCTTTCTCCCTGGTCAGTTAGGCTCTGATAAAACCTTAATAGGTTGAGCTATGGTCAAACAGTTTTTCTTGAGTTCAGGCCTTCTTAAGAACAGAATGCTCTGATGTATTTCACCATGGCTACTTTCTCCCTCTCTCTTTCAGATCTTCACTGTGTAAATATCTCCACTTTACAGCACTACAGCTGGTAGAGCTCCTGGAAGTAAAGCTCACAATAGCATGGGGGCATCCCTAAGACTGGATCCCTCTGGGGTTTTCAACTCGCAGACATGTCCACGTTGAGCCTCCAGCACTTTATCAATTACAGTTCAGGTTTTCCTATCCCAGCACTGGTTCTCATGGAGGTTTCTTCTCATGGAGTTTTCTGCTCCAGTAAGTTGTGATTCTCTGTATGCACCTGTCCGTCTTTCTAATTTGGGGCCAGCAAGGTTTTCCCTGTGATCTCAGTTCTCTGATGGATCTAAGAAGAACTATTGATTTTCAGTTTGTTAAACTTTTTACTAGTCATTAGGATGGAGTGACAACTTCCAAGTTTCTTAGATGCCAGACTGGAAACTAGAAGTCACCAGAGAAAATTTTAGCTTCTGACACCTACAGCTATAGCAAATAGTAAACACAGCCTAATTCATAGTCAGATTAACATAAAGACACACACACTAAAGGTTTATTTGCCTCAATTCCTTTTATCTACTATGTCATATCTGGCTTTCAATAAAAAAGGCTTGTTAAGCAATATAATGTGAAATCTCTGGAGATCAGATTTTCTCTCCGCTTTTAGGGTTTGTTTTCATTGTTTGTTGTCATGGTTGTTGTTGCTGCTGTCTGCTTGTTTTGTGACTTTTCTGGTCAAATTATGTAAAGTCTGTATTCTTTCTCATGTATTAGTCACTAAAGTCTGTGCTTGGTTAGCTTAGTAGTTAGGCAATGATTGGATGAAGACTTCCTTGAACCAGTAAGTCTTCCTGCCTTTGCCACAGGTCTCTTGATGTGTGCTGGGGCACACCTTCGATGCTCAGGCTGGCAGTTTAAAACTCTGCCTTAACATTCACTTCCTGCTTGCATAGAGCTCACGGTGAGCCAAAGGTTAGAGAAAAGGCCTTCTTAGGTCTCTCCTGAGCATCCACACCACCCTGCATATGCTTGTGTTCCAGGTTCTCAGGAGTATGTCTGAGATTTTCAAAGCCCCCTGTAAGCTTCTAATTCCCTAGTTTTTCCCTTTAAGTGTTTTTGCCAGGTTCTTGTTAGCCTCAGCTGATATCACTGCATCAGGCAAGAGTGTTGTCAAACAATTACTGCTGATTTTCTTTTGACCTATGCCCTGCTGACCGGGGCTGTTTCCACAGAGCGAGCTCTGATTCAGGTTAAAGACAAGCACTGAAAATGGAGCTTCTCTGGGGAGTTTTCAAACAAGTCAAATAGTGACTGTTCTCAGGGGATGGTGCTTTTTGGGGGGACTCCAAACCTGTTCTGCCCCCTCCAGTGACTGCTAGGCTGTTAGCTTTCATAGCTACTGTGGTTGTGAGGCTGTTTATCATGGCCATGGTAGAGCTGGAGAGATGAGGATGGAAATAGGGAGATAAAAGCCATGATGCTTGCAGTTCTTACTGAGATTTAGCTGTTTTTCCTGCATAAATAATCAAAGGATTGTTTCCTTTGGTTAATATCCAGAGTTCTGAAAATGCTGATTTTCATGATTTTTGTCAGTGTTCTCATTGCTTAATGGAGGAGAGGATGTTTGGAGGTCCTTATTCCACCATTCCAGAGGTGCTTTTCCTGTATTGTGTTAACGGCGTATGTTTTGGTGTGATTGACTCACTACCATTTGAAACTCTCCCAGTCGTGGTGAGAACTATCTGATATACAAGCATTGCTGGGAATCATCTTGCTGGGAATGTTTTACTATCATTACTTGATGCTCAATTTCTCCTTATGCCTCTTTTCTTAAATGTAGCTACAAATGGAAAATAAATGAAAGAAGTTCTGCCAGGATATAAGAGAATGAATGCTAAATCAGTTAACCAGAAAATCCCAAGGATGAAACTGATCAGCTCATCAGATCCAAAAAATGAAAAAGATTCAATTGTTATCACTTTCAGATGGATCTAGTTTTCCTTCAAAGAGCATTCCAAGTGAAAATACTATGTTACTTTTAAAAATAGAAAGAATTGCAAGATCACATGTGTCAGGGAGAGGGCAAAGGGATTGCTTTTGCTTTTTCCTTATTTTAAAACATTTAATAGCTCTCTATTTTTTTCTTAAGAGACCAAGACATTAAGATAAGATTTCGACTTTAGGTCTGAGCTCACTGTGTTATATAAAACACAGTTAAACAAATATTTTTTAAGACCAGGCTGGACTTAAGGGAATTAATTATATTAAATGTGGTAGTAATAATTTAGCAATGTTTTAATAGAAAGATTATTGGGTAGTATTTCCTGTGATTTAAGATAGCCAGTCTTGCCATAAAGTTTGGAGATTGTGGTGCTTTATATCAGATTAAGCACCAAGGTTCTTATTATATAAGACACTTCCTATTTATAAGCTAGGAGCAAAGGAAGGTGATATAATTGTCTAAATTAATTCTATAGAACAACTAAATTCAGACCACTGCAATTTAGAATGTCATTATTCTCATAAGGATGAGCCGAAGTTTTTCTTTACTCTCTTTATATTAAAAAAAAAGTCTGCAGAGCAAGTTAATTGAATAAGTAAATTCTCAGGAATAAACTATAAAATGTAAGAACATATAAATCACTAACTTACTAATTTAAATTATTATTTATCTGTTAAGCAGGTCAGAAGAATTCCCTATTTAGAAACACTTTCATAACTGTATCAAGGTATTTATTTAGTCATTTATCTATTCGATAAACATTTATTTAATGCCAACTATGTGCCAGACACTTGCAGGATAACATTGACAAGATAGACATGGCCCTCACGGAACACGGTAGAAGACACAGCTCTTCACTCCACTCCATCTTCCCTAAAGTCAACAGAAATCAAGCAGATGCAAGTTGAGATAAGTGATATAAAGGAACCAAGAGAGGCTGATATATAAATAAAGAGTAAGAGTGACAAGTATCTACTGTAAATAGTGCAGTCACGGGAGACCTTTCTGACGTAAAGGATGAGAAGACTGGGTGACAGAAGAGAAGCATGTTAGTTAGGCGGAGGGAAAGCATGAAAAATTCTGGGACTGGAAAGAACTCGGAATATTCCATGAACTGAAAAAAGGTTGATGATGCATAGTAAGAAACTGGGGGTAGGGGAGAGTGAGAAGGGCGAGTGTCACATGATAAATTTGGGGAAAGAGGCAGGGTCCAGATCAAGCAAGTTCTCATAGGTGATAATGGATGAAGTTCAGGGTTTTCCCCTCAAAGATACAGTGCTTACATCTATTCAGCAAATGAAGCAGGAATATTTGGGGCTAAATGGTAGAATGGAAAACCCTTAGGACTTGGTTCCTTTCAAATTAAAAGAAAAACATTGCTTCCGAAACTATCTCTGCCAACGAATTAGATACGTTTGCATTCTCTCTTTTGGTAAATGGAAGCATTTGCATGCAGCTCAAAGGACTTCCAAGTCAGACTCTCATGGCCTAAAGCATCTCGGATAGTTTAATAAGATGGAGCAGTTTTAGGCTCAAAATCAAAGAAAGTCTCAATAATAATAACAATGGTTAACATTTATTGAGTACTCACTGTAAGTCAAGCGCTGTTATTAGTGCTTTATATGAATTAACTCATTCAATCTCCGTAACCCTATGTAAATACTATTATTATCCCCATTTTAAACATGTGGAAACTAAGGCAGAAAGAATTTAAGTAACTTCCCCGTGGCCATGTAGTTAGAAAGTGACAGAACTGGGATTTGAACCCAGGTAGTCTGATATTAGAGGCCAGGCTGTGTCCACAACAGCTCCCTGATTACTCCTAGGGTAATTCTTGATCCTACTCCGAGGTTTGGGCCAGCCACACTGTATGCTGGAAGCTCAGCCATCAGCTTTTGAAGGGGAGGCTCAGCTGTCAGTATGATAAAAAGCTGACTTGTGTCAGCTAGGTGGATTCACTATTATAATGAGGATTACAAGAAAAGAAAGTCTTTGGTGGAAAACCATGTTAGATGACCTGATACACATGCAGAATCTGAGCCAGAAAGGTGCCTATGAGGAGGGAGATGGTTGCTTAGGTCATCCAGTCTTAGAACGTGATCTCTCCTCCATCTCACCTCCTGAAATAGCCTGGGCTGATTCATAAAGGAGCTGGGCATGGAATTACAAGCTTGAAGGTCAATGCCTAAATTTGCTAAAGAAAGGACAGAATGCTGTTTGACACGAACACATTTTTTAATCATATTTCTAAAATTTTGACTTTTCAACTGTGCTGATTGAAAAAGTATTATGCCTATATTTTCCATTCTAAACAATTCAGAAATATGTAAATTTTTTAGAAATAAGATTTTCCTGCAGAATATACAAGATGCTTATTTTCAGTATATATCAAAAGTTTATATCTTAGAAATTCTTTAAAGTTACTTTCAGATACCTTTTAAAAATTAAATGTTAATTTGTAGACTAATATAATCTATCAATGAATTTTGCAATTCAAAGTGCATATGCTAAAATATAATCCACTAAAGGAAAACATTAATTTCCCATTTCTTTTTCGTGTAATAGGCTGATGACCTTCCACTGGAGAGAACATGAAATCACAATATGTGAAGAACCAAAAGAAGTCTTTTAGAAAAAGACATGCAGAAATCTCCTGTTTTCTCTTGAAATAACATTTTCTATCTTCTAAACTTAAACTTTATTTTGTAACTTATAGGAGTGATTATCGATTGTCATGGATCTGACAGCTATGGGTTTGTTTGTTCTAGCAGAGTTGAATTATATTCTGAATTTTATTCTGCTTTATGATGACCTATATAACAGAATAACTAAAAAGGAGAGAAAAGAGAAACAGAAATGAATGATGAAAGACTACAAGAAGACAAAAGCATAAATCAAAAGATTAAATGTATAGTTGAGAAAGATGATAAAAGCAAACTGTTATCTAAAAGAAATGTAAATGTATCGTAATGACTTCATTTAAACATATAATGATGTTAACATAAAATTGAAATTAGTTTCTGAACACTCCAAATGCAGAGAAATCTTCAGAATGCTCTAAGTTATTGCCTTCCTATACCCACAGTTAATCATAACTAAATATGACTTTACTATTAATGATTCCTAAAAACATGTTAACATTCAGAGTATTGACATTTACATGAAAATAATGACATTTTTACAAGTACTAGAGATACAACGATACAAGGAAGTCGCTGTGGATTTGGTATTTTATCAACAATTCATAGCTTCCCATTTTTAGGTATCAAAGTATCACACTGCAAATATGATATTGTTTGAACTATATTGAATTTAAAAACATGATACAAGCATAATATGCTCAAAAACCTGTGTTGAGATTAATACTGAAATTACATGGAGCGAATAACAATTCACTAGATCTGTATGTGAGTCAATAGGTAGCCCTGACATATCAGAATTGCCTTAGAATTGAAACCATATTATTCCATCTGGATAGACTCCCACCAGACAGGCCTAGTGTTCTAAAACATTTGTGAAGAAATATTTTGGATTCTAGCCACTTTCAGTTAGTAGTAAATCCATGAATCTTTGCTCATTTCAACTCTATTTTAAGTTTTCCACCCTTCTACATGGTCAACGATTTTAAGTAGACACTGTTTTTCATTCTAAATTATAATATAGTATGGTATCTTTTCAAATACATACCTTGATAAGTTGGTTAGAAATATTTATCATATAAAATATATAGACACTTTCTTATCATACATGCTATTTTTCTCTCTAATCTATATTAATAAAACAATTTGAAAAAACCCTGTGTATAGTTCCACAAACATTATCTGATTTACTCTGTGAAATGTGAACATCACAAGTTTTCTACCTAAAACCAATTTAAACTTGTTCTTTAGAACGTAAACAGTCCAGAGACAATTTTATTAATTTTAGATTGGTAGCTAAAAGTGAAGTATATTTGTGGCTAGAAATACAAAAAGTTCTAGTTAATTTTATTTCTTATAAAAGTTATCTTCATTTTTTAAACTTTGCATCATATGACCAATTTTCAAGAAAAGTTTAATTTATTAGTAGTATTTTGCATTTTGTTTTTCCACTTTTTATTTCAAAGAGAGTTGAGAATCTGTTATGATATTATATGTTTCAAAACATCAGCATCAACTGATTTCAGTAAATATAGTGAGGCCCATCATTTAAGGAACTTGATTTGCAAGTAAAAGTAGTAACTATTTCTGTATGTACAAAGCCTAACTCTCCATAAAATTTTCAAGTTTATGTCCTTTGTTGCTTCATACGATTCAATCATTTCCCAGAGAAAAGCTTCAATTACAAAGAAGAAAACATTGACTTAATAAGCAGAAGAGAGGCAGGTTTAAAAAAAGGATGCTCAAGTATAAAAAATTATTAGGATATGAAAATATGTTGGGAATTCTGTACTGGAGAGAACACAAAATCACAAATATGTGAAGAAAGGCCAAAAGTAGTTTTTTAGAAAAAGTTAATAAGAGCCGATGGAAGATAGAAGTAATCGATGCAATTCTTGAGGGAGCACATCCTTGAGAGTCTGATTTGTGTCACTTGACTAAGGAGTTTCTCGGCCAAATATGTTGGGGGCATGATGGGCTAAACAATGTTAAAATACCTCTTCCCTGCAGGACTTCTCAGAGCTTGCAATATATATGTCATTAATTACCAAGAAGACACATGTAAGAGTAGGTAGGGTTTCTGAAACAGCTTTGACTATGGAATTTTAATTTATTTTTATTTTTGGTGGTGCACCTCACAGAGAATCTATAAGAAATATTTTGGGAAATGCTGTGATAAATGTTTATGTCACCAACTTTATTATAGGATACATTTGAGGTTTTATTTAAATCTTAGGCAAATGAAGTAATATTACACGAGTTTCAACTCTATTAATACAGTTATTTAGCTTTGTAGATTACCTTGGAATGAAGGAAATTTAATCTATTTTGTAAAATATAAAATTCTGAGTTAAATGAAAGATACTAATCTTAACTTTTAAATTCTAAGTAAAATCTCCAGCAATATAGATCAATGGAGTGGAATAGAGAGTTCAGAACAAGGCCCATGCAGATGTACTCAATTGATTTTGCAAACATCTTTGCAAAGACATTTCAATGGATTTCATCAAAATAAAAATTTCTGCTCTGGGAAAGACACTGTTAAGAGAATGCAAAGACAAGCCCCAAACTGGGACAAAATATTTGCAAATCATACATCTAATAAAAGACTTGAATCCAGAATATATAAAGAGCTTTCAAAACTCAACAATATGAAAATAAAAAATGCAATTTTGAAAATGAGCAAAAGACCTGACTAGACATTTCATCATTAAAGATATAAGGATGGTGAATAAGCACATGAACAGATGCTTAACATCATTAGCCATTAGGGAAATGCAAATTAAAACCACAATGAGATACCATACTCACCTATTAGAATGGTTAAAATAACAAACAAAGAGACAGGACCAAAAACAACAACAATAAATCTGACAATACCTAGTGCAGGGCAGGATGCAGTGCAATTAGAACTCATACACTGCTGGGAATGTAAAATAGTCCAAGAACCCTGCAAAATAGGTTAAGAATTTCTTATAAAGTTAAACATTCACTTACCATATAACCCAGCAATTCCACTCCTCGATATTAACCCAAGAGAAATAAAAACCTGTTCACACAGAAACCTGTTCATGAATGCTTATAGCAGCTCTATTCATAATCATCAGAAATTGGAAAGGAACCAAATGTCATTCAATGGGTAGATGGATAATCTGTGGTGCGTCTGCACAACAGAAAAAAAGGAATAAAAAGGAACAACATTGGCACATGCAACAACTTGGATGCATCTAAAATACATTATGTGAAAGAAGTCTACATGATACCATTACATGACATTCTGAAAAGGCAAAACTGTAGGGATGGAGTGGTTACCAGGAGTTAAGGGTCAGGAGTCTTGATTGTGGCAGTGGTTATACAACTTGATCCATTTGACTCATATAGCTATACTTTAAAAAGAGTGAATGTTACTGTATGTAAATTTAACAATAATTTACAAACCTCACCAACAATAAAAGGATGGAGCAGAAGGAGAGAATTTAACAATCTGTACAGGAAAGTATTTCCTGGCACAAAGGACAAAGGATCAAATATTAGCTGCAGTTACATCTTCATTGGGTGACAATATAAGTTGTCACCCAAACTAGACACTTAAGAATGAAAAGGGGCTTATTTAGAATGGGACAACAAATTAGGGCTGTCTCAGGCAAAATGGGATGTATGGTCACCTTAATATACGGGAAATTAGAAAAATACATCAAACAAAGAAACTATTAACGTCAACGTAAATAAATGTTACTTATGTGGCAACATTCAAGAATGGTTGCGATAACGTGCGGTGATTGGGAAAGCCACATGCAGAAAAGATTTTGGAGTCTGGAGTCATACAGGGAGATCTGAATTATGGAAACTTCTCTGATGTTTTAATGTAACAAACGTGTTGAAAGTGTATCATCTCTTCCTATATTGATTGATTGATTATTGATTGATAATTGATTATTGCCCATTTCCCTATATTGACGAATATAACCTTTACAAACAGATTCGGTTTGGGCAAGACTGAGGAAGAAGTGGAGATCGATAGCCTGGGAAACTTTGCACCCAAAGCTAGTTTTGACTAGATAGAAGCCCCAGGCAGCAGTGTAGAGGAGCAGCAATTGGCAAAGAAAGTGGTTGGCCAACAGCTTGTATTGGCATAAAGTCAATGTGTGTAGTGTGCCCGGGACAGGAAAGTGAGCCAGTTACTTACTGATGGGAGACCTCTTGTTTTCCTGAAGCTATAAAATGAGATGTGTTGAGGTACAGAATTAGTCAAATGGACATCTAAGGTAAAATAGGAATGAACTCAGAAAGAGCAGAAAATGTCAATGGATTCAATCATTCGACAAGTATTTATTGAGGGACTATTATGTGTGAGGCACTGTCCTAGGTACTGAGGACACAGCAGTGAACAAAACAGGTCAAGTCTCTAACCTCATGTGGCTTACTTCCAGTAGAGAAAAGAAACAATAAACGTGTGTGTGTGTTCAGTAAGTTAAAATTCTGATAAAAGCTAAAAATAAAGCAGGGAAGTGGATAAGAAACATTGAGTGTGGCTTAAATTTTAGATAGAGACACCAGGAAAGGCTTCCCCAAGGAGATGACCGGGGTAAGGACTGCAGTGTGAGGGAGCTACTGTGGGACTATCTGGAGGAGGAGCCTTCCTGGCAGAGGGCACTGCACGTGGAAAGACCCTGAAATGGAAGATGCCTGATAAGTTCCATGAGCAGCAATGAGGCCCATGGGGCTGGAGCAGTTAGTGAAGGGGAGAGCAGTAGGCAATTAGGTAAAAAGATAACAGGTGTCCAGATCATGTAGGCTGTTTAGATCATGGGACACCTTTAGAGGGTTTAGAGCATAAGGGTGACATGATCTGACTTATGTTTTAAATGGTCAGGGTGGCTGCCTTGTTGAACATATTTGGCAGCTGGAAAGGAGCGAAGAAAGGAGACGAATTAGGAGGTTATTGCACTAATCCAGGTGAGTGATGAAGCTGGCTCGGACCAGGGTGGTCGCAGTAGAAGTGATGGGATGTGGTAAAACTGGATATATTTTAAAGGCATAGGTGATAGGATTTGCTACAAACTAGCTGTGGGGTGCAAGAAAAAGAAGTATAACCACTGTTTTTAGCCTAAGCAAACAGAAGAAAAGAATTTCCATTAATTGAAAAGAGGGAGGCTACAGGAGGAGTAGGCTTTGGGAAGAAAGTCACGAGCTCAGTTTTGGACTCTTGGCCTTCCATGTGGAGATGTCAAGAGGCAGTTGAATACAGTGGGCTCTGAGGCAGAGGGCTAGAGATAGAAATGTGAGAGTCATCAGAAAATAGACAGCATTTAAAGTCATAAAGATGGATGCCATCACATGGAGAGAGGGTACAGATGAAAAAGAGAAGAGATCCAAGGATTGGACCATGGCGGTCTCCTCCTTCAGAGATCTGGGAGATGAAGAGGGACAAGTGAGCCCCTGAGAAAGTGGCAAACAGATTAAGAGCCAGGGTGCTGGCCACGTTGCTCATGCTTCTGTGCACTTTTAAGGAGCTGGGTCCCTATGTCCTCATACCAGCAAAAAATACGCCCCCTCTGGGAACACCAGGGAAGGGTAGCTGCTAAATAATATAATAATGACAGTAGCTCACCTTTACTGGGTGCTTACATGTGCCTGGAATTGCACAAAACATAGGAGGTTGGAAGTAGTTCTATCTTCATTTTATACATGAGAAATGTGTCAGTGGAAGGGATTAAATAATTGCTTGGGGTCACACCACTAGCACGTGGTGAAACTTAGATTCATATTCAGACTGTCTGCCTTCTGAGCCAGTGGAAGCTGAGAATTAATCGATACCAAAATGAACACACCCTGATCAGGATCATGGCTTTAGTGTCAGGATGACTTGGGTTCTACCATTTAATCATTAATTCCTTGGACTTTGGGCACATGGTCACCTTTTGGAACTTGAATCTCCTCATCTATAAAATAGGTCACCTCTGTCTTGCATGGCTATGCAGCATCTAACAAATGGACTCTCTTATTATTCCTGAGCATTATCCTTGCATTCTTCCTCCCTCACAGCCACAATCCAATCAATTACCAAGTCTCATTGATTTAGTCTTCTGACTGTGGCTTCATTATTATATTTCTTTACATCCCCACACTAGTTCAGGCTACCATCCTCACATATTCAGATTTCTTTTCTCCTAACTGACTTCTCTCTCTCTCTCACTCTCTCTCTAGACTGTCGCCACAGCAGCAGAGTGATCTTTCTAAAATGAGGTCAGATCAGGTTACCCATACTGGGTAATGTTAAAGGTTAAAACCCTTTAATGGCTCCCTGTCACCCTCAGGATAGAGCAGGGTGGAGGGCACGTCTTTAAGCTTTTCCTACCCCAGGCTATGTTAGACTCTTTCTGTACTTTCCATAAGATAGCACATTGGGAGGAGGATTGATAATGTTAGTTTACAAGCCTGGGCCCCTTCTCTCCTCTGCATGCCCTCTAGACTAACGTAAACCTCTACAAAGGAATATGGTATACAAAGGAGTATGATCTGGATCATGCTCCAATGAATCCCCAGTGTCTAGTATAGGGCATGACAGAGTAAACAGTTCCATAAGAATGACATGTAGTGAGTGTTGCTGGTTAAATGACACCAAGTACTACTGGATGAATGACAGTATTGCTGAAAAAATAAAAAGTGAATGAGCTAGTATGCCAAGGCATAAATTGTTCACTTAAATTCAATCTGCAAAAGGCAGAAGTCTCAGCGTTTTAGGATGGGAAAATTAGGGATGCTTCTAAACCAAAGTCAAAATTGCAGTTGGTAAAGAGAGGAGAAAGGGGGAAGGGTCTGCACTATTGAATCACAGGGTAAACATTCCATGAAGGACTCCTGGTCCTCACCTAGGCTAGAACCTGCAGGTAGGAAGCCCCACACACCTGCTTTGTTTGCTCATTTTGTCATGGATCTCCAAGCTTAAAAGGCTGCATTATGAGGGACCAGCCCCGTGCCTTAGTGGTTAAGTGCGTGCACTCCACTACTGGCCGCCGGGGGTTCAGATCCCGGGTGCGCACTGACACACCGCTTCTCCGGCCATGCTGAGGCCGCGTCCCACATACAGCAACTAGAAGGATGTGCAACTGTGACATACAACTATCTACTGGGGCTTTGGGTAGAAAAAGGGGGAAAAAAAGGAGGAGGACTGGCAATAGATGTTAGCTCAGGGCCGGTCTTCCTCAGCAAAAAGAGGATTGGCATGGATGTTAGCTCAGGGCTGATCTTCCTCACCAAAAAAAAAAAAAAAAAAAAGGCAGCATAACGAGGCAGGTATAATCCTCGGTCACAAGACAAGTAGCTTAGTACGAGGTCAACATACCAGCAGCTTAGCACCTCTACACATTCTCCCTTCACACGAGGCTTTTGGCTCCCTGCCCCTGGAAGGCATTGAAAACTGCCACTCTCCTCAAAGGAAGGGATAAAGAGTAAGACAGAGACCAAACCAGTGAACCTGAGAGACCCTGGAAAAGTGGTGGATGTGATGACATAGAAGAACTGGACATGAATGACACGCCCTGCCTCTTAAAATTGGGGGGGATTGTCTCATATGTGTATCCAAGTGCATCGTCTTGGAAGTGATGCTACATTTGAGGGATTCTACATTTTTCTGGCCCAACCTGCATGTTTCTAGTTTTTCCTCCTGGTGTTTACTTGGTGGCTGAGCATGTTTTGGAGTTTTCCTCAAAGCGAGGTAGGTCCAAGGACCAGCAGCACTGGCATTGTCTAGGAAATCATTAGAAAGGCAGAACCTGCATTTGAACAAGATCCCTTAGTGATTTGCATGCATGTTAAAATTTGGGAAGCCCTATTTTAGAAGACCATCAGAGAAGAGCAAGACATCAGTGGTTCTCAAAGTGTGGTCCCTGTACCAGCAACATCAACATCCTCAGGGAACTTGTCAGAAATGCAAATCCTTAGTCCTACCCCAGAACTACTGAATCAGAAACTCTGGGCTGGGGCCCAGTAATCTGTGTTTTCACAAGTCTTCCAGGTGATGCTGATGCTTTGAGAACCACTGATCTAGGCAGACTGCCAATAATCAGTCAAGGGGCTGTGGGCATGTGGTGCAATGGGAAGGCACTGCCATAGCAGTCAGGGGATGAGGAGGCCGGATCTCTTGCCAGCTGCAATTAACTAGCTGTGTGACCTTGTGGAAGGAACTTGGCTAATTGACTAGATCTAGTTTCCTTAGCTACAAAGAGAAAAAGATATAAGTTCCTTGAAGTAAGAGTTTTCAGAGTGTGCTTTGTAGAAGTCCAGGTGATTTAGTGAGGGCTCTGTCGGCAGTTTAGTTATATCAGAGGTAAAAATAATAGCACACACAATAAAAATAATAAGCAAAGATGTATTTTGCTTAAATAGATTTGATGATTTTGAAATATAAGATATGACTGCTACAGAACTGTGATTAAGCATCACTGCACATGTGCTGTGAGGTCTGGGCTGAACAAGGCTGACCAGTTCATCTCAGCTAACGTTTAGTTAACAGGGTGGGGATAATTCCTCTAATGTGTTTTCACATCATTTACCTCTTACCATTTACATTTGTTAATTTCCCATTTTTGTTTGCTGCAATTATACTATATTATAATCACAATTTATAAAAATGGTTCAAAGGCTCTTAAGTGGTTCATTGATGTATAAAAGTGCCAGTGCAATAACTACATAAATGCTATTTCAGAACAACCCTGTGGATGCAATGAATAGGACTTGGGGATGAATGTAGGATTTGAACCTGATTATATAGGGACAAGTGAATCTTCAACATAAGGATTTTGCTCAGGTAGCAGAAAGAGTGTGAATGTGAATTAAGAAGATAATCTAAATATTTTCTCCTAGTCTTCACTAGGTTGCTTACTAAGAAACTTTGAGAACACGCCTTCATGTCTGTTGCTTTCCTTGCTGCCAAGAAGGGTAAACGCCATACTTTATCTGAGAAGCTTGTAAATACAACATTAACGACATATAATATCTGGATGGAAAGGAGAGAAAACTCTCGGCAGATTCCTCTACGACCGTGCTGGACAAGAGCACAATCCCAGTGACGCACAATGTGGAAGAGGACCACGCGTGTGTGCTAAGTTGGATGAAATCACTAAAATACAAAATATGAGTCTCCTTCGTGCACACACACCTAGTGCATATATGGTGGAGGAGTGCTCGACGACTTTTTATTCTGCTTTCTGCCTGTCACTCATGCCACATAAGAGGAGATTAGTCATTTAGCCAAAGCTCAATTTGCTTGCCAGATGTAGACTGGAAAAGGTATCCTGTGGCCAATGTTGATGGGACAGCAGTGATGTAAGGGCCAGCGATAGCACTCTGGGAACCGAAGAGTGCCCAGCTGCACACTGCTTCGTTCATGGGGAAGAACCGACCTTCAGTGACATGCCTCCTGATCTTGACTCAGCATGGATGGCTAGAATAATAGTTGTGAGTATGATTAAATCGTGGCCACCGAGTGAATGCAAGTTCAGTAAGGGAAGAAATGGCAAGGAGTTCAAGACTGTTTTCCACATTAAATCACTCTGGTTATCCACGGCAAAAGTGCTTATGTGAATTTTTTAAAGTTATGTTTAGTGAGGTATAATTTACATACCATCGTATAACTGCCACTGCAATCATGATATAGAACAGATCCATCACTCCCAAAAGTTCCCTGTGCCCCTTTTGTACTCAGCTCTTCCCTCTCATCTCCAGGCCCTGACAACCACTGATGTCTTTTCTGACCCTACTTTGGCTTTTTCCAGAATGTCACACAGTATGCACTCTTGGGGCCTGGCTTCTTCTCAATTATACGTGAATTTCTGGACAAAAAATGAGATAAAACATTATTTCTATAAGGCAGTAGGGTTTATTTCTTTGGTTTCATGTGGTATGCTCAAGAGCAGAATCTCAGTAGGATACCTTACATCTCCAGTACCTAAATGCATCACTTTACAGCCGAAACACTAGAATTAACAACAAGATCAAACTGTGGAACAGATGTCTTGATTAACAAGAGTCTGACTCTTTCCCACAAATTAATTGTTTTTTCACTTTTTTGAGAAAGAAATCAACGATCTTATTGACCATTAAACACACACACAAACGCTGCAATAGAGTATGAAAAATGTTTTCCTGAGTCCTCAAGCAACCAGAAGATGGATGATGAATCTGTTAGCTATCCTCTTTCAAGTTACTTATGCAGTCTTGCATCTTTTGAGTGTGATATGTATTTGGTGGCACATTGTAAATGGTCTTCAGTGAGAATCTTGTACATAATTTTTTGGTCAATTCATGTTCAATGAGAATATCAAACTGTTGAAGCCAAAAATCACTTGCCACCATTTTCACCTTTAGTTTAATATTCATATTTTATCCATAGTTTATAAAACTTGCTCATCTGTTTAGTTTTTCCTTATTTTATATTCATATCATCAAGATTATTTTTATTATCCTATGTGGCACAAACATTTTGTATAATTAGCATGGCACACAATGTCTTTCAAAGAAACCAAGGATTTCTTTATAGTTTGATTCTGCTTTCCTTTTTCCATGGACTAAACAAATGAAAACTCTCAGTTGAGATTTTCAGGAAAGCACCCAACTACAGGCTGATCCAATGAGTTGCCATGAGGAATTGAATAGGTAAATCAGTTTTACACGCACATTTATGTAGGAAAAACACCTGCACATCTGGATTTCCAGCAGTCCCTGTAGATTAATATGCATGTAACCCAGAACTGCCCATTGCTGGGTAATAAGAATTTTAAATACACTTGGCTTATTTTCAAGTACATCCCCGGGTCTTCAGTACTGCAATTAAATGTGCCAGGTTAGATGCTCATTTTATATTAAATCAACATCCTACCCTACGAAAGAAGCTCCACTTTTGTATTCAATACGTATTTTTTTTTTACTTTGGGAAAAACAATGAGTCCAGTTAACAGCCAACAATGGGCTTTACAATGTAAAGCAAACCATCTGGTAAACTGAAATGTTTTACAGAGTGATGTTTTTTTTTTAAAAAAAGTAGGAGAGATGGCTCCTGCCAAGCAGCAGCTGAAAGCCCAGATGTAACTGACAAACACAAGCCAGCTGGCCAGGTTGCCCCCGATGAATGCTCTTTTTTTGTGGAGTACTTATAAAATTCAAATTGTACATGTATTATCTCACTTGGGCATCTACAAAACCTTGGAGGTAGGTAGCAAGAAGTAGTTTAAATTTCAAGGTGGAGAAATTGAGACTCGGCATCCCACTGTCCCATTCAAGACCCTCCGAGCAGGTGGACATAGACGTCAGAAGTAGAGCTGAATATAATTTCCTTCCTCCGCTCAGGCCTCTGCCGCCATGCCTGGTTGTTCCCTTTTGGCAGTGCTCAGTCTGGGTCTGTAGATCATGTATTCTATCTTCACTAGAAACAAAAGCTTTAACCTATGACCTTTAAATTTAAATAAAATCATTTATACTAAACTGTCTCCAGGAATCTCCAGGTAGAAAATCTCCAGGAATTAATTACCTACCACACCGGACTCTGAAAAATATCAAGTTCAAACTGGTTGATGGTACTTGCAGGAAGGGGTTACAAAATAAAACAGTCTAAGAAATATTTAACTGTTAAATCTGACACATCTTATGACAGTCTCCTGGAAAGCATAGTTATTGTGATAATTTTAAGACATTATTTTTTTTGTACCTCAGGATTACCATTAACAATCTATCATTAAAATCTTAAATTACTATAAGACAATACTAATGGAACTTGGTTTAAACCCGCGTGCATTTGGGGGTTTACATAAGTTCTTTCCATATGTCAAGCATTACATAGTTACTTTCATTTTGCTTAATTTAAATCTAAAAACAACTTAATGAGATAAGTAGTAGTATTTTCATTTTGCAGATCAGGGGAGTAAGACCTAGACAGGGTGAGTGACTCGTTCAACTTGATTCAGTTTTTACCTGCCCCACCCAACCCTGCCAACAAGTGTGTTCCTTCTCCTGCCCTTCTTCCATGCATTTCACCTTCTATTTACCTAAATATACTTTTGTTCTTCTGAACTCAAGCAAGCATACATGATATAGTGAAGGAACATTAGTGAAAAAAAGCAGTCAATATTTAGTCCCCCAAATAAGTGGCCTAGTTGAAGGCTATGAAAAGACATGACGACATCAATAAAATGTTCTAAAGATTTGGTTCTAGTTTTCTAGTTTTCACTTTACTAATTTTGTTTTAGGTCTCCTCTAACTTTTGGAGTTACTGGCTTTATATCACTTCAGCCACCTATGTATAACCACATTCTTACACTTGTTAGTGACATTTTTCCACTTCTGACGCTGTAAATTCAGACATTCTAGTCTCAGATCACAACCTCCTTTTCTTCCAGTTCTCTCCATTCAGAGAGAATTCAGTTCTTTGTTCCACACTGAGACCTACAGTTCTTTCTGGTTCCCCTCACAGCCTCATTCTTGGTTTCTTTCGCGATTCACTGTCCAGCCTAGAACTGGTTTCTCTTCAATCACTATCTTGCAAATATCCTTAACCCCCTCTTGTCCTTCCCTTACACTTTGCTGACCAAAACTCCAATGACATTTGGATGAGTCCCAGAGTCTACCTTCTCCACGCCCAGATTGCTGAGACGTGTTGGAAACTGGGGCCAATAGAGGTTTGTGGTCACTGACTTCAAACAGCTTGTGCATTTTCTCCAACAATCCTATTTTTATTCTTAGTTGGTTCATGCCCATTTTCCATAGCACTCATGTCAGATATTCTCCACTCTCGTCAAGCCTTCAATTCCACATCTTGTGTCTTATTCTTATTGCACTGTCTTAGCTGGGATTCTCTTAAAACCAAAGCCTGAGGCAATACTTAAAAGCTCATGCTTTACAGGGAAGTGCAGTCATAGGGCAGTGGGAGTGAGGGAAAAGCAATTTAAGTCAAGGAAGGATGGAAAGAATATACAAGGTGATGCATCACTCAGCTGTCTACTTCTTCATGAGATGAAAAGAGACACCAAGAGGGCTATCTCTTGAAAGGCTATACAGAATACAGGTATTCCAGAATAGTCTGATGGAATGAGGAATGAAAAGGGAAGTTTCTAATGGTTTCTGCTCATCTCTTGTCTTTTGTCTCTCACTGGCCAAATTTTACTTCATAGGTAGTTATCTCCTCCATACTTCTCTCTTGTGGCACTTTGCACATTTTCATAAGGTTCTTTCTATCTGCTCCTTTTCATTCTCTCCTTTTTGGGACTCTGTTGACACATATATTTGGCTACCTGAAGTTTCCCACAGTTCACTGATACTCCTTTTCAATTTTTATAGCTATGTCTCTGATTTCTTTTAGATATTTTCTATTATTATATCTTCAAGTTCACTAATCTTTCCTTTTGTAATGTCTAATCTGTAATTATTTTCCTATCCTGTGTATTTTTCATCTCAGACATTGTAGTTTTCATCTCTAGAAGTTTGATTTGGGTATTTTCTTTAATAAGTCCCTACTTATAGTCAATTCTTCCTCTAGCTTTGTGAATATATGGAATAAATAACTGTTTTAATGTCCTTGTCTAGTTAGTCTATCATTTGTGCCATTTCTAGATGAGTTTTGATTGATTTTTCGCATCATTATGGGTTACATTTTCCTGCTTTTTTGCAAGCTTGGTAATTTTTGATTAAATGCCATATATTGTGAATTTTAGCTTGTTGGATGCTGGATCTTTATTTTTCTCTAAAATTATTCTTTGGCTTTGTGTTGAGACAAGGTTAAGTTGCTTTGAAACAGTGTGATCCCAATATAATTGATACTTTTAGTTCCTCATGTGTCCTCCCATACCCCCCACAAGAGATGCAGTAGGACTGGGTTAGGCACCTGTGTCCCGGGTCCCCAAACCACCCAAGGTTCTATGACTTGCTAGAACTCACAGGACTCAGCATATGTCATACTTGCAGCTAAGATTTATTACAGCAAAAAGATAGAAATAAAAATCAACAAAGGGATGGGGCCGACCCAGTGGCATAGTGGTTAGGTACGTGCGCAGGTACGTGCGCTCCACTGCTGGCGGCCCTGGGTTTGGATCCCAGGCTCGCACCTATGCACCACTTGTCAGGCCATGCTGTGGCAGTGTCCCACATAAGATGGAGGAAGATCGGCATGGATGTTAGCTCAGGGCCAGTCTTCCTCAGCAAAAAAGAGGAGGATTGGCATGGATGTTAGCTCAGGGCTGATCTTCCTCAAACATACACAAAAAAATCAACAAAGGGAAAAGGTACCTGGGGTGAAGTCTGGAGGAAACCAGGTACAAGTTTCCAAGGATCTTCTCTGGGTGCAGTCACACAGGACATGCTTAGTTCTCCCACTAACAAGTTGTGACAACACATGTGAAGTGTTATGTACCAGGGAAGTTCATTAGATACTAAGTGACCCGAGTTTTTATTGGGGGCTGATCACACAGGTAGACTTTGCCTGGCACGTACCAAGATTCCAGACTGCCAAAAGGAAACGAAGCCTTCAGCATAAACCACATTATTTGTATGAGTAGTTTAGGCACAATGAGCCATTCTTATCAGGGAATGGTTGGAACTCTTATGAAATCTAAGATCTAACTTTGTAAGCAGGCCTTTTAAGGATAAACTGTCTTTGGCCCACTATAATAACTCTTCTGCACAGGGCTGATCCTGTAAGTTTCCATAGCACTTTATACTTCTCCTATAAACCCACTTGTTCAATTGCCTGTCTCCCACAGACTGTAAACTCTGGGAGAAAAGAAGAAAGGCAGATTGTGAATCTGTGAGAAAAGAAACTATTTCTATTTTGTTTAATAGCGTGTCTCCTGTGCCTAGCATAAAGTAGATACTCATTAAATACTTGTTAAATGAAGACAAAGGGTTACTATTGTGAGAACATACAGTCAGTCCTCTGTATCCGTGGTTTCCGCAGCCGCGGATTCAGCCGGTACCCGCGGATACAGATATGGAGGTCTGACAGAGGGACTTGAGCATCCGTGGATTTTGGTATCGCAGGGAGCCCTGGAACAAATCCTCCGCAGATACGGAAGGATGACTGTATAGAACTCTTAAAACTATAAAGAAAAATGGGCAATGACGTAGTGTTCACTAATAAGCAAATATATCTAAATTTAAAAATTGAGAGACTTTTTTCATGTATCAAAGTTTAAAAATATTAATATGCCAAGTTAAGGGATTAAATAATAACTGTTATACATTGCTGACAAGAATATGTAAGTTATATAAATGAACAATTTAGTAGTATATGTCAAGAGTGTTAAAATGTTCATAATCATATCTCAGAAAATTCCACTTACAGTAATTTATCATAAAAAAACAATCAAGAGATGTAAAAGACAATAAAGATGTTAATTGCAGCATTATTTATAATGGCAAATATTTGGAAACACCATAAATACCCAATGATAGAGGAAAGTTAAATGTATTATGGGATATAAATACAATGAGATATTAAGAAGTCAACTACAGACTGTTTTCAATAAATATTTTTTGACATGGAAAAACACTCAGTATAATAAGTGAAAAACTCAGAATTTCCAACAGTAAATAAATTTTGATCCAAATTCTGTTGAGATATATATTATATATTATTAATATATGTATTATATATGTTCATTTACATATATAGTGTTTTATTTAAAAATATAATAAATTTGGGTTACATATGCTAAAGTAACAATAATTACTTCTGAAGAGTATATTCACGGGTCATTGGTCTTTTTTTATTTTTATGTGCTTACTAAAATGGGTATATTTTGTAATTAGGATACACACACACATACACACACATAGGTATACAGACTTCCATACAAATGAACATGTATTTCCTAATTTGTTTAATTATTTTATCATTGGACAATAACTACTGCTGGGAGAAGGATCTCGTATTAAAAGTCATATATGAAGCACTCAAATGAAAATAAAGTATACTTGTAAATACAAGAGGACCAATTCTTACAAGAGACATTTGGGGAACTCAATGATTCTTAGCTGGTACTAATCTGATAGTACTCACCATTATCAATATTTTATTTAAAGATATACTTTTGACAGTGTAATTGTTTCATTTCAGTGATTAAATACTTTTCCATCTCTGCTTTCTACTCCCCTTGTGAAGTTAGGGTTATTTATATCTCATTCTGAAGCCTGGTATATTAAGATATTCACAAAATATTTTAGATTACCTTTGAAATTTTGATTTTACTAGCTTTCATATTTTAAATTTTAAAGTATTTGCTTTCAAAATGTGAGGGAAATGTGCAATCATCAAAGGTTAATTAAATTTCTCCAACCTGGAAATCTGAATATTCTGAATACTTATGTAGGATTAAAGGATTTGGGGATACACACACACACACACACACACACAGACTTGTAATTCTGGCTCCAAAACCCTCGTAAGGATGGCTGTGTAACTTGATGAAAAATGATTTATTAAAAAGAATCTTTCCTGACAAGTTGTATTCTCTGCAACCTCTGTCATTTTCCTATCTAAATATAATGTTTGCATTTCATTCAAACCATTATAGACAATGGATGTTTTGATTCGTGGAGCTGGGATGCTGAATTATCTCCCAAACCTGGCTTCTTTGTCTTGATTTGGGTTCCTCCTAAAGCAAACCCTGAGCCAAGTATTTGGGTGCAAGGCACTTATTTGGGAGGCAATACCAGGAGACACGATGAGGGAATGGGGAGCAGGACAGGGAAGAGAGAATGCCCACGAAGCTCACGTTAATGATCAGACCACTTCTCTGAGGGCAAGCGAAACTCATTCTTGCTTAGAACCCTCTGAGAGCCTGTGTGGAACACACCTGAGAAATGTCCCACTTAAGGACAAGGAAGTTGGGTATGAATCCCATTTATCCATGAATATTTCTCTGTCATTGCTTGAGGGTCATCCCTGAGACATTAACTTTTGGGCCTTTCCAGCCGCCCTCATGAGCAGGACACACAGGTTCACAGGCAGAGAGAAGCAGAAGATGCGCCTTAGGTGGGAGCTGTCTGCAGGAGACAGAGGCACTAACTATACCCTCCGAGTGGAAGAAGATGCCGTGAGGAAGAAGAAGTAATACTTTGGCTATTTTTCTTTTACAGAGACTTTGGGCCCAGAGTCACTAGTTCTGTCTCCAGTCTTAGCTCTAAGGAGCCCTGTGACTTTGAGCCAGTTACAGAACCTCCCTCAACCTCAGTTTTCTCATGTGGACTAGGGTTTTGTCAGAAAAAGCATCTGAAACTTAGAAATAGGCAAAAGGATTATTAGGTGTTCCTTCAGTGCCGTGCAGCTTGATTTTCCACTGACTGGGCTATTATACAACTCTGCAGCGGCAGAGGTTACTTTGTAGATTTTGTCCTGTAGAGATGCAGATAATTCTGTCTGGTAGAACTGATCACCCCAAAGGTGACAATAATGGCTCTCTTGGACATTATCCCGTTTTGGACCTAACACGGAAATCTTATCCTAACATTACCTATAAACCTCTGGCTTTTGAAATGTTCTTTGGACTAGTTTTAATATCTCAATGGCTCTCATTAATTAATGGATTGAATAAAATATTTGGCATATATTCACTTTATATTTGCATGACAGTCATGGTTTTTGCCTTTTTGAAACCTATACTTGAACAGTTTCAAAATCTTGTTTTAGCTGTGAAACTCTCCTGTCTAAGCTGATGTAGACTTGCCATTTGTAAAACAGATCAGTGAGCAGGGAGTGGGGCACAGACATGCCTTCCTCCAAGCCTCTTAAGAGATGGCAAGTAGCCTGTCTGGCTCTCTGGAGTTGAGTGCTCCATGTGCTCTTCTAAATGACCCTCAGGTCTCTTCTGGCTCTTTTTTTTTGCTTTCACACCCTTCTTTTACAAAGAGGAAAGAGGAAACAAACAAAGACCATCCAAATGAGAACAAGCAAAGGCTATTTGTTCAGAGCTTTCTATACAAGGGAGTCAGCCACCATCTCTTGCATTTGGTAGAGACTCAAAGGCTGTCAGGGGAGTGGAAAGCTTTGTAGTGGAAGAAGGGAAGGCTTCAGGTGTCCTCTGATGACAGGCTTTTGGCGTAGGGAAGCTGGAGGCGGACTAACTAGAAGCAAGGCATCCTATGCGATGGGTTTGGGGGCATATTTGGCTGTCTCTTTTTGGTCCTAAGTTGTAAGCCAGGCAAATATTGGAGAAGCTGTCAGTTACTGATTAAGTACTGACTGTTTCGGGCTGATTGCCACAGAAATTGTGGTTTGGCTTCCTGGGCTGGTTGCTGCAGATTGTGGGTCAGAGTTCTACTTTTATAGACAGACAGACAATGGTCTGGCCATTGTCGATTTGTTTATTCAGTATCTCAAAACTGAGGCTTAAGTATATTAAGTTATTTGAGGTCCCGCATGCAGTGGCTAAGGTAAGACTCCATATCTCCCATGAAGTCCAGCCTTAGGTTCACTGTAAAGAGCTGAAGTGACTTTGGTTAGGGAGTAACACAAATCCCTGAGGCCCAGACTGACTGCCAGCAAGTAGCAACAACGAGGAGGGCTTGATAGAAGAATTGAAGAGGGCAGCTTGTGAATACACATGAGAAATGTGTATTCTTCCACCCATTGAGATTTCAAAAGGGGCTGTGAGAACGGAAAACTGAGGGATGGCTTGAAGTTGGCAAAAGTCTTGGTATTTATGTGCCCTCTGAAACCTCAGGCCAGTGGAACCCACGAGAATGAAGGTTATGTCTACATTTATATTCGGATATTTCACATTGGACCAGCCACATTCCTTTCTCAGAAATCTGCAAACAGCCCTTCAGATCAGAGCTTGGCTTCTTTCCTTATCTGAGAACAGCATTACAAGCAGGACAAAAGTAGCTATTACCATGGGGATGGATCGAAAGACTCTTTGATCAGTCATTCCACTCACGCGAGCCTATCCCTAAACCACGGATGGTAATGAAAGTAATTTAACATACATCTATAATTAATTTGTTACACTTTTCCCGCTGCTGGCAAATCATACTATTTTAGAAAAGTTCATGGAATTAATCTCCCAGAAGAGAGATGAGATGGAAAGTCTTCAGAAGTGAATGGTTTTGTTTACTCCCAAACATATGAGTTTTAAGAGCCAATTTTGGCTATGGATCAGGGTTAATTCAGTGTTTCAAATTTGTCTTTTAGAAAACTGTATGAAGTTAAAGATCTTCCCACCAGATACACAGGAGTTCTGAAGAAAAAAAACCATTTTCCTTCTCAAATAGTTCCTATGATCTGGTAAGGGGAGCAGATGATAAATTTTATATTCTCTTTAATGTGAAGACAATATAAAGTAACATTTGTTAGAAAAAATGACTGTAGATTTATTTATTCAATTGCATCTTGAGAATAAAGAGACATTCCTGTTATGGGTATGACTTAAGCAATTTAGATGACAAAGATACATGCTCATTAAGTTTAGAGGTGACCCAAATTTGGCCTGACTGCTAAGTAAGGGGACCAACTCATCCTGGCTTGCCTGAGACTCTCCTGGTTGTAGCACTGAAAGTTCTGTGTCCTGAGAA